>NW_026250023.1:0-600000 GCF_022578975.1 Hypoxylon trugodes | reverse complement strand
GCGGAGTACCCAATACCGCATTGCTTAAATAGTTGTATTAACCTCCAATTTAGGTACAATTCTTCGGCTTAGGTACTTTCTATATGATTAAATATTTTTCTAGAGGAAGGGAACAACCCACCCTACATATTGTTATTTAATATGTTATGTAGCTTTGCGCATAAAGGATTGATATCGATATCGATATCGATAAGCAAAAGATTCTCTGACGTCATATTTCATAATAGGTAGAAAATGCTTACTTGGGTAAATACCCCCTTGCCCCCTCTCCATTGCTTTTATTATTCCAACATCTTGCTCTAAATGGAATTGTAACCCATTTCTGAATTCGCGGTTCAGAGCTGAAAATTGGTGAGAGTAGTTTGATAATAATTTTGTTGTCGCTATTGAGAACTGCTGATTCGACCCCGATTATCGCCTAGCATAGGATTTCGGGGCGTGCGGACTTCCTCTTAGAGGAAGAGGATGCGATGGTCTCACAACGGCCAGTCCTAGTGTCTTAGTGTCTTAGTGGCTTTCTCACACATCATTTTGTACTGGCATATGATGCATCCATGTCTCGCTGAGATTTTCATAACCAAGATATCTGTCTCTGTCAGTTCCCGCGCCTTGATCAGCCAGCAGCAAGCTGAGAATTCATTAGTATGCCCGCGTTTCTGAGTATCGATAACTACTCAATTTCGTCGCCGCATACGAATACATGAGCAACTAGGAGCTTGACAACTTAGGCCATTCATCCAAGTCCCCTCCTACATGCCAACACTAAACGCTACAGACCGTCATGTCTTCGGAAATAGTGACAAAATATTTCGTATGAGTAATTATATATAAAATAAACTTAGGTATTATGTATGAATACAGGGGCCTGCCTCATTGGGAAGGTGTAATTAAAAGAGGCACATGTGCCCCCGGGAAGGCAACGCACGAGCTAAGTGCGTAGTCCCCTATTGGCTCGTACGGCGCAGCAGGTTTACTTATTTTACTTGTGAAAAAGCCATTGACGGATTTTAAAAAGCCGTTCGAGGTCGGAATTACTGTTTAACAAGGTCCTATCGATCTCTTCATCGGAAATAAAGATCTTATTTTCAAGATGGGGCTTACTTCATTGGCGGTTGCCGTCGCTGGATTCATGGTTAGATCATCAAAAGCTTCGTTTGGAATCCCCGCTAATGACAACATAGTATATCTCATTTGGCCACTGTAAAGCGTCAAGCTCGCAGACTACGGATGACATATCGAGTTGTGGAAGCGTGTGGATGCCCAGGGAAGATGTCACAATCGCTCAGGGATCCGATTCGCGCAGAGGATTTAGCACTGCAGTGGAAACATTCTGCAATGCAGCAAATGGCCAGATTGTGAAGCCCAGCGGATATCTTTCATTGGCAACAGAAGTATTCTTAAATGGCGGCAAGGATCCCGCAACCTATGGCATCTTAGGATTCGTATATTGTAAGTCTACTCTCCTCGGAAGCTTGCTTTTCTAACGCCCATTTCAGTTGAGGTTCACAATAAAGAGACGACGGACCATACTATTTCAGGTCAGTACAGTATCCTTACCAGGCAGCTATCAGCTGAGACTAGTCACTGACACCTGTCCAGCTGAGGACTGCGCAAAGTACCTCCTTGCACTGAGTGTGGATGGCGGCCAGTGTTCTGGACAGACTAATCACGACACTAAAGGAGGCACTTGGCAAGTAGGTACCAATGGCATATCATATCATGCTCTTGGGAATGAAGTGCCACCGAAACAAGATGCGATTAACAAACTGTTCTCCGGTACCGCTTTGGAGGCTCAGAGTGTGAATAAAGGTTCTGGCGCACCTCTAAACCCTTGGCCTTTGGATTCTTTAAACAGCGTCAAACCTACAGCTTGCCACAGCCATAACGACTACACTCGCAATATTCCGATATATTCCGCGATGAGTGCGGGCTGTATTGGTATAGAAGCCGATGTTTTCTACTCGAATGGGGATGTCATCATCGGACACACCATTCCCACACCGGGAAGGACATTGACAATTCAGTACATCGAGCCGTTACGAGCGGTTCTTGATCACAACAACGGGGGTTCACCCGGTACTACTGGCCTATACAAGGCTAAGCCCCAGCAGAGCATCACGTTGCTTGTCGATTTCAAGACTTCTGATACCGAAACACTGGATGCCGTCGTGAAGGCGCTCCAGCCATTGCGAGATGGCGGTTATCTCAGCCACCTTGAGGAGGGCAAGTTTGTCGAGAAGCAAATCACGGTGGTAGCAAGCGGAAGCGCACCATTTGATCGAATTGATTCAGGCGATGGTGTTCCAAACCGAGATGTATTCTATGATGCCAAAGTGGACCAGTGGGATGCCAAATACACCAGTTCGAACTCCTATTACGCCTCAGCAGATTTCGAATCGGCGATAGGTAGCCCGGGGAGCGCAGACGATTTCAATGAGGACGAGAAAAGTAAAGTGCAATCTCAGGTGGAAAATGCGCATTCCGCCGGCCTTAAAGTCCGATATTGTAAGTACAAGGAACCTGACATCCTTCGGCCAAATAGAAGACATATGGAGAGAGAAACTAACATATGACATTACCTAGACAATTTGCCAGGGGATTATATGTGGGAGCCGTTAGCCAGCCTCGGGGTTGATAGGTTAAACGCGGATGACATGTATGACACAGCTAAACTTATTCGAATAAACTAAGATTTAATATGTTTATAAAAATGAAAGAAATCATAATATCTGAGATTTTTTAAATTATTATATTATTTTTTATATATGTTATAATAATAATATTAAATATATAATTTTAAATTAAATATTAATGATTTTTATAATAATATTATTATATAATTAAAATTAATTTTATTAAAATTTATATATGTAACGAACTTATGCCTTAAAAAGGTATAATCATTATTAAATTAATTAATTTAAAATGTTTTAATTTAAAAGTAATAAGATAATATAATTCTAAAAAAAAAAATATAATTTAAAATTAATAATCTAAGAATTAATTAGGTATATAATTAATTTTATGAAGATAAATTAAAAGAAAATTCAGTCTCTAAATATTAAAAAAAGGTTGATTTAAATAAATCAAAATAATAATTATAAAAGAATATTTTATATTTTTATATCTTATAATATAATAAATTAATTAAAAAAAATTAAATAATTAAAAATAAGTTAAAATTAAAAAATAATATATAAAAATATTTCTTAAATTATTTTAGGATAATCTAAATATTAAAATATAATTAATATAATTATAAAATTATATTAAAAAAAAGAAAGTATTTAAGATTACATTAAGTCTACTAATTAAATTAAGATAAATCAAAAATCCTATATATTATATTCTAAAATAAAAAAATAAGAGGATTTATATAAAAATTAAAATTATTAATAAGATATCTAATTTTCTTAATATTTAAGAAAAATAAAGATAGGATACCTAAACTAAAAAAAAAAGAAATGATATAAAAAAATATTTATAATTATTAATAATTAAATAAAATTATAATTAAAAATAAATATCTTTCATTATATATTAAAAATCTAAAAAAAAAAATAAATAATAATAAATAATTTATATTATTAGATTTAAAATTTATTTTTAATTTTATATAAATTATTAAAAAATAAATAAATAAAAAATAATTATTAAAATATTTAAAACCTTAAAAAAAACCAAGTTTTTTATGGACCTAAATAAGAATAGTTTTTTTATCTAAAAATTTAATTATTTTAAATATATAATTTCTTTAAAAAAATTAAAATATAAAAATTTAAAATATTTATAATTAAAAAATAATTAATTTTAAAAATTATTATAGAAATATAAGTTTTTTATGATTTTTATAATCATAATAAAGTTTTAATTAAGGATTTTAAAAAAATTATAGAATTAATAATAATTATAATATATATTAAAAATTTAAAAGATTTTAAATAAATATAAGAAATAAAAAAAAAATTATTAAAAATGAAGAAAATTATAATAAAGGGTTTAATAATAAAATTATTTAATTTAAATAAAAAAATAATTATATATTAATGTTTCAAATAAAATAATAAGAATAATATTAGAATAATTAAAGGATGATGGAAAATAATATTTGATTATTTATTTTTTTACTATTTTTAAGGGATTAAAATTAAGATATAAAATATATGATTAAGAATTTATAATTATTTATTAAATATTAAGAAAATGAAAATTATAAATATTAGGAATTATTAAATCTTTAGAAATATATTTAAATTATTATAATCTTAAATTTTTAATAATAAATAATTATAATAGATAAATAATCTTATATATTTTAATTTCAAGATTTATTAGATTAAAAAAAAGAGAATATTTAGATAGATATTTTTAAAAAATTGGAAGGTTTTAATATTAAAGAAATTAAAAAAAAAATATTTTAAAAGATATTTAATAAATTTTTAATATTATTAATGGTTTATTTGATTAAATTATAGTATAAATTGGAATAAAGGATTAAAAAAGAACTTTTATGAATTAAAGATATTTTATTAATATAAGATTTTATTATTAAAGATATGGTATTATATAATGGGAAAAATTATATATTATAAATATTATAAAAGAAATTTATATAAAAGGTATATAAACATTTTTTATATAGATATTTAAGAATATTTAAAATTATTATATAATTATAAAAAAAATATAATATATAAATTACTATTAATAAATTTATAAAATATAGATATTTTATATTATTTAAAAAAATCTATATATTTAAAGATCTAACTTTTAAATTTATTAAAAAGGTTTTTAATAAGTATAGGTTATTAAAGAAGATTATTTTAAAATTTTAAATTAAATAGAAATTCTTTATAATAACTTATTTTTAAATTAATAGGTAAATGAAATGATTAAATCAAACATTAAAACAATATCTGCAAAATTATATTAATTATAAATAAAATAATTAAATAAAAAATTTATCACTTATTATATCTTTATATAATATTTTAATAAATAATATTATTAGGATATTATTATAGGAAATATTATATAGATAATAAATACATATAAAATATAAATCTTTAGGAAATATAATAATCCTAGAATTAAAAATAATATTATCTAAGATAAAAACATTTATTATTAGAACCTTAATATTGTAAACTAAGTTTAAATAACATTTTAAAATTTTATAGAAATAAATGGTAATATATTATAATAAAAAAAGAATTAAAAGATCAATTCTATAAAAAAGAAATAAAATTTAATCTTGAAGATATCATAGATTTAGACCAAAAAATTAAATAAAAAATTACACTTTAGGAAATTAAGACTTTTTTTAATTAAGAAAGTCTTTTTAAAAATAAATTATTATTTATAATTATTAATAAATATAAAATTAAGAATTAATATATTTTATATTATTATATTTAAATTAATATTTAAAAATATTAAATTTAAAAGAAATGTTAAATTAAAAGAAAATTTAGAATATAATATTAAAATTATTTAAGATTTTAGGATCATTAATAATTAAATTGAATATTTTATTAAATAATTTGATTATTCAGAAGAAAATAATACCTGAGAATTATAAGAATATCTTATAAATAAAAAGATTTAAGAATTATTTAAAGATTTTTATCACTAAAATCCTAATCAATTAAAACCTATATAACTATAATTAATAATAATATTAAACCAAGATTAAAATTTATTTCCAAAAAGGAAACAGGGGAGATTAAAAAAATTAATAAGAGATTATTAGGTTTTGGATTTTTTTTAAACCTTTTCCTTTTCTTTTTCTTCTTTATTTAGTTATTTTTTATATTAAAGAATTTTTATTACCTTCTTTTTAATAATTTTTTTTATTAATAGAGATGATACATCTAATTAAAGAATTTATAGGTTCTTTTGTATTGCTGATCTAATAGATATTGGATCTTTTTTTATTACTTTATTATGGTTGTTTGTTAAGTGTATAGAAAAGCCTCTAGGGTTTTCTCAATATCATAATACTTTTTTGGAATCTATTATTAAGGAAATTTATTATTATTATGTTATAGTTGGGTTTTTATTTGTGGGTATAATGATTGTATATGTTATTCTTAAAGAGATAATAATAAAATAATTTATTAAAATGGGAATAATGGGAATATAGGGAATCATGAATATTGAATTTATTAATATAATTAGTTTTATGATTATAAGATTTATATTATTTTATATATTTTAAAGAAATTAAATCTTTTTAAATCTAATTAGATATGATTAATATAGTGAATAAAGTATATAATATTTAAAAAAAAGAAACTATTCATTTATTTTTTATTTTTAAAAGATAAAAATCTTGGAGGTAGGATATAATGTTATAAACTAATAGTATCAGGTAATAATTAAGGAATTAAAAATGGAAATATCCTAGATTAATCATGAAGGAAGTATAGGGGATATAATTCTATTTATTTATTTATATAATCTAAATAATTTAGAACTAAATTAATTAAATTATAATAGTAATAGATTTTAAAGAAAAAAAAAGGAATAACTATATAATTATAGATTTTTCCTATATATTTAATTATTTTTTCCATAATTATTAATTTAAGATTTTTTTTTAAATACAATAAAAAAATTCTAAACCTTTTTGATAAATAGAACTTATTTAATTGTTTAATCTATTATTAATATTATTACTTTTAAATTAAGATATCCAGATTAATCAATCCAATAATAGCTATATCTCTTTGAGGCATAGGTTCGTCACATAGGGTTTTATTATAATTAACTTTTCTTCATTTATTATCATATAAAGGTTGGTTATAAGTTATTAAATTATAACATTATATTTCCCTTTTATAATCTTTATTTTTAAAGATTTCTAATAAGTTTATTCTTTTTTCTTATATTTTTTTAAAATGTTATTTAATAAATGGAAATATAAGAGTTCTCTATTATTATTATTTATTACATATTATAAATATTTAATATTTAAAATAAAAACATTTGATTTTAAAATAATATTTTATATTAGATATTTTAAAAGGGATTTTATATATAAGATAATTAATAGTATTTATTATTGTTGTAAATATTAAATTATTAATATATTTTATAATGGTAAAAAAGTTTCTATTAATTTTTTAATAAAGATTAAAAAAGAAAAATTTTATTTTCAAAATATGTTAAAATAGTAGAAAAAAATTAATAATAAGATTTTATTATTTATGAAGAATGTATTATCTTTTATATAAAAAAGATTTAAAAATAATCTAAAAAATTTTTGTTAATATTAAAAAATTGAAAAAGATTAAATATATAGAAAAATATAATAGATAATAATCACTTTTTTTATTAATAATATTCCTAAGGTCTCTTATACCTTTAATTAATCTAGATTTAATTCCAATCTATTATTTTTATTAATTTTAAATAATTTTTAATTTTTATTTATTTATAAGATATTCTTATAATTCTTAAATATTATTTTCTTTTAAATAATTAAATTATTTAATAAAATTTCCATCTAATTATTAATAATTTTAAAATCCTAAATAATCTTGACATTATATTCTTTTAAGTTTTTTTTTAATTTGATATTTCCTTTAAATTTGGTATTTTTAAATATTAATTTGAATATAATAATATAAAATATATTGGTTTTTACTTTTATATTTATTAATAATTATAGATAATAATTTATTCTTAAAAAGATTTTTTTAATTAAAAAGGATCCTAACTTTTTATTTTAATTTTATAATATCTTTAATATTAAATATTATTTATTCTATAAAAAATAAACCTTGTTTCCTTTTTATAAAATTGATCTTTCAATTCTTTTTTTATTATAATATATTATTATTTATTTCTATAAAAATTTAAAACATTATTTAAACTTAATTTATAATATTAAAATTTTAATAATAAATATGTTTATTTTAAATGATATTATTATTAGTTTTAAAATTATTAATTTTTTTAAAGATTTATATTCTATATTTACTTATCATTTATATAATATTTTAATGATATTATTTATTAAAATATTATATAAAAATATGGTAAATGGTAAAAACTCTATTTAATTTTTTTATTAGATTAATCTAGAATTTTAAAATAAAAAACATATTTTTATTCAAAATAATTTTTTTTAATTATATAAATTTTTTTAAATAATATAAAATATCTATATTTTATAAATTTATTAATAATAACCTATATATTATTATGTTTTTTTTAATTATTAAATATTATAATTTAAATAATTTAATAATAAAATCCTATATAATAATATTTTATAATTTATTTGGGATTTTAATTAACTATAAGAATCTATATGGTTCATATTTAATTTTTTTATTTTTATTTTTATTTTTAAAAAAATTATATTTTTTTATAATTATATAATAATTTTGAAAATTCTTAAATATTTATATAAAAGATATTTATATATTTTTATATGAATTTTTTTATAATTCTAATAATATATATTTTTTATTATATAATATTATATTTTTAATAATAAAATATCCTCAATTTATAGGGTTTTTTTTAATTTTTTATTCTTATTTATATTATAATTTAATTAAATAGATTATTAATAATATTAAGGTTTTATTAGATATTCTTTGAAATATTAAATTTTTCTAATGTTTTTAATATTAAAATTTCCTAATTTATTAAGAATATCTATTTAAATATATATATTTTTAATATAATAGATTTTAAAATTGAAATATATAAGATTATTTGTTTATTATAATTATTTATTATTCAAGATTTTAATAATTATAAAAATTTTAAAATTATAATAATCTAAATAAATATGTAAAAATTTAATTATTTCAATATTTATAATTTTCATTTTTATTATATTTAATAAATTATTATAAGTTTTTAATTATATATTTTACATTTTAATTTTAATCTTTTAAAGGTTTTAAAAAAATAATAATGAAATATTATCTTTTATTATTTTATTTAAATTAAATAATTTTATTATAATTTTTTTTATTTTTAATATTTATCTAAAATCTTTTATATTATTAATATATATTATAATTATTATTAATTCTTTAATCTTTTTAAAAATCTTTAATTAAATCCTTATTATAACTATAAAAATTATAAAATATTTATATTTTAATAATAATTTTTAAAATTAATTATTTTTGAATAAAAAAATTATTTTTATTTAGATTTATAAGAAATTTAATATCTTTTAAAATTTTAAATATTATATATATATTTTTTTTATATTATTTAAATATATAAAGATATTTTTTAAAGAATTATTATAAGATATCTTAAATTATTTATTACAAAATAATTAATATATTCATAAATTTAAATAATATTATTGAACATTCAAAATAATTATTTTTTTTTATTTTTTTAAATAATTTATATAAAATTAAAAATATATTTTAAATTTAATAATATAAATTATTTCTTATTATTGTTTTTTAAATTTTTAATATATAATAAATAATATTTATTTTTAACCATAATTTTATCTAATTATTAATAATTATAAATATCCTTTCATATTATTTTTCTTTACTTGTTTAATTTCAATATCCAATCCTTATTTTTTTTAAATATTAAAAAAATTCAATATCTTATTAATAATTTTAATTTTTATATAAATCTTCTTATTTTCTTATCCTGGAATATAATATATATAATATATTATATTTTTAATTTGATTTAATTTAATTTATAAATTTAGTATAATTTTATAATTATGTTAATTATATTCGAACATATTTATATTTATATTTAAATTATTTTAACCTATATTTTTTTAATTTCAATTTATTTTTAAATATTTAATTTTTTTATATTCATTTGTTATATTATAAAATATTTAAATATTAAATATTCTTTTATAATATTATTTTTTTATATTAGTTTTAATTATTATTTTGATTTGTTTAAATATTAAATGCTTTTTTAATTTATTTTAATAAAGTTAATTATATATTTAATTAAATTAATTAGATTATAATTGAATTATAAGATATATGTAATTTATTAGATTTAATAGATTTATTTATAAGGGATAAATTAATTAGATTAATTAGATTATAATAATTTTAAATATTAAAAAAAAAGAAAAATAATTATATAATTATAAATATTTCTTATATATTTAGTTATTTTTTTTGTAATAATATGATAGAAATATTTTAATTATTAATTTATATTAAAAATATTTTTTTTTATTTTTTTTTTAAATCTTAATCTATATTTTATAATAATTTTTATAAATCTCTTAATAATCCTTATATTTCTAAAAAAAAATTAAATTCTTTAAAAAAGATATTTATGTTTTCTTTCTCAAAATCTTATAATTAATTTATTTAATCTATAAAATTTTTTATCTTCATTTATTAAATAGCTTTATTATAATTAAATAATAAATCCTTTAATTCCTTATTAATAATCTTAATAATATAATTATTATATTAATTAATTTTTTTCTAAAATTTATAATTATTTCTTAGATTTTTTATATTAATTTTTATAATATTTAATCTTATTTAAATCTTTCGTAGATTTTTTATTATTATTAATTATATTAAGGTTCTAAGTTTTAATAGATTTCTTTTTTTGATTTTTTGTTATTTTAAAACCTTTTTTTTATTATATTTTTTATATAATCTATTATTATAAAAGATTATTTTGATTATATATTTATTAATGATAATAAATTATTTTTCTTTAAAGAGTTTATTTTTTATTTAAATAATTATTTTAAAATTATAAATTATTTAAATTCTATTATATAAAGGATAATCCTTTTTTTTATTAGAAATAATAAATGATTTTTTATACTTTCTTTTTTTTTTAAATAATTTATTAAACATTATTTTTATTCTATTTTTAAAATATTTATATAATTTAAAAATATATTAAGATTTTTTTAATTTTCTTTGATAATATTGAAATAATTTTCCAAAATAAGTTAAAATTATATAAAAATAATTTTATTTAGGAATTAAATAATAATAAATATTTACTATTTTTTATAATAATTTTTTTTTATAAAAAGATAAATAAAATTATATATATATAAATTAATTTCTAATATTTAAAGTTTTATTATAGGTTAATAAGTTAATTAATTTATATTTTTTAATAAATAAAAAAGGAATTATTATTCTTTTCTTTTTTAATTAGGATTTTTTATTCTTTTTTTTTATTTTTTTTATTATTATCATTATTATGTAATAATCTAAAAGATGTTAAAAATTAAGGAAATATTAACTACTAAAAGTTTCCCAATAAAGGCCTTTTAAAAATATTTCCTTATCTAGCCTTCCTTAACATCAATTCCCTTTTAAATCTCTTAATTTTTATAAAAATAGTTATAATTTTTATTTATTAATTAAGAATCTTTTCTTTTTAATTATTTTCTTCTATTTTAATTTTAATCTTTTTTTAAATCTTTAATTTTACAATTTACAAATATATTTTAAAATATTTCTTTTATAAATAATAAATTTTAAATAATATAAATAAATATAAATATTCTGGATAATAATAGATTAAATTATTATAAATTATTTAGATTTTTATTCTAAAATTTCTTTATTGTTTAGGTTAAGATTTATTAATTTATTTTATATTTAATTATTATATTTTTCTAAAAATTAATAAAATAAAAGAAAATTTAATTAATAATAATAATAAAATATTTTATAAATGGTTTATATTATTTTTTTGATCTAATATTAACATTGATTAAAAAATTATTAAAATATAATAAACCCATGTCTTAAAGAGGTATAATTATTATTAAATTAATTAATCCAAATATTTTAATTTAAAAATAATAATATTAACAAGAGATTAAATAATTGAATAAATTTTGTTTATTAAAAAGATTTCAATTTTTCTTATTATATTTATAAAAATAGTTTTAAGTTAATAACTAAAAAATTATAAAAAAAATAATTAAATATATAAAAGATTTTAATAATTCATATAAAATTTTTTTTCTATTCTTTTTATTAAATATATTAAATATGTTTTTTATATTAGATATATTAGATATATTCTTCATACTAGATATATTACTAATTAACACATCCAAATATCCAAAGTTATACCATTATTGATTATTTTAAACCCCATTCATCTTTTAGAAACAGATATAGAATACTTAATTTATAATAAAAAATTAAATAAAAAAAGTTTTTAAGAAATTTCTATTAAGAATTTTTTAATAGTTAATTTTTTTTAATTTTTAATATTCCTTAAACTACTAAATAATAATAATAATAAAAAAAAAATAATAATCTCTTTTTTATTTATTAAAAGATATGAATTAATAAAACTATTAATCTATAATAAAATTTTAAATATTAAAGTTTAATTTATATATATAAAAGTTTATTTATTTTTTTATAAAGAAAATTTATTATAAAAAGAATAATAAATGTTTATTATTACTTAATTCCTAAATAAAATTATCTTTATATAATTTTAATTTATTTTAAAAAATTAAAGGAATTTTAATATATTTTTAAATTATATGAATATTTTAAAAGTAAAATATAAATAATATTTGATAAATTATTTAAAAAAGAAAAAATATGAAGGATTATTTATTATCTTTAATAAAAAAAATTATTTTTTATATAATAAAAGTTAAATAATTAATTATTATAAAAAATTACTTAAGGATACATGATTTAATTATTTTTATAGAAGAATAATGATTTAGATAAAAGATAGATTTTTTAAAAAAAATTAATTTATTATCATTAATAAATATATGATTAAAATAATCTTTTATAATAATAAATAATATAAAAAATATAACAAAAAAAACTTTAAAATAATAAAGAATTAAAAAAAGAAAGATTAATTAAGATTTAAAATTTTAATATAATTAATAATAATAAAAAAATTAAAAAAAAATTTAAATAAAATTAAATATTATAATTATTAAAAAATGAAATATTATGAAAATTAATATAAGAAATTGAAAAAATAATTATGGGTTTTAAAAAGAAAATTAATTAATATAACAGTTATATTATTAAGATTATTAATTTTAATAGTATTTAATATAATTAAAAAGGAATTAAAAGATTTAATATTAAATTATGTTAAATCCTTTAAAGAATCTAAAGAAAATGTTGCAGAATTTTTGGAATGTTTGAATTAATTATGGAAATAAGGTATAATAAATATAAAAAATTCGAAAAATATAAATATTTCTATTACGAACCAACAGTATCAGGCAATAATTAAAGAATTAAAAATAGAGGTATCCTAGATTATTTATAAAGGAATTATAAAGGAATATAATTTTATTTATTTATATAATTTAAATAATTTAAAATTTAATTGATCAAATTAACTAGATTAATTAAATTATAATAATAATAAATTCTAAAAAAGGAAAAAAGAATAACCATATAATTATAAATATTTCCTATATATTTAATTATTTTTTCTATAATTATTAATCTAAGATTATTTTTTTAAATATAATAAAAAAATTTTAAACCTTTTTAATAGATAGAATTTACTTAATTATTTAATTTATTATTAATATTATTACCTTTAAATTAAAATATTTAGATTAATTAATCTAATAATGGTTATATTTTAATAATTTTTTGATTAATATTAATATTAGGTTAAAAAATGATATAAACTATTTATAAAATATTTTATTATCATTGTAAATTAAATCCTCTCTTATATCATTAATTTTTAAAAATAAAATAAAAAAATTTTATACTTTTTAAAAATTATTTTTTAAAAAATATTATAATTAAATATAGAATAAACTAATAAATCCCAATTTAAAAAATAAAGAAAAATCGGATAAAAAAGAATTTTAAAACAAGGATTTAAATAATTTATAATATTTTAACTTATTATTACTTAAAATATCTATATTTATTTATATTATTTAAGATCTTTTATTTATAAAGAAGATATTTTAATTTATTAATAAAATAATATTTTTCAAAATATATTTATAGGTTTTAAAATTAGAAATTTAAAAGAAAATTAAGGTTAAAATAGAAAAAGATAATTAAAAAAAAGATTCTTAATTGATAAGTAAGGGTTATAATCATTTTTATAGAGGTAAAAAGATTTGAAAAAGAATTGACATTAAAGGAAGTTAGATAAGGGAAGGTTCTTAAGGAATCTTTATTAAGAACTTTTTAATTTTTAATATCTTTTCAATTATTAGATAATAATAATAATAAAAATAATAAAAATAAAAAGGAAAAGGGAGATAAAAGATCTTAATTAAGAAAGGAAAGAATAATAATCTTTTTTTTATTTGTTAAAAAATATAAATCAATTAATTTATCAATTTATAATAAAATTTTAGATATTAAAAATTAATTTATATATATATAATTTATTTATTTTTTTATAAAAAAAGTTTATTATAAAAGGAATAATAAATATTTGTTATTATTTATTTATTAAATGAAATTATTTTTATATAATTCTAATCTATTTGAAAAATTATTTTAATATTATTAAAAAAGAATTAAAAAAATCTTAATATATTTTTAAATTATATAAATATTTTAAAAATAAAATAAAAATAATATTTAAAACATTATTGAAAAAGGAAGAAATATAGAAGATCATCTTAACATCTTAAATAAAAGAAAAGAATCATTCTTTATATGATAAAATTTAAATAATTTATCATTATAAGATAATTATTTAAAGATATATAATTTAATTATCTTTATAAAGGAGTAATTATTTAGATAAGAGATAAATTTTTTAAGGAAAAATAATTTATTATCATTAATAAATATATAATTAAAATAATTTTTTATAATAATAGATTATATAAAAAATATAATAAAAAAAAGAAAAGTTTTAAGATAATAAGGAATTAAAGAAAAAAGGAATTTATTAAAATTTAGAATCTTAATGTAATTAATAATAACAAAAAATCCAAAAGGGATTTAAATGAAATTAAATATTATAAAAATTAATATAAAAAATTTAAAAAATAATTAATATAATAATTATATTATTAAGATTATTAATCTTAATAATATTTAATATTATTAATAAAGAATTAAAGGATTTATTATTTAATTATAATAAAACCATTTAATAAATAAAAATAAAGAATTTTATAAATTAAATGAATTAATTATGGGATCTTAATATAATAAATATAAGGGATTCTAAGAAAAAAGAAATAAATATTTTTTTTAAAGAATCCAATTCTTTTTTAAAAATATAAGGATTATTAGACAATCTATAAGAACTATTATAAGATATAAATTAAGATTTAAAGGGTAAAATAAAAGAAAAAATAAAATTTTTAATATAGATTAATAATTAAAATATCTTTATTATATTATTATAGAATAAAAATATTACTTTAATGTATTTTAATAAAATATAAATATATTAATAAATTATATAGAATTAATAGAATATTAATAATAATAAAAGATAGAATTAGGTTTTTAAATTAAAATTGATATATTATATATGATTAATTAAATAAATAGATTATTATTACTATTATTTTAGGAATTTATAAGATCTTAGATATATATTCAAAAATGATTAGTAATGGATTTAGAAATGTAAAAGATGGAATTAAAGATAAATCTATAAAATCATTATTGAAAAATTATTTAAGGGAATACTAATATTATTTATTATAAAAATATTTAAACATTTAGATTATAAAAAAATAATTAAAAAGGAATAGGATTAAAAATTTATATAATATTATTATAAAAATATAAATAAAATTATTTATATATTATTTTATAAAGAAAAACAAAATAAAATTACTTTGATTAAATATATTTAAAAATATCTAAAATAAATTGTTTAAGATTTAAATATTATTTTGGATAAATATTATAATAATATAGAAAAAAGATTAACCATTTTTAAAAGAAAATATTATATTTAAAAAATAAAATTATAATCTTTTCAAAAAGAATAAATAAATTAATAAATCTGTTATAAAAAATAATAAATATACTTAATAAATAATAAAATATAATAAAAAATTATTAAGAATATTATAAGCTTTATTAAATAATAAGGAAAGAATAATATATTTAATAGGGATAATTAAGGAATTTTAATCAATTATAGAATTAATATAAAAGGAATATATATTTAATATATTAGTTAATTTAGGATGTATAATGAATGTAATTAATTTAAAATTAATTAATAAATATAAAATATTATATTAAATAAAAAAAATGCTTTATTAAGTTAATAATATTGATAAAAGTTTTATTATTTACAATAGAAGAAGAATTAGAAGAGAAATTATAACCTTTTTGATTTCAACTTAAGGACATAGGGAAAAGATATCTTTTAATATTATTGATATAAATTATAATATAATTCTGAGAAAGATATGGTTTAAAATTAATAATTTAAAAATCAATTAAATACATAATTAATTTTATTAGGATGAATTGAAAGAAAATTTAGTTTCTAAATATTAGAAGAAGGTTAATTTAAATGAATTAAAACAGCAAATATAGGAATTATAAATAAATAATATAATAAATAGATATAGAAGAATCAAATAATTAAAAATAAATTAAAATTAAAGAAAAATATATAAAAATATTTTTTAAATTATTTTAGGATAATCTAAATATAAATATAGGTATATTAGAATACAATTAATATAATTATAGGATCATATTAAAAAAAAGAAAATATCCAAAATTATATTAGGTTTATTAATTAAATCAAAATAAATTTAAAGTTTTATATATTATATTCTAAAATAAGGAAATAAAAGGATTTATATAAAAATTAAAATTATTAATAAGATATTTAGTTTTCTTAATATCTAAGAAGAATAAAGATAGATATCTAAATTAAATAAAAAAAAATGGTATAAAAGGATATTTATAATTATAAATAATTAAATGAGATTATAGTTAAAATAAATATCTTCTATTATATATTAAAAAATTAAAAAAATAGCTAATAATAAATGGTTTATATTATTAAATTTAAAATTTATTTTTAATTTTATATGAATTATTAAAAAAGATAAATAAGAAATAATTATTAAAATATTAAATGATTATTTTAAATGTTTAATAATGTTATTTAAATTTATAAATATATTAGTTATTTTTTAATAAATGATCAAAAATATTTTATGATAATTTTTTAAAAAGAATATCTTCATATATTTAAATAATATTCTAATTTATTTAAAAACTAAAAATAATATAAAAAAGATATATATAAAATATTTAAGGTTTTAAAAAAAGCTAAATTTTTTATGGATCTAAATAAAAATAACTTTTTTATTTAAAAATTTAATTATTTTAGATATATAATCTTTTTAAAAAAAATTAAAATATAAAAACCTAAAATATTTATAATTAAAGAATAATTAATTTTAAAAATTATTATAAGAATATAAGTTTTTTATAGTTTTTATAATTATAGTAAAATTTTAATCAAGGATTTTAAATAAATATAAAAAATAAAAAAAATATTTAAAGAAATAAAGAAGATTGTAATAAAAGATATAATAATAAAATTATTTAACTTAAATAAAAAAAATAATTATATATTAATATTTCAAATAGAATAATAAAAATAATATTGGAATAATTAAAAAATAATAAAAAATAATATTTAATTATTTATTTTTTTAAAATATTTAAAAGATTAAAATTAAAATATAAACTATATAATTAAGAATTTATAATAAGTTATTAAATATTAAAGAAATAGAAATTATACATGTTAAAAATTATTAAACCTTTGAAAATATATTTGGATTATTATAATTTTAATTTTTTCATAATTATTAAAGTTTTTGATAATAAATAATTATAATAGATAAATAATTTTATATAAATTTAAAATTAAAATTTATTATATTAAAAAAGAATATTTAAATAGATATTTTTAATACATTAAAAGGTTTTAATATTAAAAAAATTTTAAAAGAAATAATATTCTAAAAGATATTTAATAGATCTTTAATATTATTGGTGATTTATTTGATTAAATAATAATATAAATGGGAATAAAGGATTAAAAAAAGCCTTATTCATTAAAAATAATTTATTAATATAAAAGTTAATTATTAAAAATATAATATTATATAATAAAAAATTTATATAAAAGATATATAAATATCTTTTATATAAACATTTAAGAATTTGCAAAACCATTATATAATTATAAAAAAATATATTTTTTTAGAAATTAAAAGAATAATTAAAAGGATTGTTAAGGATTATGATATTTATAATAAAATTAAATATAAACCATATAAATTCTTATAATTAATTAAAATCTTAAATAAATTATAAAAGATTATTATATGGGATTTTATTATTAAATTATTTAATAATTAAAAAAATATAATAATATACAAATTATTATTAATAATTTTATAAAATATAAATTTATATCATTAAAAATTTAATTTTTAAATTTATTAAGAAAGATTATTTTAAATAAAAATGAATTGTTTATTTTAAAATTCTAGGTTAACCTAATAAAAAAAATAAAAGAATTTTATAATAATTTATTTTTAAATTAATAAATAAATAAAATAATTATAGAAAATATTATATAAATAATAAATAAATATAAAATATAAATCTTTGGAAAATGTAATAACATTAGAATTGAAAATAATATTTTTAAAAATAAAAATATTTATTATTAAGATTTTAATGTTATAAATTGAAATTAAAAGATTAAATAAAAAATTAAGATCTTTTTTAATTAAGAAAGTCTTTTTAAAAATAAATTATTATTTAAAATTAATAAATATAAAACTTTAAATTAATATTAAAATAAAGGAAGATTTAGAAATATATAATATTGAAGTTGTTTAAAATTTAAAAATTAATAAAATTTCTTATAAATAAGGAAATTTAAAAAATAATTAAAGATTTTTATTATTAGAACCTAGATTAATTGTTAATAATCAATTAAAATTTATATTAATAAAAGAAAAATTAGAAAAGGGATTCATTATAAAAATAATATTAATTTAATATTAAAAATATTTATTATAAATAATATTTTTTGAAATTTTATTATTTTATTTATTTTTATATATTTATAATAATGTTTATAATTAAAATATAATTTTAAAAATAAAAATTTAATAATTAAGTTTCTTAAATCTTTATATTAATAAAAATAAATTTTTTTTAATTTTATGTAATAAGTCTATACCCTGATAGGGTATAGTTGTTCATTAAATTAATTAATCTGGGATGTTTTAATTTAAAAGTTATAATATTAATAATACATTAAGTAATGAAATGAGTTTTATTTGTTAAAAAGGTTTAAAATCTTTTTATTATATTTATTAATTTTTAGAAAATAATTTTAGATTGATGATTAAAAAATTATAAAAAAACTAATTAAATATGTAAAAAATATTTATGATTATATAGTTATTTTTCTTTTTTTTTAATATTTAAAATTATTACAATTTAATTATAATTGATTTATAATATTATATTTTTCTTTTAAGATTTTTTATCCTTAAAAAATAAAAATAGATAAATATTTTTTTTCTTTTTTTTATATAATATTATTTTTAATATCATTATATTAAATTATATTATTAAAATATGATCTAAAAAATAATTAAATTAATAAAAAATCCATAAAAATCATATCATAAATATTAAATATTATAGGTTTTTTGGACTTTCTTATTTCAATTATAAATATTTTCTAAAAAGTGATTTATATATTTATTATATTTATAAATAATACCTTCATTACAACATTATTATCATAAATAATTTTAATAATTTAAATATCAAATTTAATTAATTAAAAAAAGAATATTATATTATTAAAGATAAATTTCTGATTTTTCAAGGAGTTATATTCTATATCCATTTATTATTTATTCAAATATTATATAAATAATAAAAATTTTATTTAATTATTTTATTTATAATTTATATCCTTTTATAAACATTATTTTAATATTTAATTTAATTATTCCATCTGTTTATTGATTTAAGAATAAGTTACTATAAAGAATTTTTATTAAGTCAATTTAAAATTTTAACATAATCTTTCTTAATAAATTCAATAGTTAAATTTTTGATTATATAGGTTTCTTTAAATAATATAAAATATCTATATTTTATAAGTTTATAATAATAACTTATATATTATTATTTTTAATTATTACATACTTTAATTTAAATAATTTAATAATAAAATGCCATAAAATAATGTTCTATAATTTATTTAAGATTTTAATTAATTATAAAAACTTATATAGTTTATGTTTAATTTCTTTAATTTTATTATAAATATTATAATTTAAAATAATTTTTTTAATTATTCTTTTAATTCTTAAGAAATTATATCTTTCTTATAATTACATAATAATTTTAAAAATTCTTAAATATTTATATAAAAAGTATTTATATATTTTTTATATAATTTTTTTTATTATATAATATTATATTTTTAATTTATAAGACTTTTTTTTAATCCTTTATTCCCATTTATATTATGATTTGATTAAATAAATTACCAATAATATTAGGAATCTATCAAATATCTTTTAAAATATTACTTTTTTTTTAACCTGCTTAATATTAAGATTTTTTAATCTATTAAAAATATTTATCTAAATATTTTTTTTTATATAATAGATTTTAAAATTAAAACATATAAAATTATTTATCTATTATCAAAAGTTTTGATAATTATAATAATTTAAATAAATTTCTAAAAATTTAATAATTTTTAATCCCTATAATCTCCATTCCTTTAATATTTAACAAATTATTATAAATTTTTGATTATATATTTTATATTTTAATTCTAATCCTTTAAATATTTTGGAAAAATAAATAATGAAATGTTATTTTCTATTATCTTCTAATTATTCCAATATTATTCCTATTATTTTATTCAAAATACTAATATATAATTATTTCTTTTATTTAAATTAAATAACTTTATTATTAGATTTTTTATTATAATTTTTTTTTATTTTTTAGAATATTTTTTTTATTTCTTATATTTATTTAAAATATTTTGAATTTTTACTATATATGATAATCATTATTAATTCTATAATTTTTTTTAAATGTTTAATTAAAACTTTATTATAATTATAAAAATTATAAAAAACTTATATTTCTATAATAATTTTTGAAATTAATTATTCCTTAATTATAAATATTTTAAATTTTTATATCTTAATTTTTTTTAAAAAATTATATATCCAAGATAATTAAATTTTTAAATAAAAAAATTATTTTTATTTAGATTTATAAAAAACTTGATTTTTTATAAAATTGTAAATACTTTATATATATGTATATTTTTTATATTATTTTTTAATTTTTAAATAAATTAAAATATTATCTAAGTATATAAAAATATTTTTTCTAAAAAATAATTATATAATATTTTAATAATTGTTTTTAATTCATCTTCTTTAACAATTTATATAAAATTAAAAATAAATTTTAAATTTAATAATATAAATCATTTATTATCATTTATTTTTTTCTTTTAGATTTTTAATATATAATAAAAGATATCCATCCTTAATTGTAATTTTATTTAATTATTAATAATTATAAATATTTTTCTATATTACTTTTTTTATTCAATTTAGATATCTTATCTTTATTCTTTTTAAATATTAAAAAGATTAAATATCCTATTAATAATTTCAATTTTTATATAAACCTTTTTATTTCTTTATCTTAAAGTATAATACATAAGGTTTCTGATTTATCTTGATTTAATCAATAGATTTAATATAATTTTAAATATTTTTTAATATAATCCTATAATCATATTAATTATATTCTAATATATTTATATCCATATTTAAATTATTTTAAAATAATTTAGGAAATATTTTCATATATGTTTATTTAATTTTAATTTAATTTTAATTATTTTACTTTTTATATTAATTTATTATATTATAAGGTATAAAAATATAGAATATTTTTTTATAATATTACTTATTTATAACTTCTTTAGTTATTATTTTGATCTATTTAAATTAACCTTTTTTTAATACTTAAAGACTAAATTCTCTTTTGGCTTATCCTAATAAAATCAATTATAGACTTAATCGATCCTTAGGTTATTAGCTTTAAATTATATTTTTTTTAAAATTATATTATAATTTATGTTAATAATATTAGAGGATTTTTTTTTTATATTCCTAAATTAAAATAAAAAGAACTATAATTTTTCTTCTGATTTTTCTTTTATTATAAGTAATAAAACTTCCATTAATATTATTAATTTGGTAAGGTATATTTTTCATTTAATATAATATTTTATATTTATTAATTAGTTTTGGATTAATTAAGTTTATTATGTATTTTAAGTTAATTAATATGTTAAATCTATATTCTTTTTATATTAATTTTATAATTAATTAAGATTCTTTAGTTATCCCTATTGAATATATTGTCTTATTTTCATTGTTTAATAGAGCTTATAATATTCTTAATAACCCTTTTATTATATTTTATTATTTATTAATTATATTTATTATTCTTTATAATAGGTTTATTAATTATTCTATTCTTTTTAAAAAAGTTGAGATTTTATTTTCTAAATATTGTATTTATCTTTAAGAATGGTTCGTTTTCTTTTTATATTATAATATTGATTATTTATAATATTTAATTAAAAAATTTTTACCTTATTTTTCTTTATAAAATAATGTATAGATAATTTTATTTATATTTTTATAGTAATATTATGTAAATTTTTAATCCTATCCTTTTCTAATTACTTTTTTATAATTTAGATTTTTAAATATCTTTATAATAAATAATATTAATATTTTTTATCTTTTAAATAATTTTCTAAATTCTCTTCCAATTCTATCTTTTATATTTCCAAATCTATTTTTAATTATTTTTAAATATATATTTAATGTCTTAACTTTAATTTAAGAATCTAATTCTATTTTCTTTTATTATTAATATTTTATTAATTTTATATTATTTATTAATATATATATATATTATTAAAATATATTAAAATAACATTTTTATTTTATAATAATATAATAGAAATATTTTAATTATTAATTTATATTAAAAATGTTATTTTTTCTTTTATTTTGCTTTTTAGATCCCAATTTATATTTTATAATAATCCTTATATTTCTAAAAAAAAAAATTACATTTTTTAAAAAAGATACTCATTTTTTCTTGCTTGAAATCTTTTATATCTATTATATCAAGATTCTATAATCAATTTATTTAATCTATATAAGTTTTTACCTTTATTTATTAAATAATTTTATTATACTTAAATAATGAATCTTCTAATTTTTTATTAATAATATTAAATATTTTTAAAATTAATAATTTTAATATTAATATTATTATATTAATTTTTTTTTTTAAAATCTATGATTATTTTTTAGATTTTTTATATTAGCTTTTATAATATTTTATTTCCTAATAATTATAACATTTAATTTTATTTAAATCTTTTATTATTATTAATTATATTAAGATTCTAAATCTTAATTAAATTTTTTTTCTTTAAAACTTTTTTTTTATTATATCTTTTATATAATTTATTATTATAAAAGATTATTTTAATTATATATTTATTAATAATGATAGGTTTTTTTTCTTTAAAAAAATTATTTCTTTATAAAAGTAATTAAATTACATATTTTTAGACAATTATCTTATAATAATCAGTTATTTAAATTCTATTATATAAAAATTAAATAATTAATAAACATTTATTATTCTTTTTATAATAAATTTTCCTTATAAAAAATAAATAAACTTTTATATATATAAATTAATTTTTAATATTTAAAATTTTATTATAGATTAATAAATTTATTAATTTATATCCTTTAATAAATAAAAAAGAAATTATTATTTTTTTAATTAAAATCTTCCACCTTTCTTTTCTTTTTTATCCTTATTATTATTATTTTTTAATAATTTAAGAAATATTAAAAATTAGGAAAATATTAATTATTAAAAGATTCCCAATAAAAATCCTTTAAAAATCTTTTTTTATTTGATTTTTCTTAATATTAATTCCTTTTTAAATCTTTTAACCTTTATAAAGATAATTATAATCCTTATTTATTAATTATGAATCTTTTCTTTTTAATTATTTTCTTTTATTTTAACCTTAACTTCTTTTTAAATTTTTAATTTTAAAACTTATAAATATATTTTAAAAGATATTTATTTTATTAATAAATTAAAATATTTTTTATAAATAATAAATCTTAAATAATATAAATAAATATAGATATTTTAAATAATAATAAATTAAATTATTATAAATTGTTTAGATCATTATTTTAAAATTTTTCTTTATTAGATTTTTTTTATTTTTTAAATTAAAATCTATTAATTTATTCCATATTTAATTATAATATTCTTTAAAAAATAATTTTTAAAAAGGGTAGAAATTTTTTATCTTATTTTTAAAAATGAATAAAATAAAAAGAATTTAATTAATAATAATAATAAAATTTTTTATAAATAATTTATATCATTCTTTAATTTAATATTAATATTTATTTAAAAAATTATTAAAATATAATTATTATTAAATTCATTAAACTGTCACAAACCAAAGAAATCCATCACGAATAGAGTAAGTACTTTCTAACCAATCATGGCTAAATCATGGAAGATTCATAATATACATGATTTGTATGATTTGTATGATTTTATTGATCTGATTATAATAATAATAAGATTTTAAGAAAAAAATGGAAGAATAATTATATAATTATAAATATTTTTTATATATCTAGTTATTTTTTTTATAACTTTTTAGTTATCAATCTAAGATTATTCTTTTAAATATAATAAAAAAATTTCAAACCTCTTTAATAAATAAAATTTACCTAATTATTTAACCTATTATTATTATTCTTATTCTTAAATTAAGATATCTAGATTAATTAATTTAGTAATGGTTATATCTTTTTAAGATATAGGTTTGATATATTTTAATAATTTTTTAATTAATATTAATATTAGATTAAGAAATGATATAAGCCATTTATAAGATATCTTATTACGATTATTAATTAAATCTTTATATTTTTTAAAAATTATCTTTTAAAAAATATTATAATTAAATATAGAATAAATCAATAAATCCTAATTTAGAAAATAAAGAAAAATTAGATAAAAAAGAATTTTAAAATAAAGATCTAAATGATTTATAATAATCTAATCTATTATTATCCAAAATACCTATATTTATTTATATTATTCAAGATTTACCAGCTATAAAAGAAATATTTTAACTTATTAATAAGATAATATTTTTTAAAATATATTTATAGATTTCAAAATTAGAAACTTAAAAGAAGATTAAGGTTAAAATAAAAAAAATAATTAAAAAAAAGAAATTCTTAATTAACAAATAAGGACTATAATTGTCTTTATAGAAATAAAAATATTTAAAAAGAAATTAACATTAAAAAAAGCTAGATAAAGAAAGGCTTCTAAAAAGCCCTTATTAGGAATCTCTTAATAACTAACATCTTCTTAACCTTCAACATCCCTTGAATTACCAAACAATAATAATAAGAAGAAGAAAAAAAGAAAATAAAGGATCCCAATTAAAAAAGGAAAGAATAATAATCCTTTTCCTATTTATTAAAAGATATAAACTAGTTAACCTATTAACTTATAATGGAATTTTAGATATTAAAAATTAATTTATATATGTAAAACTTTATTTATTTTTTTATAAACAAAATTTATCACAAAAAGAATAATAGATACTTATTATTACTTAATTCTTAAATAAAATTACTTTTATATGATTTTAATCTATTTTAAAAAATTATTTTAATATTATTACGAAAGAGTTAAAGAAATCCTAATATATTTTTAAATTATATAAAGATTTTAAAAATAAAATAAAAATAATATTTAATAAATTATTTAAAAAAGAAAAAATATAGAAAGTCATTCATTATTTCCAGTAAAAAGGAAGAATTACCTTCTACATAACAAAATTTAAATAATTTATTACTATAAGATAATTACTTAAGGATATAGAATTTAATTATTTTTACAAAAAAATAATTATTTAAATAAAAGATATACTATTTAAAGAAGAACAACCTACCATTATTAATAAATATATAATAAAAACAATTTTCCATAATAATATATTACGTAAAAGATATAATAAAAAAAAGATTTTAAAATAATAAAAACTCAAAAAAAAAGAATTTATTAAGACTTAAAACCTTAATATAATTAATAATAATAATAAATCTAAAAAAGATTTAATTTAAAATTAAATATTATAATTATTAAGAAATAAGATATTATAAAAACTAATATAAAAAATTTAAGAAATAATCATAAATTTTAAAAAGAAAATTAACTAATATAATAAATATTATTAAAATTATTAATCTTAATAATATTTAATATTATTAATAAATAATTAGAAGATCCATAATTTAATTATAATAAAATTATTTAATTAATGGAGATAAAGAATTTTGTAGATTAAATAAATTAATTATAAAATCTTAGCATAATAGATATTAAAAATTCTAAGGAAAAAGAAATAAATATCTTTTTTAAAGAGTCTAATTTTTCTTTAAAAATATAAGGATTATTAGGAAATCTATAGGAATTATTATAAGATATAAATTAAGACCTAAAAGGCAAAATAAAAAAAAATAATGTTCTTGGTATAAACTAATAACCAAAATATTTCTATTATATTATTATAAAATAAAAATATTATTTTAATATATTTTAATAAAATATAAATATATTAATAAATAATATAAAATTAATAAAATATTAATAATAAAAGAAAATAGAATTAGATTCTTAAATTAAAGTTAATATATTATATATAATTAATTAAATAAATAGATTATTATTATTATTATTTTAGGAATTTATAAGATCTTAGATATATATTCAAAAATGATTAGTAATGGATTTGGAAATGTAAAAGATGGAATTAAAGATAAGTTTATAAAATCATTATTAAAAAATTATTTAAGGGAATACTAATATTATTTATTATAAAAATATTTAAAGATTTAGATTGGAATAATAGGAATTTAAGAATTTATAATTATTTATTAAATATTAAAAAAATAGAAACCATAGGTATTAAGAATTATTAAACTTTTGGAGATCTATTTAGATTATTATAATCTTAAATCTCTTATAATTATTAAGGTTTTTAATAATAAATAATCATAATAGATAAATAATCTTATATATTTTAATTTCAAAATCTATTATATTAAAAAAAAAGAGAATATTTAGGTAGATATTCTTAATAAATCAAAGGATCTTAATATTAAAAAAGTCAAAGAAGAAAAGATAATATTCCAAGAAATATCTAAAAATACCTTAATATTATCAATAATATATTTGATTAAATCATAATATAAATGGGAATAAAAGATTAAAAAAAAACCTTATAAATCAAGGATACTCTATTAATATAAGATTTTATTATTAAAGATATGATATTATATAATAAGAAAATCTATATATCATTAACATTATAAGAAAAATTTATACAAAAGATATACAAACATCTTCTATATGGATATTTGGGAATTTTTAAAACCATTACACAATTATAAGAAATATATGACTTCCTAAGAATCAAAGGAATAATCAAGAAGGTTATTTTAAATTATAATATTTATAATAAGGTTAAAAAAGCTAGACATAAACTATATAGATTTTTATAATCCATTAAGGTTTTAAATAAATCATAGGATATTATTATATAGGATTTCATTATTAAATTATTTAAATTATAATATTTAATAATTAAAAAAGAATATAATAATATATAGGTTATTATTAACAAACTTATAAAATATAGGTACTTTATATTATTTAAAAAAACCTATAAAACTAAAGATTTGGTTTTTAAATTTATCAAAAAGGTTTTTAATAGATATAGGTTATCAAAGAGGATTATTTCAGATAAAGACAAATTCTTTATCTCAAAATTTTGGATTAACTTAATGAAAAGGCTAGGGATTAAACAAAAGCTTTCGATGATAACTTATATTTAGACTAATAGCCAAATAGAATAACTAAATTAAATATTAAAGTAATATTTATAAAATTATATTAATTATAAATAAAATAATTAGATAGAACTTTTATCATTTATTATATCCTTATATAATACTTTAATAAATAACATTACCAAGATGTCACTATAAGAAGCATTATATAGATAATAAGTAAACATAAAATATAAATCATTAATAAATAAGGCTACCCTAGAATTAGAAGCAATATCACTTTAAATAGAAATATTTATTATTAGAATTCTAATATTATAAATTAAGTTTAAATAATATTTTGAATTTTTATAGAAATAAATAATAATATATTATAATAGGAAGAAAATTAAAAAACCAATTTTATATAAAAGAGATAAAATCTATCTTTTTATAAAATAAACAATATTTAATATTAAAGATACCATAGATTTAAATTAAAAGACCAAATAAAAAATTGGATTTTAAGAGGTTAAAACCCTTTTCAATTAAAGAAATCTTTTTAAATATAAATTATTATTTATAATTATTAATAAATATAAAATTAAAAATTAATATATTCCATATTATTATATTTAAATTAATATCCAAAAATGTTAAACTTAAGGGAAATATTAAATTAAAAGAAGATCCAAAAGAATATAATATTCAAGTTATTTAGGATTTTAAAATTACTAATAATTAGATTAAATATTTTATTAAATAATTTAATTATTTAAAAAAGAATAATATCTGGGAACCATAAAAATATCTTATAAATAAGAAGGTTTAAGAATTAATTAAGGATTTTTATCATTAAAATCTAGATTAATTATTAATAAAATATCGAAATTTATATCTTTAAAGAAAAACCTAATAAAAAGGTTAACTAAAGAAATAATATTAATTTATATCTTTATCTTTTCTTTTTCTATGGTTAATCATTTCTATTCCTCCATTTTTTCCAGATTTAAAAAGTTATATTAAACCATTTTCACCCCCTTTTCCTTTAGTATCTCTTATAATTACTTAATATATATAAGGTAGACAAAGAACTTCTTTTAGTAATTAAAGATTACCTAAAGTTCCCACCAGGTATCAGCCTTTTTTTTTAAAAAGATAAATATACTTATCCTGAATATAATAAAAGGAATTAAGCAGAATATATGTCCCATTGTAGAGAATATTAACAAATTTACATTAGAAACATCCTTTTATATCCTCCAATATGATGTAATCTAATTTATTATCAAAATAATAATTATAAAGTATAATTTCAATACCTAGATCTTTAATAATAAATATTAATTAATAATGATTCTTAATTAAAAATATTTTTCAAGATTTCCAAAAAGGCTTTAATATATAATTAACCATAATTATTAATAAGAACATAATGGAAAAAAAAGAAGAAATATATTAAGAAAATCTTTAAAATAAGAATTTTAGAAGAAGGGAAATAATATTATAACCTAATAAGAAGAAAGCTAAGGAATAAAAACCTAGTAGGGCCAGGATAACTAATCAAAAGAGGTCTCTATAAAGGTAATAAAGACTATATATTAAAGTTTATATAATAACCTTTAGAGATCTTTAAGAACATTATAAAGACAAATAAAAAAAAAATCTCTGGGAATATTACAAAAATAAATAAAAAAAAAGTCTTTGAAGGTCTTTATCTAGAGAACAGAGACTATTTAAATAAAAGATATATAAAAAAAAAATTTCTTATATATCTAATCATTCTTTTATAGCTCTTTAATTATCAATTTAAGACTATCCTTTCAGATATAATGAGAGAATTCCAAGCCTCTCTAATAAACACAACATATTTAATTATTTAACCTATTATTAATACTATTATCTTCAAATCAAGAAAATCCTAGATTAGCCAATCCAGCAACGACTATACCTCTCCAAGGCATAGGTTCATCACAAAAAAATATGAATTTAATACCCTAATTAATTTAATCCATTTAAGATTAATCAATATATATAGAATATTATATTTAAAAAAAGATATCTTATCAAATTAATAATATTAATAAAAACTTTATTACCTATAATAAAAAAAAAATCAAAAAAGAAATTATAGCTTTTTCTATCTTAATCTAAAGATATTAAAAATTAATATCCTTCAATCTTATTGACATAAACTATAAGCTAATTTTAAAGAAGATATAATTCAGAATTAATAACCTAAAAATTAATTAGATATATAATCAATTCTATTAGGATAAACCAGAAAAAAATTCAACCCCTAAACATCAAAAAGAGGCCGATTTAAATGAATTAAAATAGTAATTATAGGAATTATAAATGGGTAATTTTATAAAAGAATATTTTATATCTTTATATTTAATAATATAACATATAAATATTGAAGAATTAAATGATTAAAAATAAATTAAAATTAGAGAAAAATATATAAAAATGTTTCTTAAATTATTTCAGGATAATCCAAATATAGATATAAATATATCAAAATATAGCTAATATAACCACAAAATAATATTAAAAAAAAAGAATATCTAAAATTATACCAAATTTATAAACTAAATCAAAATAAATCTAAAATCTTATATATTATATTTTAGGATAAAAAGATAAAAAAATTTATATAAAAATTAAAATTATTAATAAAATACCCAATCTTTTTAATATCTAAAAAGAATAAAAATAAAACATCTAAACTAAATAAAAAAAGAAAAGTAATATGGAAAGATATCTATAATTACTAATAATTAAATGAGATTATAGTTAAGGATAAATATCTTTTATTATATATTAAAAACCTTAAAAAAAGAAATAAATAATAATAAATGGTTTATATTATTAGATCTGAAATTTATTTTTAACCTTATATGAATTATTAAAAAAAATAAATAAAAAATAATTATTAGAATATTATACAATTATTTCAAATATTTGATAATATTATTTAGATTTATAAATATACTAACTATCTTTTAATAAATAATTTAAGATATTTTATAATAATTCCTTAGAAAAAGCATTTTTATATATTTAGATGACATTCTGATCTATTCAAAAACTAGAAAATAATATGAAAAGGATATATATGAAGTATTCAAGGCCTTAGAAACAGTTAAGTTTTTTATAAACCTAAATAAAAATGACTTTTTTATTTAAAAATTTAACTATCTTGGATATATAATCTCTTTAAGAAGAATTAAGATTTAGAAATCTAAGATATCTATAATTAAAGAATGGCTAACCTTAAAAACCATTATAAGAATATAAATCTTTTATAGTTTCTATAACTATAATAAAGCCTTAATTAAGGATTTCAAGAAAATTATAAAGTTAATAATGGTTATAATATATATTAAAAATCTAAAAGATTTTAAATAGATATAAAAAATAAAAAGAACATTTTAAGAAATAAAGGAAATTATAATAAAAGATCTAATGATAAAGCTATCCAGCTTAAATAAAAGGAAATAATTATATATTAATATTTTAAATGGAATAATAAGAATAACATTAGAATAATTGGAAGATAATGGAAAATAATACTTAATTACCTATTTTTCTAAGATCTTTAAAAGATAAAAATTAAGATATAAAATATATAACCAGGAATTTATAGCTATTTATTAAACATTAAAAGAATAGAAACCATAAATATCAGGAATTATTAAACTTTTGGAAATCTATTTAGATTATTATAATCTTAAATCCCTTATAATTATTAAGATTTTTAATAATAAATAATCATAATGGATAGATAATCTTATATATTTTAACTTTAAAATCTACTATATTAAAGGAAAGGAGAATATTTAGATAAACATTTTTAATAAACTAAAAGATTTTAATATTAAAGAAGTCAAAAAAGAGAAAATAATATTCCAAAAAATGTCCAACAATATCTTAATATTATTGATAATATATTTAATTAAATTATAATATAAATAAGAATAAAGGATCAAAAAAAACCTTATAAATTAAAGATACTTTATTAATATAAGATTTTATTATTAAAAATATAGTATTATATAATAGAAAAATTTATATAAAAGGTATACAAACATCCTTTAAATAAGTATCTAAGAATTTTCAAAACTATTACACAACTATAAGAAACATATAATTTCCCAGGAATTAAAAGAATAATTAAAAAGATTATTTTAGATTATGATATTTATAATAAAGTTAAAAAAATTAAACATAAATCATATAGATTTTTATAATTTATTAAAGTTTTAAATAAATTATAAGATATTATTATATAAGACTTTATTATTAAATTATCTAAATCATAATATTTAATAATTAAAAAAAATATAATAATATATAGATTATTATTAATAAACTTATATAATCAAAGATTTGGCTTTTAAATTTATCGAAAAGGTTTCTAATAAATATAAATTATTAAAGAAGATTATTTTAGATAAAGATAAACTTTTTATTTCGCAATTTTAGGTTAGTTTAATAAAAAGGTTAAGAATCAAATAGAAATTCTTTATAACAATTTATTTTTAAATTAATAGGTAAATGGAATAATTAAATCAAATATTAGAATAATACCTATAAAGTTATGTTAATTATAAACAAAATAATTAAATAAAACTTCTATTATTTATAATATCCTTATATAATATTTTAATAAATAATATTATTAGAATATCATTATAGGAAATATTATATAAACAATAGATAAATATAAAATATAAGCTTTTGGAAAATATAATAGCCCCAGAATTGGAGATAATATTACCTTAAATAGAAATGTTTGTTATTAGGATTCTAATATTGTAAATTAAGCTTAAATAATGTCTTAAATTCTTATAGAAATAAATAATAATATATTATAATAAAAAAAGAATTAAAGGATCAATTTTATAGAAAAGAAATAAGATTTATTTCTTATCAAATAAATAATATTTAATATTAAAAACATTATAAATTTAAATTAAAAGACTAAATAAAAAATTAAGATCCTTTTTAATTAAAGAAGTTCTTTTAAGAATAAATTATTGTTTATAATTATTAATAAATATAAAATTAAGAATTAATATATTTTATATTATTATATTTGAATCAATATTTAAGAATGTTAAACTTAAAAAAGATATTAAATTAAAGGAGGATCTAGAAGAATATGATATTAAAAATATTTAAAATTTTAAGATTATTAATGATTAGATCAAATATTTTATTAAATAATTTAATTATTTAAAAAAGAATAATATTTAAGAATTATAGGAATATCTTATAAATAAAAAAATCTAGAAATTAATTAAGGATTTTTATTGTTGGAATCTTAATCGATTAAAATCCATGTGGCTGTAGTCAATAATAATATTGGACTAAGATTAAAGTTCATCTCTAAAAAAGAAATGGGGGAGACCAAGGAAGAGGCCTCGGGAGTAGGAACAACGTGTTCCCGTTCGACTCGAACCTATTCTTTGATTATATGAGTTCAGTCCTTTATTAGATAAATCTATTTTTCTTCAATATTCTATTCCTTACCAAATTTCAGCAACTCTAGACTACATCTTTTTAGCAAATCTTCCTGACGATGGAGTTGCTGCAATTTGCTGATCTTCTCTGCCATTTTTTCTTATAAACAGATTAATTTGTCTTCTGCATCCTTGTATTCCTATTTTAGACAAGTATGAGTATGGGAGACATGGTCAAGAACATTTATTTCTAAAATGTTGCAACGTTTTCAATTCTAACAAGTACAGTGGTTACAGACATTAAAACCAGCAGATAAAAAATAATCTTCTTCGGAAGTGTCACAATTGGAATAAGGAAGGATGGATTAACTATGAGTTTTAATATAGTTTATATGAGTATAATATTTCTGTTGTTAATTAGAATAAATATTTAGCTTTTATACCTTTTTAGATATAATTTTTATATGATATATATAGAATTGGAAAAAAAGGGAACACTTATCTTTTTTTATCTTTGAGGATAAAGATCTTGAGGGGAAGGATATAATATCATAAACCAGCTATGAAGGACCTTTGTTGAGACTATGAAGGATGGAACATGGGCAACTTATTGCAGCTAAACTCTGGTTTGATGTACTGAGATGTAATATATTGCAACATATTACGATAACCTCAAGATGGAAAAGGAAGGAAGAATAAATATATAACTACAAATATTTCTTATATATTTAATCACTTTTTTTATAATTCTTTAATTATTAATCTAAGATTATTCTTTTAAATATAATGAAAGGATTCCAAGCCTCTCTGACAAATAGAATATACTTAATTACTTAACCTATTATTAATATTATTACCTTCAAATTAAAACATCTTGGATTAGTCAATCCAACAACAACTATACCTTTCTGAGGCATAGGTTCGTCACATATAATTATAGAAATTATAAAAGGTTTACATTTTAATAATATTTTTTAATTATAAATATTTTAGATTTTTAGATTTTAATTTTTTCTAAAAAGATTATGTATTTAAGGTAATTAAATTTCTAAACAAAGAAATTATTTTTATTTAAATTTATAAAAAAATTCATTTTTTTAAAAATTTAAATATTTTATATATATTTTCTTTTAGATTATTTTTTATTTTTTAAATATATTAAAATATTATTTAAATATATGAAAATATTTTTTAAAGAATTATTATAAAATATTTTAGATTATTTATTAAAAAAATAATTAATATATTTATAAACTTAAATGTTATTATTAAATATTTAAAATCATTATATCATATTTTCATAATTTTTTTTTAATAATTTATATAAAATTAAAAACAAATTTTTAAATTTAATAATATAAATTATTTCTTATTATTTATTCATTTTTAAATCTTTAATATACAATAAAGAATATTTATTCTTAATTATAATTTTATTTAATTATTAATAATTACAAACATTTGTTTATATTATTTTCTTTAAACATTAAAAAAATTAAATATTTTATTAATAATTTTGATTTTTATATAAATCCTTTTATTTCTTTATTATAAAATATAATATATAAAATCTTCAATTTAATTTAATTTAATTAATAAATTTAATATAATCTTATGATTATATTAATTATATTCTAATATATTTATATCTATATTTAGATTATTTTAAAATCATTTAAAAAATATTTTTATATATTTTTCTTTAATTTTTCTTTGATTTTAATTATTTAATTCTTTTATGTTTATTTATTATATTATAAAATACAAAAATATCAAATGTTTTTTTATAATATTATTTATTCATAATTTTTATAATTATTATTTTAATTTATTTAAATTAATCTTTTTTAATATTTAAAAATTAAATTTTTTTTTGGTTTATTCTAATAGAATTAATTTTAAATTATATTTTTTTAAATTTTTCTTTTATTATAAATAATAAAACTTTTATTAATATCATTAATTTAATCAGGTATCCTTTTTATTTAATATAATATTTTATATTTATTAATTAATTTTAAGTTAATTAAGCTTATTTTATATTTTAAATTAATTAATATATTAAATTTATATATTTTTTATGATAATCTTATAATTAATTAAGGTTCCTTAATTATTTTTATTAAACATATTATTTTATTTTTATTAATTAATAAAGTTTATAATTTTTTTAATAATATTTTTATTATATTTTATTATTTATTTATTATATTAATTATTTTATTTTTTAAATATTATATTTTTCTTTAAAATTAATTAATTTCTTTTTATATTATAGTAATATTTATTTATAATATTTATTTATAATCATATTTAAATATTAGATAATCTATTTTAAATATTGTTAATTAAAATAATTCTCCTTTATCTTTTTGTATAATATAATATATAATTAATTTTATTTATATTTTTATAATAATATATGAATTTTTAATCCTATTCTTTTTTAATTATTTTTTTATAATTTAGATCTTTCAATATTTATATAATAAATAATATTAATATGTTTTATTCTCTAAATATTCTAATAATAGTTTTATAGGCTTTTTTTTGATTTTAGTTTCTATATTTTTAAACTTAATATTAAATTAATTTAAAGTTATATCTTTTATCTTATGGATTATTAAAATAGTATCAGTAATTATTTAATTAATCATATATAATATATTAATTCTGGTGTAAAAAGTCAATTTTATCTTCTTTTTATTCCATTATTCCATAAATTCTACACTATTTATTAATATATTTATATTCTATTAAAATATATTAAAATAATATTTTTATTTAATAATAATAAAATAATAATATTTTAATTATTATTTTTTATTTTTTTTATTTTTAATTTAAATCTTTTAATGGTTTATATATTTTTAAAAAAGAATTAGATTCTTTAAAAAAATATTTATTTCTTTTTCTTTAAATTTCGCTATTTTTATTATATTTAAGATTCATAATTAATATAAATAATTTATAAAATTTTCTTTTTTTATTTATTAAATAATTTTATTATAATTAAATAATAGATTTTTTGATCTTTTATTAATAATCTTAGTATTGGTATTATTATATTAATTAATTTTCTTTTTAAAACCTATAACTATTTTTTGGATTTGTTATATTAGTTTTTATAATATTTTATTTCTTAATAATTATAATATTTAATTTTATTTAAATCTTTTTTTGGATTTTTTATTATTATTAATTATATTAATTTTTCTTTTCTTTAATTCCTTATTATCTTAAATATTTTTTTTATATTTTTTATATAATCTATTATTATAAAAATTATTTTAATTATATATTTATTAATAATAATAGATTATCTTTTATCTAAATACTTATTTCTTTATAAAGGTAATTAAATTATATATTTTTAGATAATTATCCTGTAATGGTTAATTATTTAAATTCTATTATATAAAGAATAATTCTCTTTTTTCTAAATAATTTATTAAATATTATTTATATTTTATTTTTAAAATATTTATATAATTTGAAAATCTATTAGGATTTTCTTGATTCTTTTTTAATAATATTGAAAGAATTTTCCAGAATAAATCAGAATTATAAAGATAATTTTATTTAAAAATTAAATAATAATAAATATTTATTATTCTTTTTATCATAAATTTTCTTATAGAAAAATAAATAAAACTTTATATGTCTAAATTAATTTTTAATGTTTAAAATTTTATTATAAATTAATAAATTTATATTCTTTAATAAATAAAAAAGGGATCATTATTTTTTTTTCAATTAAAATCTTTTATTTTTTTTCTTATCTTTCTTATTTTTATTATTATTATTATTTAATAATCTAAGAAATGTTAAAGATTAAGAAGGAATTAATCATTAAAAGATTTTTTTGAAACTCTTTTTTTATTTAACTTTTTTTAATTCTAACTCCTTTTTAAATTTTTTGATTTATTTATAAATAAATAATAACCCTTACTTATTAATTAAGAGAAGTTTTTTTTTCCCTTTAATTATCTTCATTTATCTTAGCCTTAATTTCCTTTTAAATGTTTAATTTTAAAACTTATAAATGTATTTTAGGGGGTATTATTTTATTAATAAATTGGAATATCTTATTTATAAATAATAAATCTTGAATGATATATAAAAATATAAATATTTTAAATAATGATAGATCAAATTATTATAAATTATTTAAATGCTTATTTTAGAATTTCTTTTTATCTAATTCTGTTTTATTTTCGAAATTAAGGTTTATTAATTTATTTTATATTTAATTATAATATTTTTTAAATAATAATCCTTAAAAGATATAAAAAAATTTTATCTTATTTTTAAACATAAATAAAATAAAAAAATATTTAATTAATAATAATAATAAAATATTTTATAAATGATTTATATCACTTCTTAACCTAATATTAATATTAATTAAAAAATTATTAAAATATGATAAACCTATGCCTTAAAGAAATATAATCATTATTAAAATAATTAATCTAAGATATCTTAATTTAAAAATAATAATATTAATAATAAATTAAATAATTAAATAACGTTTATTTATTGAAAAAGCCTAAAGTTTTTTGATTATATTTAAAAAAATAATCTTAAATTAATAATGAAAAAATTACAAAATAAAAATATTATTTTAATATACTTTAATAAAATATAAATATCTTAATAAATAATATAAGATTATTAAGATTTTAATAATAAAAAAAATTAATATGTTATATATAATTAATTAAATAAATGGATTATTATTATTATTATTTGAATAATTTATAAAACTTTAAATATATATTTAAAAATAATTAAAAATAATTTTCAAAATATAGAAAATAGCATTAAAGAAAAACCTATAAACCTATTATTAAAAAATATTTAAAAGATAAAGAATATTAATATTATTTATTTAAAAAATATTAAAAAATCCAAATTATAAAGATATAATTTAAAAAAATGGGATTAAAGATTTATATAATATTATTATAAAAATATCAATAAAATTATTTATATATTATTTTATAAAGAAAAATAAAATATAATTATTTTAATTAAATATATTTAAAAATATTTAAAATAAATTATTTAATATTTAAATATTATAAATAAATATTATTATAATATAAAAAAATTTTTATATTTAGAAAATAAAATTATAATTCTTTCAAAAAAAATAGAATAATGAATAAACCTGTTAAAAAAATGATAAACATAATTAATAAATAATAAAATATAATAGAAAAGTTATTAAAAATATTATAAACCTTATTAAATAATAAAAATAAAATAATATATTTAATAGGAAAAATTAACGAATCTTAATTAATTATAAGATTAATATAAAAGGAATATAAGCTTAATGTATTAATTAATTTAAAATATATAATAAATTTAATTAATTTAAAATATATAATAAATTTAATTAATTTTAAATTAATTAACAAATATAAAATATTATATTAAATAAAAATATTATTAATAATTTATTTAATGAAATTATAATATAAATAGGCATAGATAATTAAAAAAGAAATCTTATAAAATAAAGATATTTTATTACTATAAGATTTTATTATTAAAAATATAATATTATAAAAGAAATTTATGTAAAAGATATATAAATATTTTTTATATAAATATCTAGGAATTTTTAAGATTATTATATAATTATAAGAAAAATATAATTTTCTAGGAATAAAGGGAATAATTGAAAAAATTATTTTAGATTATAATATCTATAATAAAATTAAAAGGGTTAGATCCAAATTATATAGGTTTCTATAATTAATTAACATTCTAGATAAGTTATAAAATATTATTATATAAGATTTCATTATTAAATTATCCAAATTATAATATTTAATAATCAAAAAAAATATAATAATATATAAATTATTATTAATAAATTTAAAAAATATAGATTTTTTATATTATTTAAAGAAACCTATATAATTAAAGATCTAATTTTTAATAAATATAAACTATTAAAGAGAATTATTTTACATAAAAATAAATTCTTTATTTTGAAATTTTAGATTAATCTAATAAAAAAATTAAAAATTAAGTAAAAATTTTTTATAACGGTTTATTTTTAAATTGATGGATAAATAAAATAATTAAATTAAATATTAAAATAATATTTATAAAATTATGTTAATTATAAACAAAATAATTAAATAGAATTTTTATCATTTATTATATCTTTATATAATATTTTAATAAGTGATACTACCGGGATGTTACCATAAAAAACATTATATAAATAATTAATAAATAAAGTTACCTTAGAATTAAAAATAATATTATTTAAAATAAAAATATTTACTATTAGAACCCTAATATTATAAACTAAGTTTAAATAATGTTTTAAATTTTTATAAAAATAAATAATAATATATTATAATAAGAAAAAAATTAAAGGATTAATTTTATAGAAAAGAAATAAAATTTATTTTTTATAAGATAAATAATATTTAACATTAAAGACATTATAAATTTAGATTAAAAAACCAAATAAGAAGTTAGATTTTAAAAAATTAAGATCCTTTTTAATTAAAAAAGTTTTTTTAAGAATAAATTATTATTTATAATTATTAATAAATATAAAATCAAAAACTAATATATTTTATATTATTATATTTAAATTAGTATTTAAAATATTAAATTTAAAAAAAAACCTAAAAGAATATAATATTAAAACCATTAAGGATTTTAAGGTTATTAATAATTAAATTAAATATTTTATTAAATAATTTAATTATTTAAAAAAATAATATTCAAAAATTATAAAAATATTTTATAAATAAGAAAATCTAAAAATTAATTAAAGATTTTTATCATTAAAATCTAAATCAATTATTCATAAAATATCAAAATTTAAATCTTCAAAAAAAATTATAAAAAGGATTATCTATAAAAATAATATTAATTTATACTTTAATAATATATTATTACTCTCTTACCAATCTCTATTCTTTTATTAAATAATTTTTTTCCTCAATATTATTTAACTCCATACCCTACTATAATAATTAAAAATTATAATATTTAAAAAGATTTTTTTATTAATATAATTATTATAACTTATTTATTTTTATTAAAATTTTTAAATAAAACTCCTCCTAAACATAAATTAAATTATCCTTAACATTCCTTAATTATAAAAATATATTTAAGAAAATTTATTTTAATAATATCATATTATCTATATTAATAATAAATATAATAATTATAATATATATTACCAAATATAAAAAAACAATTATCTTCTTTATAATCAACATAATTATTATATAATAGAATAAGAAACCTATATATTTCCATATAATTAACATAAATTTCATATTTATTATATTAATTTAGATAAGAATATACAATTAATTTTTTTTAAAAAAAAGAAAACTTATTTTAAAAAGAAAAGAATAATATTATAAACTAAGAATCCTATATCCATTTTTAAAAGATAAATAAGGCTTAAAATAATTAATAATGATATAATTTTAGATATTTAAATATATTAATTAATAATATATCTAATATATTTAATATATCTGATAAAAAAAATAAAAAAAAGGATATCTATATGAATTATCAGAATCTTTTATATATTTCATTATTTTTTTATAACTTTTTAATTATTAATTTAAGACTATTCTTACAAATATAATAAAAAGATTTTAAACCTTTTTGACAAATAAAACTTACCTGATTACTTAACCTATTATTAATACTATTATCCTTAAATTAAAATACCTAGATTAATTAATTTAACAACAACTATACCTCTTTAAGACATAAATTTGTCACATTTCCCTTAATATTAATTTCTTTTTAAATTATTTAATCTCTATAAAAATAATTATAATCCTTACCTATTAATTAAAAATCTTTTTCTTTTATTTATCTTCCTCTATTCTAACCTTAATCTTTTTTAAAATTTATAAATATATTTTAAAAGATATTATCTTATTAATAAATTAAAATATTTCTTCTTTAGATAATAAATCCTTATTTTAAAAATTTTTCTTATTTAATTCCTTTTTATTTTTTAAATTAAGATTTATTAATTCATTTTATATTTAATTATAATATCCTTTAAATAATAAATTTTAAAAGATGTAAAGATTTTTTATTTTATTTTTAAAGATCAATAAAATAAGAGAAAATTTAATTAATAATAATAATAATAAAATATTTTATAAATAATTTATATCATTTTTTAATTTAATATTAATATTAATTAAAATATGATTAAAATATGATAAACTTATGTTTTAAAAAGGTATAATCATTATTAAATTAATTAATTTAAAGTATCTTAATTTAAAAATAATAATATTAATAATAGATTAAATAATTAAATAAATTCTATTTATTAAAAAAACTTAAAATCCTTTTATTATATTTAAAAAAAATAATTAGATATATAAGGAATGTTTATAATTATATAATAATTCTTTTTTCCTTTTTTTAAAATTTATTATTATTATAATCTAATTAATTTAATTAATCTTATCAAATCAATTAGATCAATAAGATCATATAAATCACACATATTATAATTCTTTTATGATTTAGCCATGATTAGTTTAGAGAATATCCACTTCAATCCTGATAGATTTCCTTGGTTTATGATAAATAATTATAATATTAAACTTTATTTAAATCCTTTTTAATTTTTTTATCATTATTAATTATATTAAGGTTTTAAATCTTAATTAATTCCTTCTTTTCCTAATTCTTTATTACTTTAAAATCTTTTTTTTATTATATTTTTTATATAATTTATTATTATAAAAAATTATTTTAATAAATATTTATTATTCTTTTCTTAATAAATTTTTTTATAAAAAAATAAATAAAACTTTATATATATAAATTAATAAATTTATTAACCTATATTTTTTTTAAAAAAAAATCATTATTATTTTTTTCTTAATTAAAACTTTTTATCTTTTTTTTAATCCTTATTATTTTCATTATTATTATTATTTAATAATCTAAAAAATATTAAAGATTAAAAAAAATTAATTATTAAAAGATTCTTTTAAACACTTTTTTTTTTTAATTTTTTTTAATTCTAATTCTTTTTTAATTTTTTTAATTTATTTATAAATAATAATAATCTTTATTTACCAATCAAAAAAAAACCTTTTTTTTCTCCTTAATTATCTTCTTTTATCTTAACCTTAATAATCTCTTTTCAACTCTTTAATTTTAGAATTTGTAAATATATTTTAAAAGATATCATTTTATTAATAAATTAAAATATTTTCTTTATAAATAATAAACCTTAAATAATATAAATAAATATAAATATTTCAAATAATAATAAATTAAGCTATTATAAATTATCTAAAACTTCATTTTAAAATTCCTCTTTATTTAACTTTTCTTTATTTTCTAAATTAAGGTTTATTAATTTATTCTATATTTAATTATAACATCTTTTAAATAATAATTTTTAAAAATTATAAAAAATTTCTGTTTTATTTTTAAAAATTAATAAACTAAGAAAAGATTTAATTAATAATAATAATGGAATATTTTATAAATGATTTATATCATTTCTTAATTTAATATTAATATTAATTAAAAAATTATTAAAATATAATAAACTTATATCTCAAAAAGATATAATTATTATTATATTAATTAATCCAGAATATCTTAATTTAAAGATAATAATATTAATAATAAATCAGATAATTAAATAAATTTTATTTATTAAAAAAGCTTAAAATCTTTTTATTATACTTAAAAGAATAATTTTAAATTAATAATTAAAAAAATTATAAAAAAATAACTAAATATATAAGAAATATTTATAATTATATAATTAATCTTTTTTCTTTTTTTTAATATTTAAAATTATCATAATTTAGTTTAATTTAATTTATTTATTCTTTATAAATAAATTTATTAAATTTAAATAGATCATATATATCTTATAATTTAGTTATGATTTAATTAATCTAATTAATTTTTAATTATATAATTAGATCCATTAAATTTATAAATTATATATATATATTATGATTCTTTTATTACCAATCTATTATATCCCATTTCTTCCAGGCTCCTAAGATGATTGTCCTTTACTGGTTTATAACATGTTTATATAAATTATTAAGAATTTCTTATATATTTAATTATTTTTTTTAAAATTATTTAATTCATTATTAATATTATTACTTTTAAATTAAGATATTTTAAATTAATTAATTTAATAATGATTATACTTCCTTCGAAGTATAAGTTCGTTACATATAAAAATATTTAATTTGTAACATATATAAATATCCTTTTTTTTTAAGATTATTATAATATATTAAATTTTAATTATGATAATCCTATGCCTTAAAAAGGTATAATTGTTATTAAATTAATTAATCCGGGGTATCTTAATTTAAAAGTAATAATATTAATAATAAATTAAATAATTAAATATATTTTATTTATTAAAAAAGCTTAAAATCTTTTTATTATATTTAAAAAAATAACTTTAAATTAATAATTAAAGAGCTTCCTTAAAAAAGTGATTAAATATATAAGAAGTATTTATAATTATACAATTATTCTTTTTTTTCAACATTTAAAATTATCGTAATTTAATTAATTTACTATTAAAAACCTCATTTAAAAATGGGTTTAAAAAAACAACATAATAACCTAAGAAATCTCAGGCAATATCCTTTCATAAATTCAAGGCAAAAATGAAGGCCATATAATATCCCTCATAAACTCGGGCAAAAAAATGTAAACATTTAAAATTTTAAACTGCTTCCTTTAATACACTTACGTCAATTAAACTTGTAAGACTTTCTCGTGGAAGTGGTTGTCGTCTCCCGTTTGACGCTACAAACTTGTCTTCGTCTACCAGAACATCTAACATATCTGATGGAACCTGTACATGCCACCTATGAACAGGCCACACCGCTTCCAACAAGGTGCTATTCGTCTTAACGGCCTCTGCCGCCCGGGCAACTACTTTCTTGGGGTCACTCTGGAAAACATCTTCCGCTTGTTTCAAGGCCTTCAAAAACTGGACTATCTCTTCCCTTTTCTCAGGGTCTTCGAGCTTCTCGGATGTCGTAGCAAGGTTATAGATTTCTCGATACACTGTTTGATTGTTTCCAAACATAATTGCATCGGATCCTAGGGCTTCGGCTCCTAGTTGGACCGACGGCTCCCACATCCCAATGGCGTCAATAGTTCCATTCTTCAGCATCGCGGGAAATGTGTTGGCAGCGCACGGCTCCTGCAGACATGCAAGGCCATTTACAATCGTATAGTCCGTTGTTTGTAGGCCAACCGTAGCAAGGTATGTTCGGACGAAATACTCGGAAGAAGTAGTCTTCAGAGCCCCTATTCTTTTCCCTTTCAAATCCTCCAAGGTGTCAATTCCAGACTTCTTGTTCGCGACGATCCTATAGTAGACCTCTGCGACTGTGCTAATGCTCCGAAGGTTTTTATGGGAACCAAATTGTAGGAGCAGCTGGGTCTCGGAGTTTGATCCGAGGTCAACAGTTGGGTCGCTGAATAGGCTTGCGATGCCACCGTTCACGATATTGACTTCTCCTTTGAAATAGTCTTCTTTGGCAACTAGCTCAGGGGTCCATTCGAGTACCCCGAGAGCGCTGGCTATCTTCAGTGAGCAAACTTGGGTTACTGCAAGTAGCACAGAAAGGACGAGGAAGATAGCAGATAGCACCATTGTGGCGGCTTTGGACGCAATTTTTAGCATCCAAGTCTGATCTTGCTCATTACAGGAGAAGATAAAGCTGCTTCACCTCGCTTTTGTACTCCGCTGGGAAACAAGGGGCTAGAAAATAACTCCCAATGGGTATAAGTAAACCATATAATTACTTTATATGTGCCAGGATGTTAGAGTTTTGCCGGCATGACATCCATGATACCTTTAGAATCAATGGTAATCTCTTATGTAAAATCCAATGTCAATCATGCGGGGCCTCACTTGCGAGCTCACGGTAGAAATCGGCATTGATGAGTACCTAGGGATATTAACTACTTAAGTTGATGAGATACCCGGATATTAATCTTTACGTTTAGAAACCACGTAAAAGATGCCTCTGGCTTACAGGGTTGATGGCGCCTTAATACTTGTCCATCTCGACTACTTCCTTAAAAAGGTCTACGAAATAACCTGCCACCATCTTACCATAGGGAGTTACCACTCACCCTTACGAATAAATGTAGTCTGATAAAGCCCTTTGTGGAATAGCTTGGGGCGATGAGCCGAGTATTGAGTTATCGATGAGGTTTCCTATTAGATCATAGGATAGTTCATTAGACGACCTGGAGGAATGATAAGGTACAGTATAGATTAAAAATACATGTCATGACAAGTAGAAAACCATGATGCTTCGTTAACATTACCATGGACTTCTAAGGCACGGAACCTGTGTAAGCACGAATTATAAACTTTTAGTTATTTCTATTATTGTTTCAACTTGATATGGATCGTGTACTCAACCAGGGGCTTTAGGTGAGCTTGGCCTTGTGCCAGGCTCCTCGACAGTATCTACAATATCGAAGATGGAGTCATGGGTTCATCGTCAACCGAACCCAGACAAGGACTCGAAGCGTTGGAATGACTCTTGTCCAACAAAGGGGCGTTGGCGTAACCATCACTTTCGTAATCCTCGTATATTTTTACCTCGAGGTTACGAGAGTGTCTAGAGTATAACTCTAGGATCATTGTGCCAGAGAATATAATTTGTCTCATTGAAACGTCCGTGGGACTATGGATCCCTGGGTACCTGGCTTGGAAATCCGCGCTCACCCATAAATTGGCCATAGCCATAAGAAATCGTACAGTACAGACCGTTAGATTATCTGGGTCCTGAAGGATATATAGGTTTATCTTTTCATCTGGATCTTCCGAGTCATTGAGTTCCTGCATCAAGTCGAGGATCTGCGAGAAGCCCGGTGTAATTGGTTCGTTGTAAGTAGACATTGCCTTGAAGTAGATCATTCTGAAAGCAAGGGTGACCTCCGTGCAGCCTAGAAAATCCATCGTTAGACCCATGTTGTAAATACGTAGTTCACAAGCAAGCAGTTCGATTGTAGGGGTGTAGTATTGAAATGGACAGTCCGCTTTATGGTTGTAGTTGGGACCATGGTCATAAAAGTCCTCCCTATCTTCAAGAGTGATCATCTGGTCGCCGACGTTCGTTGAATTTCTGACAGGAAGTCCTGTTATTTGTGCTTCCAACATGTTCTTGCCGGTCATATCGAGGAACGACCTGAAAGTTGGAACTGGAATATGTACGATAGGGCAAGACATCTTGATATATCTAGCTGATAATGTGGCTATCACTTGAGATCGATGTATATGGATATACCGGGTATTATGTAGTATATGAAATACCCCGAGGAGCGGCGAGTTCACGTAGGTATTTATGCACAGGGTGAGGCACCTAGTATTCATCCTTAAGTATAGGCATAAACGAAGCCCACCAGGGCAGGAAACAATGAAATAAGGATGTAGAGAATAATCGTCTTGTTCGTCGGGGGGTGCTTTATTTTAAATGCCCTTTCTTGTGGTTGGGTTTGAAAGGAGATGACATATAGCAGCAGAAGCTGCTACAAAGGGGATCTAATAGACAAGCGGGCTAGGAAACAGGAAATACTGGGAAACAATCCACATCCTGATTTAGTGTGCTCAGTTGCTATGTGTTTTTTTTTTTTCCTTTTTACATCATGGTGCGAATTTCGAGGTCAACCCTTCTGCCTAGTATCATTGATCTCGTCCACTCTGCGAGTAACTATCTCTATATCCAATGGACAGGATATTAACTATAGGTTGGATCTTCGTCATGTCCAGTTAACTGCTAATATATCTTACTACTCGAGTATCAAGAAATAAGAATTATACTATGGGTGACATATACACGAATAAATAAAATTATGTGCCTAATAAACTATATAATGTACTGCTTCTATCTTAATATTAACATTGATTATAATTTGAAACTGATTTATCAATACTTCATTCACCCCCCACCCCTTAACCTAGGATCACAGCATGTTTTTCAAGTGGTGTCAGTATAGTCTTACTCAAATGTAGCATACTGTGACAGATATTAAATAATCCTCTACTCAAAAAGGGGTATAATTGCTACAAGTCTTAAGATACACATAGAGTACCAAATATCTATCTTATTGTTAAATAGTAATATTACTTAGCATCAAATCTCATCGCGCCTATAGACTTATATTGGTACCGATCCTCCATATAGACAGTCGTTTTCATTGCCATGTAGAAGACCAAGTAAAAGATAGGGATGTACGCCGAGGAAACGATGCACACTAGGGTTGAAACAATCATGATCCCGCTTGTTCAAGATATTTATTTGATGCTGCCCACAAGGGACACGCGGGATAACCGCTGTACTATACACTTTAGCAATGACTTCAAGCCTCCACCTTGGTAGACTGATTACTGGTCCTTACACCAACTAACCCAAAAGCATCTTCCGGGGGTCTTCAATGTATTCCTTAACCTTAACCAAAAATTGGACAGCTTCCCTACCGTCGAGAAGACGATGGTCGTAAGTTAGAGCAAGGTACATCATGGGTCGTATCTCGATCTTGCCATTTACAGCTACGGGTCTCTCTTTGATAGCATGGAGACCTAATACGGCGCTCTGGGGGAGGTTGATAATAGGGGTACCCATGAGAGAGCCAAAGACGCCTCCGTTGCTGATGGTGAATGTACCACCAGCCATGTCCTCGATGGTAAGCTTGCCGTCTCGAGCCTTCTTGCCCATGTCCGCGATGGCCTTCTCAATACCAACTAGGTCCATGGATTCAGCATTGCGCACAACGGGAGTGACAAGACCCTTCTCGGTCGCAACGGCCACACTGATGTCGACGTAGTCCCGGTATACGATTGTATCCCCGCCATTTTCGCCCTCAATCGAAGCGTTGACGGCGGGAAGATCTCTCATGGCCAGAACGCTGGCGCGCGAGAACGCACTCATAAAACCCAACTTGACACCTGTCTTCTTCAGAACCTCGTCTTTGTATAACTTGCGAAACTCCATGAGGGACGACATATCGACTTCGTTGAATGTTGTTAACGATGCAGCAGTGTTCTGAGATTGCTTTAGGCGCTCGGCAATTCGTAGGCGCATGCGGTTCATCTTGACACGTCGCTCCTCTCGGCTTCCCAAGACGGGACCAGAGGTTGACGAGGTGTCCTTCGCAGGTTGAGTTTGTTTAGGAGATGCCTCTTTCTTGGGTTCTGGTGGTGGATGGGGCCTAGACTGCTCTGGCTTAGGCTCAGGTTTCGACTCGGGCTTTGGTGGTTCTGGCTTGTTCTCTTCTTCCGCGGGCGCAGGGCGCGATTCAGTGGAAGCCTCCTCCTTTTTGCTTGGCTCTTCTTTGGATGCCTCAGATTTTTCGCCACCTTCGGGTGCTGCACCTGTTTCCATCTTCGCAATTTCTTGGTCTACAACAACGACGTCTTCCTCGTTGGCAATCAACTCTTTTAATACACCGGCCTCGGGGGCGTTTACAGCAACATCGATCTATGGACACGGTCGTTAGAAATACGAGTTAACGGCAAGGCCGAGAGCCTCTTTTCGTCTTTTCTCCTTAAGAGAATAATAATAAATAAAAAAAGCATAGAACTTTTGGTTACCTTGTCCGTCTCAATTGTCGCGATCTCTTCGTCCTGCTCAACATAGTCACCGACTTTCTTGTTCCATTGTCTCAAAGTACCTTCAGTGATAGATTCGGCCATTTGAGGGACTTTGACAGAAATGTGGGCATAGGTGCGAACTTGGGCCATTAGCAATGGGAGGGGGAGGTTTCCTCGTAATGGCTGCTGTTGGATGGGCCGGCGCAAAACCCGCGTCGCGGTGAGAAGTCGTCTTGACATCATTGTGAAGGTTGATATGTAGCTCTTGCGGGAAATTGGGCGCCGGCAAGAATCGGCAGAAGATCTTTTATGACGAGGATGCGAGGGCGCGAGAGTATGAAATAAGAACGACGGGAACTTGAAATCTACGTCAAATGAGGTTTTGAAGAAGAAGAAAGGGGTATTATTAGCTGCCAAAGCCTGCAATGGCAAGAAATAGATGATGTGTTATTAGCAGCAGTTAATATTTCTCGCTTCTGTATTTTGGAGATGAAAGTAGAAAGGTCCCAGAAAAATTTCAGAAACGTTCCGCTTCAAAAGCGTCCCATGTTTCCGGCAGAGCTTGTGGGTTCTTTTTTAGAACGTCGGCCGCTGCCTCTCCCTCTGTAAAAAAAAACACCTTAGGCACTTGCACGAAGCACCTGTGCTGCTTGTCCAAGTAATTTTTTGGCGTCGGAAATGAAACCACCGATTACAGGGCAGCTGGCCTTGTCAGGAGGTACTCATTTTGTAGTTACAGAGAGCTACCCTGTCTGTACCTACAGGTTTCTATGTACCGATATGCGACTTGGAAGTATCTTGTGGTTGTACTTACCGTCATAAACCGAGGTTAATGTACCCGTCTCTTTCCATTCCCTGCTCGAAGTGCTTGCTCCAATGTCAACTAACAGGGAAATTGGATAGGTGATGTAAGTACCCAAGTACATGGATACTTGTTACTTTATGCTTGCATCCATGGATGTGGATAACGGGATAAATAAGCCCCAGGCTCCGATGCAAAGTGGATCTGTGGAGCCTACCTTGCCTTGGGGCAATTGACGAGTTCCAATTGACGGCTTGCGATTTCCAACGCTTCATAATACCAACGAGCAAGATTTAATTTCGCCCAGCTGCGACAAGAAAAACCACGCCTTAATACCACGACCCCAAACTCCCTAACCATCATAGCGAACAAGAAATAGCTTTAGGGCTGGCGGAATCCTCGGCCGCAGCTTGCTGGTGAACCTGGGCTTTGTACATCGCGACCGACACACGCAAGATCGAGTAAAAGACCTCACCATGTCGAACCGACAAGCCGCGCTGTAAGCCCAATTGGATTCGCTTCAAATGTCGGAAACCTTAGAGCTAACCCAGCTGAAATATATAGGTCCCTCTACCGACGCTCGTTAAAGCTAGCTCTCGATTGGGCTGTTCATCGAAGCTTATGGCGCGGCCAAGCTCTCTACATACGCTCCCTCTTCGAAGCAAACCGAAATATTACAGATACTAAAAAACAAAGAGTAACCAGTGGCCTTTATTGCTATGTATACAATATTGGAATCAATATCTAATAGATGATATCGTACAGGCCTTGCTCAATGAAACAGAGAAATTGCTAGAAACTTGGAAGCACCCCGATCCATATTGTCATCCCACAGCTCCAGGAGGTACAGTGATGCTCATAATAATTTTGTTGCATGCTAAATTATACTAATATTTGGTATAGGATCTAAATACGAGAGAAATCTGCCGGTACACGTTACTGATCGTGAGTTTTATAATATACGAATTTTGGCTTGTTCGCAGTTGCGCTAATATAAATTCTAGCTCCGCCGAATCTTAAATTCTGATTCTGAGATACGTTGGGGGGAATGGGTGATGCCGATCTGTACATAGAAATCCTTACCTGTAGATGTCGGGCGAAGACAGGAAGATTCCAATAATATCATGCATATCTGACATCGCAACTGTGACGGAGCAATGCTGTTTGCAATTCAGCTGTCAGGCGTTAATTAAAGATATCGTTCCAGACATACGCACAAAAGCCTCATTCTCAGTACGTTTTTAACCAACCAATTGTTCAGGGTCAAATCACATAAAATGCCGAATTAATAAAATATTGTTCAGAAAGTATTCTCATTCGTGTCCATTACGCAATGGATTAATGCCAGTAAATGTACAACCCTAACGCGTAAAGCAAACCGTGCCCAGCCGTGACCCCGTGGTTCATGAAACGTCCCAAACGACCAACCAGAAAACAGAAAATTACCCCATTTACAACTCTTGGCTGGCGTTCTTGCCAGGCTTGCCGGTCTTCTTGGGGAGCAGGTCTAAAAGACACGTTAGATGACGATGATGAGACTATGTGATGTCAACTTACTCTGGTGAATGTTGGGTAAGACACCACCCTGGGCGATGGTGACGTGGCCGAGCAGCTTGTTCAACTCCTCGTCGTTTCGGATGGCGAGTTGTAGATGGCGGGGGATGATACGAGTCTTCTTGTTGTCACGGGCAGCGTTACCAGCCAACTCGAGAATCTCGGCGGCGAGGTACTCTAGGACAGCGGCGAGGTAGACGGGGGCACCTGATAATAGCGCGTTAGAATGTTGAATAATTTAGAAAGCGACGGCGACTTACCAGCACCAACACGCTGAGCATAGTTGCCCTTGCGGAGAAGTCGGTGAACACGACCGACAGGGAAAGCCAAACCGGCCTTGGAAGATCGGCTGAAGAATAATTAGTAAATAGACTATGTATTGAAGAGTGCTGGGTATTGTTGATATGATAAAGACGCGTCGCACTAGGCATAGCAGAAAATGCAAAAGTTGCGCAATGTGGATGAGGATGGTATGACTTACGATTGCGCGTTCTTGGAACCGCTGGCCTTGCCGCCGGACTTGCCGCCTCCAGTCATCTTGATGGTTGGTTTGAGTGGTTAAAAAACTGGGTGGTTTTTTGGTGTGGATTGAGATGTTACGAAGAACGTGAGAATGCGTCAAGATGAATGCTTTGTTGTGAATGATGGAGTTGATACGAGAAGATGTAAATGGGAGGAAGAGGTTGAATGGTAGTGGGGGAGGAGCTGTTTAAGTATTGTCGGGTCGCGTCCTGAAATCAGAATCACAGATCACCAAAAAAAAACGGGTGGATTGTGCGCCTAGTCCGCATTAGGCTGGATTTCGGGGGAGCTGCGGGTTCGGCAAAAAAATAATAACAGCAGCAGGCGCCGTATCACTGTATGCAAGGAATAAATCTATGGGAAAGCACAGGCCCCCATTAAGCCTATCTAGGGACCTTTTAGCAGGCCCTACCTACTGTATTCACCGTATTCACCTGTATTACCCCTACATAAAAACAAAAACAATATTTCAATCTGGTCTATGCATCCAATCATAATTACAATGGATTAATGATAAAATATTATTTGATTTGCCAGTTGCGACTTAAGGCTAACTACAGCATCTGCAACCACCTTAAAGGTTCCCTACCCACTACCTAAGGCAGGTACCTACATAATGTAAACGTACCCGCTTCCTCGATTTCAACTTTTTGATTCTACTTTCCGCTCATTTGCACAGTACACAATCAGTTTAGGGTGGTTACGACGCAGCACCTTTGATTTCAATTAAAATCAATCAAAATCACAACCAACGTATCCGACCACGGATACAATTTTGGTACCTAATCTCTAAAGTCTTTATCACTGCTTGTGATTTTGTTCCTTAACCTTTATTGTCACTTGGTTTGATTAGATCAGGCCGTTTGTGTACTATGGTTTGATTTTGAGCATGGTATTCTACAGATTTAGGTTTGGGCGATCTAGTATGAAGGTAAATCCAGACGTTATGATTTCCAGTTTACGAAAATAAGGTTCTAAGCTTGCTCAAATACATTACGGGCATAGGATATTTACAACATGAAATATCTGGACGGCTTAATATAGTATTTTTTTTTAATATGTATTATTTAGCTATAATATCTAGGTAGACATAAAAATTCGAAAATTTCTTCATTCTAAATGTCTAGTTCTTTGTAGACCCATCGGGAACCGTGTAGATACGGAGTTGCCCGGTATTCCATGAGTCCGGCAGCTGTAAACATCGGGAGCCCGATCTTACGCAAAGTGGCTACGAGATTATCGGAGATCGGGACATGATGATAGCTTCATAACTAGTTCTACGGATGTACGGGGTTGCTCAAGACTGCATACGGTGCCGACATTCGTCGGTACCAAGCGCCACGCATGGCCACTGATCTGACAGGTAGTGCGTAATAAATATGCGGACTGATAGATACCCGCACGGAGTTGTGTGGGGACCAGTTGCGGGTGATGATGATGAACGATAGGCATTCAAAATGATAAGCTAGTTACCTAGGGAGGTAAGGGTAGGGATAAGGGAGTAGAGTGGACTGTGGATCCTTAAAAATGACAGATTCCGAATAATTTAAATTATTTGATTGGCCGAAGCTTGCTTTGATTTTGCGAACCTTTCCCTTTTTGTCATTTTGTTTTGGTACATTTGATTTTGGGCTAGGTAGCTGTGTACTGTAATTCCTTAGGGGGTTATGCACTGCTGCTTTAAAGGTCTGTGCATTAAAACGCGTAACAGTTTCTACCGCGTTTACTGGTGTTTGGCGCTGGAAGGCGGGGGTGTGGGTAGCTTATCTTGGGTTAGTACGTACCGTTTTTTCCCAGGGTTGTTACCCATCCTTTTTTATTTTTTCAACGTGCAACCTGCGCAGCAAGATCAATCAGTCGAACCTTACGAGGATCAAATCAGTAATCACGCTAGTGCCCAGGTCCATTACTTTTAAAAGGACCTGCCACCCGCCATCTTTCTGCATCAAACATCTTCGACTTCTCTCTCCATCTCTCATCCCCAAACCTCTACCAACACCAAATCATTCGGAAATTTTTCCATTTTTACATCACCAACATTTCATACATTCAACTCCGATTTATATCGACTCAATTCAATCAATATGCCTCCCAAAGCTGCTGACAAGAAGCCCGCCGCCTCCAAGGCTCCCGCGACTGCTCAAAAGGCACCGGAGAAGAAGGACGCTGGCAAGAAGACCGCTGCCACTGGCGAGAAGAAGAAGCGTACCAAGGCGCGCAAGGAGACATACTCTTCCTATATCTACAAGGGTAAGCTGAATACCAATTTTTGGAAGATCGACGCGACACGTTCGAAGCATAGACGCGCCGCGGCATTATTTCCCGCTTCCAGTTCCACATTGAAGCTAACGTGTGCTCTAGTCCTCAAGCAAGTTCACCCCGACACCGGCATCTCCAACCGTGCTATGTCCATCCTGAACTCTTTCGTCAACGGTATGCTATTCCTACTGTGTCGTCACATGTTTAGATCTCTAATATTCTTTCATTTAGACATTTTCGAGCGTGTCGCGACCGAGGCCTCCAAGCTCGCTGCCTACAACAAGAAGTCCACCATCTCTTCCCGAGAGATCCAGACCTCAGTCCGTCTAATCCTACCCGGTGAGCTGGCTAAGCACGCCGTATCTGAGGGCACCAAGGCCGTCACCAAGTACTCGTCATCCACAAAATAAGTGCTCGGTTTTCTGCGTCTGGTTTCTCTTTGGGCATGGGGCTTTTTCGTGCTTTGGCATCATGACGAGGCTTGGCCAAGGCTTGGGATGCAAGCCCCCGAATATGGGAGTCTCATAATGCGTTACGGATGGTTTGCTTTTTAAGGGGGTTAATGTTTTTCACACAACGGTCCCGGGGTTTGCGGTTGTACAATACACTTTCCCGATAGGGCTTCGGAATGAATCTGCATATGAACAAACAAGCTTAATCTTTTAACACATCGTGATCATGACTGGTGCTCTTGGGCTTGCAATTTATTGACCACTCTAGGACTTATAATATTCTGGTAGCACTCATTTGAGATAACGGGTTATATAGTCATGCGCTATTGCCTAAGGATGTTTTTGGAACTGTCGTTTTGATTTCACAGGATATCCGTGATGTCAATATTGCGACGGGATGTTCCGATTTGGGACTACGAGATGTGAACTTTTACATTACAACGGAATGACCGCTGTCAATGCGCCTATTATTTTTGTTCGATTTCTGAAAATATAAGAAAGATTCTGTGGCAAATCGTAGAATTCGCTAAGTTGAGTTATTATAAGCCCGGTTTTGCCTATTTGTAGACTCGGGACAGCCTGTATAATTGGTTATGAATCCGTAACCACTTAGCTCGTAATAATAAAGTTTGTTAGAGAAGGGGGCTTCACGCATCGCCAAGTCCAGCTTTTGTCTTCTTCACCACATGTGTGATGGGTACCATGATACCTTTATTCTCTCCACTTCCCAGAGCCATACCCTTTGACCATCCCATTTTCTCCAGCATTGCTCTACCCTTATTCTCGACACCTATCTCCGCGGCATTCTGACCAACCACATCGCCGTCGCGATAAGTAACGGTGCCCTTGATTCGCGACTTGCCATTTCGGGCTTCAGCTCGCTTGAGGATTCGAGCTTCACTCACTACTTTCTCATCAACATCGACGCGTGGAAACCATGTTTGTCTAATGCGGTCAAAAGTATTATCAAAAGTAACTTTGTCGAATGGGAGAGTGGCTTTTGAGCGGTAGAGAACTGGATATCTATCCCGACCTTTTCCTGCTGACTGTGATTTGATCCTGAGCTTGTTCGCCACGGTGTGGATGGTTTTACGAGCACCCTTCTCAAGCGGGGGTAGAATCAGTCTATAAGACGTCAGTATGCTTCCACCTTGTTAAACGGCAATTGGCGGTGACTCACTGCTCTCGAGAACTAAGAAGAAAGGCCTCAAGCTCGTTGGCAAGGTCGTCCAGAGACATGCCCCCTCGGTATTTGAGTCGGAGGTCATCAGGATCCACGTGTTTGCCTAACAACCCCTGTGACCGTAATTCTTCTCGGGCCTTCTTCCTGTCCGCTTTCTTAAGGCGGTCTTTCTGCCAAGTTGATTTCATGGCCTCCTCAAGTTCCGACTCCGACACGTTTAAGGCTGGCGGCCCCCTCTTAAAATTGTTTAAACTAGGCCGATGCCAATCCATAAGATCCAAGTCATCGAATGCATCCGCCATCTGGGCTGCACTTGGATACTGGCCTTTTTTCTGGACGATCTTAGCCTTCTTTGAATCGCCTTTCCTTTTGCGACGCGGCGCAGCTTGTGTAGCTGTCACCCACTCGTCATCGGATGCTTCCCCGTCGAAAAGTACGACATCCGCGCTGCCGAGACCCAACTCCTCTTGTTTAGCAAGCATGCGAGCAATGCGCTCGTCCTCTACCTCAAGACGACGTTGCCGATTCTCGGGGTCAGCTTCATCTTCTGAACTGCGGTCCGCGCCATCTTCACTAGAGACATCGTCGGGAATTGCGTCGCTATCGGTACCACCAATATCTCTTAATATGTTGAAAGAGTAAGACCCCATTTCTGAGTATTCGGCCGCCCCATCACTATTGTCATCGCTACCTTCCTCCCAATCCTTGATATTGGCCATATAATCTGCAATAACCGCAGCATCTTCGTCTGATGTGATGTCCTGGTTGAATTTGCGCCCTTTTCCAGGCCCTCGGGGTTTAGATTGCAGGGGAACGTAGTCATTTTTATCGATGACGTTCTTCTGTTGGGTTGTACTTCGGTGGAGAGTCTCTTCGACAGCTTGTAACTGGATATCTAATTCGCGGAGTTCTAGCGAGTTGACATCGTTATTCTCTTTTGGGGGGTTAGCGGACACAGGACTTCGGCGGTTACGGTCCCTTCCTTTGAACAGTATAACTTCATCACTAGAGTCACCGTCGTGATCAGACTTAACATCCAAAGTGCGATCGGATTTCACGTGTGCTGATTTGTCAGAGATATCTTGTGCTAGTTCTGGGGCTGCACTAGTATTTTGGGATACCGCGGCAGCGCCTGTATTCTCTTGTGCTTGGTTGGTAATAGTCAACTGAACATTCAAGTCGTTTAGGGGGTTCATAACGCCAGCGCTGATGAAAGTAACGGGCTTGTATCTCAATTTGGCGTCAGGGCCGAATGCTCCACGGCGTTTAAATGCCGTGTTCCTAGCTTCATCGGCGAGTGTGTAGCCTAGTAAACAAATTAGAAATCAATGAGTGCAAATATGTAATGTTGTAAGTATAGATATACCATGGCCTCGAACGAAGGCTTGAGCAGATATTGGTGAATTGTTGCCACCGTATTCTCCCGAGGGATTTTCGAATAAGGCGCCTTTGCGACGGGTAAACCGCTGGCCCTTGAATCGAGAGCCAGGGCCGCCCTTCTTATTCTTCGCCATATCGATGCCAATGGCTTTGATTACGAAGACTCGATAAGAAGAAGCAGGATAATTAAGTGATGGAAATGATACGGTCAGGTTAGGATGAGAAGATGAGTAACTATCTGATGACGATAATGTGGACCTAAAAGCGTTGTTTAGAACCTAATGGCTGGTTCTCACATGTACAAACAAATTTGGTTTCTTTGGTGTCGCTAATTTGTATTCAGATTTTGAAAGTTAGAAAGAACTTTTCCGCTTATCCATTCCGTTGAAATTTGGCTCTTCATGTTCTATCGCAACTTCTATAAAAAACTTAGATTTTCGATGCTCTTACCTTTAGTTACATAGGTGGCCGGGCTGTGCATACCTAGGTACGTAAAACGACCTAGATACGTAGTATGTACACGACCCATCAAAATGTTAGTACCTGTTTTGAGTTTAGTACGAATTTGGGGTATGTACTTCCGAGCTTGTAGGTACTTAGTTGGTCTTCGTACCTACCTCACCTACCTATGAATAGGCGTTTATCGATAACAATACCACCCCATGAGCTCGTCACAAGGCACCCATTCTTATCCATTTAATCATCCATAGAGCCATCATCAACCTCTCTAATTCTCTGCCCCTCCCCCCGCTTGTCCGCTAACTAGCCTGCTTGAAGAGGCCACTAACATCCGCTACGCAATACAACACTGAAGCTTAGGTACAAACTAGGGGGGAGTTTGCCGGCTGACTGATTGATTGATTGATTGACTGGCTGGCTGACTGACTGACTTGGCGAGGTCTACAACTTCCCAACCTCGAAGAACTAAGTAGCAGTGCCAACTTCCACGCTTCGAATTCCGAATTCCACCCATGAGGCCTTCTGTTCTTTGCTGAGCTGCCTATTTCATACCTTCAACCTTTAACTTCATGTTTCGAGTAGTATACGGTCAGGCCTTATCTCCCAAAGTCCTTTAATCTAATTCAGCTCGGTCTATTCTACGTCTATGCTCGCCCACTCTCCATCGAACAGTCATACCAGGCCGCCGCCACCCACGTACCTAGGTACCTATAGGTAGTTTCCAGTTACCATTGAACTTTCCCTACTTATCATTCGCTTCCGTCGCAACGGGCAACTGGTAGCACTTAGCCTTCCCATGATAGATATCTAATCTACTTGATTCGTTATACTATTTTTTTTATAACTTTGTTATCCATTCTTCTTTATTAGTGTTTGTCTAGGTTCGTTTCATTCTTCGTTGCAGCGACGTAAAGCTCTATTCTTATTTGGGGGTGTTTCGGTCAACATTCCTAGGGTCTTAGAAGCTACCTACCTACCTACCATACCAAACTTTTAATCCACGACACCGTCGATTCTCCCCTCAACATGGACACCACGGTAGACATCGGTAGACGTATCGTGCAAATGTTCTGGGATCCCGAACCAACCAACGACATTGTCCGCGACCGACCCGTCTGGTGCCTCGGTTCTTCTTATAAACTCAACAATAGCACCCCGAGCCCCAAGCAAGACCCTTCTCCAGCTTCTGAACCACCGGCCAAAGACTCGATTCAAGCCCCGGCAAGATTACCTGCAACCCCACCCGATTCTACCTCGAGCAGCTTCGACTCGTCCCTAGCATACGACGAAGCACCTCTCGATGGAGGTTGGCCTCCCGCTTTTCTCGACGATTTCGAATCTAGAATATGGATGACATATCGGTCAGAATTCGAGCCTATAGCCAAGTCGGAAGATCCTAAAGCACTCTCCGCCCTGTCCTTTTCTATGCGCCTCAAGACCCAGTTAAGTGACCAGCCTGGATTTGCTTCGGATAGCGGATGGGGATGTATGATTAGATCTGGCCAGAGCTTGTTAGCCAATGCCATGCTTGTGCACCGTCTCGGTCGAGGTATGCGAATCTAATAGAGAGCAAGCTAGCTCCATTGCACGTCATTGCTAAATTTTTTTGTAGGGTGGCGGAGAAGTACACCAGACCAGGAAGAAAAGAGGCTTCTTTCACTGTTCGCCGATGATCCACGAGCACCATATTCAATACATAATTTCGTACGCCATGGCGCCTCTGCATGCGGGAAATATCCTGGTGAATGGTTTGGCCCCTCAGCGACAGCAAGATGCATTCAGTAAGTAGATACGCGTGGTTCACCAATATTGGGTGTAAGGCTAACTAATGATCACTTTAGAGCCTTGACCAACGCGACGGAGCCAACATTACGCGTCTACTCAACGGGCGATGGTCCTGATGTCTACGAAGACAACTTCATGAAGATCGCTAAACCTGAAGGCACAACTTTCCATCCGACCGTGATTTTAGTTGGGACGCGACTTGGCATTGACAAAATTACACCGGTATATTGGGAAGCCTTGACAGCATCCTTGCAGATGCCACAGTCAATCGGCATTGCTGGGTAAGTTTTCCTGTACTGCGCGATTGTCCGTGTTGCGCAACCCGGTTCTAATCGAGAAATACAGCGGACGTCCATCCTCATCGCATTATTTTATTGGAGTTCAAGGTCTTCATTTCTTCTACCTTGACCCACACTATACACGACCCGTTTTGCCATATCACGAAGATCCCGACGAGTATACGCAAGAAGAAATTGATACTTGCCATACGCGAAAGCTACGGCGGCTACACATCAAGGAGATGGATCCCAGCATGCTCATCGGCTTTCTAATTCGTGACGAGGAGGATTGGAGGGATTGGCGAAGAAGCGTCAAACACGTCCAGGGCAAAGCCATCATTCACGTGTCAGATTACGACCCAACTGCGCAAATGCAAGAATCGGGAGGGCCTATTGACGAAGTTGAAACCCTGAGCGATGAAGATGACGACACAGCCCAGGAAGAATGAACGGGCACTGGGCGCAACGTGTTGTTAGTTTGGTGCGCCAGGGAAATACCACTAGGTAATAGTCAGGCGTGAAACGTAAAGCATGAAGGACCTTGGACGATCATTGGCAATGTAAATATCATGAGCACCTACTACAGGAATAGGCAAGCAAAACTGGCTAGCCGAGGACTTGACCAGTTCATGGTTATTTGCTTTGGGAGGCGTTATGAATTGGAAATGGAGACGATCAGGTAACGCTTCCACTATCCCGAGGTTATTAAATGGTAGAATAAGTTGGATCTGAGCTGAGGAGTTACCTGGGTGCCTTTATGGGATTGTTCGACAGTATCAAGATAACACCGGATGGTCTGGCTATAAGCATCTACCGCTTTTTTTTATTAGGCTTAGAAGCTGCAACGACTTTTGTAGCCGCATGACCTGTATTTTTCAAGTGCTTGAAGAGCTGCGTCCTTGACTCGAATATGGTATTGCAAGCCGTGCACTTCGGCTGTTATGAATATCAGCGGGAGTCGCCAACGTGATGATTAGCTAGGTAAATCTACGTGGTCGCTTACAGAATCATCCTCCAGCTCCGAAGCAGCTAGGCGAGCGGCCTTTTTCTCTCTCTTGGCCTTGGCCTTGCCCATTTTCTTCATGGGTTCTTGGCTCGTAAGGGGTATATCATCGACGGAAGCAATGTGATTATCGGGGAGGTCTTCATCGTTGACTTGCAGAGAGTTCGAGGTTTCTTGCCGCCCAGGCACAAGCCGGGCTTCTACAGCATCCCTCGAAGCGTATTCATCGTCTTCGTCTTCATCCTCACTGTCGGAATTAACGGCTGTGGTCTTCGAGCTTGTGGATTCAATATGGGGTTTAGATACATCATCGGCGTCGTTAGAATTGGCTGTGCGAGTAGCATCGAGCGTGTCGTTCCCGGTGGCGATTGACTCATCATCCTTGTGGTGATTATCTATCTCCTGTTCCTCTGGGGTTGATCCCGACGAGGCACGCCCATTTAGATCAAAGTTTCTGTTTTCCTTCTTCATCTGCTTTTGAAGCTGCTGGACGGCCTTCAAATGCTTTTTGCTCTTCTCGTGGGCTTCGTATTGCTTCTCACTTTTGAATGTTTTGTTGCACACTACACATTCTATTTGTTCAACCTCGGATTCTTCTTCCGTCTCGGAAAATTCTCCAAGGTGCAGTTCATCGCCCCGAGATTGCGCCCACTCGGGGACGGCGAATGGATCGTTCATTTTCTGTTGGTTTGCAGCCCTCGATCTCGCGGCTTGTGCTGCGGCTGAGTCGCGAAGGATCCTCTGTCTCTCGGCTTCGGATTGGGTATTGGGGACGTAACGGGGGTCGCGCTTACGAACGAAAGCAACTAAAGATCGAACCGCATCGTTGAATTCGCGTACAGCGTCTTCTCGGAATTTTTTATTCTCTTTTTCCATGAGCCGGCGTACCCTCCGATCGGGGGCGTCAGAAATTCGCCATTTATCTTTCCAGGCAAAGCTCAGCTTAGTAGAAAAATTGGCCCATTTGCTATAGAATGTCTTAGCAACTCTTTCGTCGTCCTTAGACGAACCAAAAGGAGGATATTCGTCGGAAGGCAATCCGTCCCATTCAGCCGCTGCATCTTCTGCTTGAGCTATCCTATCGAATGTGTCTTGCAGAATGGTAAAGAAACTAGTGGGGGAGTCGTCGAGGGGTACGGTCTTATTAAATCTACCAATTAACTTATAGATTTCGTCGGCGGTAGTCAGGCGAACATTATGATATTCAGGAGTCGCATCGGTATCGGCCGGGTCGCTACCACGTAGTATAGCGTCGCGGTGAGAGTCGTACCAGGCTCGCTCCTGGGGGTCAGAGAGGACTTCGTAGGCAGATTGAACTTCAGCAAATTTCTGTGTGGCGTTTTCCACGTCACCATAGTTACGATCCGGGTGTAACTCTAGAGCTTTCTTTCTGTACGCCTTCTTGATTCTAAGAATGGAGCGAGAGGTTAGGTTGAAAGCTCATATGTTCACAGGTAATTTTTAGCTACTTACTCGTCATCAGTGGCTTGATGATCGAGGCCTAATAACTCATAGTAATCTGTTTTCTTGGGTGAATTTTCGCTCGATGTAGGGCTCTTAGTGGACGACTGCTGGGCGCCCATCGCGACAAAATCCGGGGAGCCTCTATCAAAGGTCGATAGAGACAAAAAATGGCTTTCAGAAACAAGTCTAGGCCAATACTTTAAGGGTAACTAAATGTGGATGGATTTACTAAGTACCTATCTTTGTGCCCCGCAGTATCGGGTCGCATTTCTGTTAAGCTACCCTTAAATTCGTTAGCTCAAAGTTACAACTTATTGTAGGTACATATGTACCCAGGTATACCAATTCATCAATACACAGAGCAAAGCCACCAATCATTTGGTCACGTTGGTATTTGCAATATGACTCACATTATGTACTCAATCAATACGAACATACAATCAATTGAGCCACTCATTTCTTATTAAACTGTTCAACTATCTTATAAAAGTAATATATTTAATATATAACATACGCATATATCTACATTCTAAATGCAACTGTCCTAATATAATGGTAAATTTTCAAAATCCAGATAAAATAAGCTCGCTTTACTTGAATAAGCTTAGAGTGGCAACTGGTCGCGTGGTCGCGCAGGGGCGAAGTGCTTAGATCTGCTAAGGCTGCAGAGGGGATGTTGCACAGGACGAATCACGCAACTTCGTTTGCCTGTGCTACGTAGTAGGTTCGCCCCGGTCGCCCATTCCGTCACCTCCTCTACCTACGACCTACTAAAAAGGTACCATCAAGAACCATGGATGGTACGTACATACAATGGATCCTACTTACTTACATTTGTTAGCGTTAAAACTTATTTCTAGATAATCTGGAAATGTTTGCCTCGGCGGTTACTAGTAAAACGCTTCTCTCCTCCTCTTCTTCTGTCTAATTTATTATACCCATAGACCTTGGTCTATATACACCTATAATAGCTAATAAGATTACTTAATCTCACTTATACTGATTTTAATACCATATTCCTTACTTTGGTATAACCTGACCCTGAGTAATTAAATTAAATCCCCTTTTTCTTCTTGAGTTAGCAATTGTTTTAGCAGGCATAAATCATAGTCACTTAGTGGCATTGAGGATAAAACCGAATTACTCGATTGCTACCTCACAGTTCCTCTCATAACCCGTAACGATTCCCATGAAGTTCGCTCAAGAATTTAGGAAGTCTTTACAACATGAAGGTGGAGTATTATCCGTCCACTCTCCGGGTTCCCCCTTACTCACCGGCGTTATTTTCCTAGGCTTCCCCCCAAAATGGGTCGACTCAGCTGTCCCGTACGGTCAGCTCAAGAAATGCATCAAGAAGGTCACCAATGAGCTCCAAGAACTTGGTCTAGACAAAGACACATTAGCTCAATTAACCGCCAAACAAAAAGATCCATCCGCCGTGGCCTTCCACTATCATCTAGATGGCAAAGCTGCCGATTCCAAGCACTTTCGCCCTAGGTTAACCTTCTTCATCCATCTTAAGGATGGCGTGGCTATAGATGCAAAACTAACACCATCTACGCGGGACTTCTTGAAAAAAATCGCTTCGGAGGCAAAAGGAACACAGGACACGTTTGCGAATGAATCTGACCACGCTAAGCCTGTTTCTGAGCCTTGTAACTCTGCTCATACCGCCTCGACTGAAGAAGAGCTTTTGTCGGTCCGGCAGGTCGAAGTACCCTTAGTCTTCGATGGGGAATTTTTCGATATTTTGCAGACCGATGTCTCGAACCTAGACGCCCTGCAAGAAGAGGAACAGAGCAAGTTGGGGAAGGAGATTACGCGGTTAGGTCAAGAGATTGATCAGGCCACAAAACCTTCAAAGGGCCGTAAAGCAAGAGGAGACCTAGAAACCTGGCGCAACATTTTTGAACTTTACTTAGACGCCCGCATATTCTTCTCCACAAGAGAAAACGATCATGGTGCGAGGACAAGTACCCAGGCTGTTGAGCAACTCCGATGGTTCCAAGACCAAGTGCTGTCGAGAAAATTAATTCACGGCCTCAAGCTGGAAAATAGCCGGAAAGCCTATACCAGGTTTCTCAACATGAACGCTTTACTCCTACAGATACTCAAATTCCAAGAGATCAACAATTTAGCAGTGACAAAGATACTAAAAAGTCTGTTACCCGAACTACCATCCCGACTCTGCCCCTTTTCTGCGTTCCTTCTTTACCCATATGTACTAACAATCTGGACAGAATTCGACAAGAGGACTTCGTTAGGCGTATCTCGAGAGTTTCCTGTTACTATTCGATCTAATCGCCTTTTAGCGGGGAGCGTAGCCAAGGATTTATGCGCCCAAATGTCCAATGACCTTATATCCGTTGTCCCGCAACTGGACGATTATCTTTGTCCCATCTGCTTCGTTGTTGCGTACTGGCCGGTGCGGTTAGAATGCCAGCATGTATTCTGCAGTCGGTGCCTGGTCAAGATGTCACGAAAAGGGGAGAGGTTCTGTCCACTTTGCCGCGCAGACGTGATCATGAGAGCTGGCATTGAAAACTTTGATACTGACCGCGCTGCGTTTCTTCGCGAATACTTCCCGAAGGAAGTTAAGGAGAAGATACGGGCCAACGAACGTGAACGGAATACGGAAATATTCGGGCCTTACTCGGATTCATCGTGTTCCGTAATGTGACAATCGTACAATAAATTTACAGGACATACGCATCTCATTAAGGAACAGGCCAATAAGGTATCCTACATACGGCGGCAGACCGACCATTGAGGTTGTCCTCTAACTACTGGGAGTCGCCTTTGGGTTTGGTGTCCGGTAAACACGTTTGCCTTATTATCGATCTCAGCCCAACTTCAGGTGGATCCCAGACGATATCTCTGAGACTCGTCCTTTGTTTGAAGGGTATCTCCCATCCGAAAGTCCCATCAACATCTGGGAGCCTGATGCACTCATTGTTCTTGATTATGAGCATGCCTAGTAAGGATTGACCTTGGGTTACGTCGCCATCTACCGCACTTAGACCTATGGCCCTTCTGGCTAGCCAGCTTACGCACCCGTACAACGTCATTGTGTCAATTTCTGCTGCAGCTTGATATATACCTACACCCCATGACGCTAACTGTAAGGGGTCACCGGACCCAAAAGGCGTGAAGGCATTCCCGACATTGTTTACTCCGATGCAAGCGGACAGTCCAAGATCTTTAATCATGGAAAGAACCTGCAGAGTTCCACGCGGTCGGGCGTGCGTCCCGCTTGCTGTTGACGTTGGCCGGCCCATCATAAACATGTCGCTGGTTGGTAGGCCAACGAAATACATTGGAAGCTTACTATCAATGATAGTCTTGGAAAGCCTCTGGAGTTCCGGGTCGGAGAGGACTGTAAGTTGTGTACAGTGCCCAACGACTATGGTCCTTGAACCGCCGGCAAGTTCGAGCCATCTATGCTTCTGTAGCAGTTCAACAACCGACAATACTAGCGGTTGGCTAGAATGAGAAGGCAGGGTCAAGTTGTAATCTAAATGGAAATCGAGGTGCAAACCGTACTGGATGGCGGTGGTGACAGCCCATTCGATATTCTGGAGAGATGCTTCTTGTGACTCCTCGACGTAGGGGGTAGTACCCAAAACTTGGACGGAAGGGACGTGCTCTCTCAAAAGCGATGTGAGAACAGATCGATTGGTCTCCCCGTAAGTGGTGGAGAAGAGAGGATCTTGGGCGAATGCGCAAATCTGTACCTCTAATAGGTGGGAGAAGTCGGATTTAAGCCGAATCGCTGTGGTCAGCGGCAACGCTCCAGTGACATGGTCCACTTCTACAAAAGCGCGGAGAGATGTCACACCTTGCTTATAACTTGTCGCTAAGAGCTGGGAGCCTCGAAGGTAGAGATCCTCTTCGGTATAGCGCTCTTTAGCCTTGGAAGTATTCAAAAGGGCCTCATTGAAAGATCCAGTCTCAGGTACGAGATCTGCATATAATGCACTTCCACAAGTAAGGATGAAGGCTTTGTCGAGATGGATATGTGGATGACAGAGAGCCGGCAGCAGAAGTTGGGATGGTTCCTTAACCGTATGATCTGAGCGACGAAGTTGGTGGACTCTGCCGTCTTCGACGATGATATCCCATCGGGTTGGATCATTGGCCGATTTCTGGCACGGTAAGATTACATTATTCAATTGCATCGCAATTCAAACTATTCAGCGTAATGATACGTATTCCTAGTTATCAAATCGAGAATTGAACCAATCAAAACTTATCCTTGACTCGAAGTAGCCATATTTTAGAAATTAATTAACGATAGAAAGAGTAGTAAAATTGCATCAGAGCGTGGGATGAATCATATGTAAAGATGTAAAGATGCAAGGTGATGTAATCCCGTAATGTACTTATCAATATAGGTTATATTGAGCTTAGCTAACGTAATGCGTGGTAACACAAAGATGTATCCATGTGTATACGAAGAAAATACATACATGATATATGGGGTAAGTTAAGAGGTACATGCATGGCGAACCAATCATGTATAGTTAAAATTCAATTCATTTAGGTTAGTAACATTTTAAGTGTACGTCTCTGTAAGTCATTTCGAAATTTCTGTCTCCGATCCCGGCACCTTGTAACATTATACAGCATTTGAAGCTTGTATATGTACTTCATAAAATATCTACATGTAATGTTACTACCTAGGTAGTTAGTCCTCGCTTCGTCGTACCCGTACCCGTACCCGTGCCCGTTTCCGTTCTTCCTAATACATGGGAGCACGTTCCGGACTCATTCTCGAATAACCTAATTCACACCGTCTACAATTTCCGCCGGTTGAGACGGGGAATATCTTCTACGTTTGTATAGCTCATCGAAAAGAATATTATCACGATGCCTTTAATTGATTTGGGAGACTCAATACCTCCTAATACCGCTCACGTGAGTCTTTGTTATTATCATCTCTTCCTCCGAATAAAGGATGCTAATGTATTCTTTAGGCCGTGAGTGTGTCACTTCCCACATGGAAAGCCAACATAGGATACGAGGAAGGCGAACAATGGGTGCTCGGCACTATGGTGACCGGCTACCCGAGATTCTTCATCCATAAGAGCATCCAAGCTTTTGCCCATGACATCCTAGCTAAGTACGGCACGGCTGAGCAGCAGGCCATGCTATTCCCAACCAAGAAGATCGCAAACCGATGTCTCAGCTTCATCCGAGACAAGGCCCCGCAGTCCGCTCTAGCTAACCTTGACGTCCTTCACCTGGTTCTGGACCCGTCCAAGGACCCCTCAGAAGCGCTCCAGTCCACCGCGCCTTCTATCTCGGCGATCCTCTGTACCGCTGAGGCTTTCCCTTTCGCCAAGCAATATTGGCAGCACTCTGGTGACGGCGTTTCAAGCCGTCGTGCTGAGTTTTGCCACGGTCTATTTAAAGAGGGCATCTTAATTCCCGAAAGAGAGGTGTCTTCACCCCGCCCGGCCCAGCAGAAGCTATGTCGCGGTCCCAAAAGATACCGACGAACAGCCTCCGTCGATGATACTGCCAACGGGGCGAATTCAAACCGCCACTACCCGGTAACTCTGGAGGGCACAACCGACAACGACATAACAGATACTCTTGAAACCTCAAGATTCTTGGAGGAGCGATATGGGAGAAATCTTGACATTTCCCTAGTTGCGAATGCTAAATCAGCCATTCGACGCCGTATCGCTGGCGTTCTAACTACTGACATCGACCTGGATAGCACTACTGCATTCCCGACCATGGACTCCAACGCCCGTGGGATTTCGAATTTCAAAGAGGACGATATATATCTCGTCCCATGTGGCATGAACGCTATATTCACAAGCCACCAAGCCCTTCTCAGGGCACGAGAACCTCAGAAGAGCGTCAACTTTGGTTTTCCGTATGTAGACACTCTCAAGATCTTGCAGAAATTTGGCCCCGGCGCTATCTTCTACGGCCGTGGCTCCTCTGCCGATCTCGACGACTTGGAAAGCCGCTTAAAGAATGGAGAGAGGTTGCTAGGCCTCTTTTGCGAGTTCCCCGGTAACCCATTATTATCTTGTCCCGATCTAGTACGTATCCGGCGGCTAGCTGACACATACGACTTTGCCGTCGTGGTGGACGAGACAGTCGGCACGTTCGTCAACGTCAATGTCCTTCCTTTTGCCGACATTGTAGTGAGCAGCCTCACCAAGATATTTTCTGGAGATTGCAACGTCATGGGCGGCAGCATGATCCTTAACCCCAATAGTCGGTATTATAACTCGTTAAAATCGGTCATGAATGCAGAGTTCGAGGACACATACTGGGCCGAGGATGTCATTTTTATGGAACGCAATAGCCGCGATTTCAAGTCCCGAATTGACCGAGTCAACTCCAACGCTGAAGCTATTTGTGACGTATTGAACGCGCACCCGTTAGTCGCTAAAGTATACTACCCCAAGTATGTTGACACGCGAGCGAACTACGAGGTGTGTAAGCTGCCGACTGGTGGATACGGCGGGTTACTATCATGCACGCTAAAGACCAAAGCACACGCCGTGGCCTTTCACGATGCCCTCGAGACGGCCAAAGGTCCAAGTCTTGGCACGAATTTCACCTTGACATCGCCATACGTCGTCCTAGCACATTATCAAGAGCTGGACTGGGCCGCTAGCTTTGGCGTCAACCCGGACCTACTCCGGATCAGTGTCGGGTTAGAAGATGATTTAGCAGCCGTCTTCACGAAGGCACTTAAGGCGGCTGAGTTGGTTCAAGTGAGCGAATAGATAAGTGAATAGACGAGGAAGACTCGATTCATAGAGAAGAGCGAAAGAAAACGAGAATAAGACTGATACCATCCATCATAGCGATAGATCTATTAAATATAGCAAAATTATTTAGCATGATGATCGATCTGGTACTCCCTTTTCCTTCCCTGTCTTCCCTTCACGACCTCACCGCCGATCACAAATAACAGGCCACGACTAGAATCGTGATGTATCCTGATCGAACATTTATCTATTATAACTCCGAATCAACTACCGCTATAATCGATCGTCTTGCGCTTTGTGCGATATACTCCATTCTATGATTATCATATACCATTATACGTACATCGCGCATTTAAATATGTATGGGGAGCTCTATAGGTCTATACTTTCTTTCTAGATACTGGTCTGAAGGGATAATCAACATGCATGACAACCAATACAAATGTGAGATACCCTCAAGCCTAAGCATGAATAAAAATCGCCATTAACAAAGGAAAGGCATCATGGCATAAGTACACTACATATCGTCCCAAGGGGTCCCTACTAGCTTCGATGTTGATAGAAACTCTTCACGAGACATATGGTTTACTTTGCCCACATAATGTATTAATGTACACCATTACACCGATGCTAGCCTCCCTGATGATTTTTTTTCCCGTCTACCCGCTCTTTATATTTACACAACTTAGAAGTGGATAGCTTTCGAGTATGTCGCCATAGCCGCCTCCTTGAACGCCTCTGCTAACGTCGGGTGGGCGTGACATGTGCGCGCAATGTCCTCCGTCGATGCACCGTACTCTAGCGCGAGGGTGGCCTCGGCGATCATCTCGCCAGCGTTGGGGCCGATAATGTGGCAACCCAGCAACCTGTCCGTCTCGGGGTCCGCAATCATCTTGACGAGACCTTCCGTGTCCAAGTTGGTCTTGGCACGCGAGTTGGCGCTGAAGGGGAATGTTCCGATCTTGTAAGGGATGTTTTCCTTCTTTAGCTCCTGCTCGTTCTGGCCAACCCAAGCGACTTCAGGGTAGGTGTACATGACGGACGGGATGACGCCGTAATTTACGTGGCCGTAGCCCTTCTTGATATACTCGACGGCGGCGACGGCTTCTTCTTCAGCCTTGTGCGCAAGCATAGGTCCGAATGTGACGTCACCAATGCAGCGGATGTGTGAGGCCTTGGTACGGTATTCCGAGTCGATAACGACGCGGCCACGCTCGTCGACCTCTAGACCAATATTCTCGAGACCGAGGCCAGCGGTATAAGGTCGGCGGCCAATGGCGACTAGGACAACATCCGCCTCGAGCTGTTTTTGTCTAGGTTAGAAAGAATCTCTATACCCACGTATATGAGTGATACTGACAGATTCGGGCTTGCCACCCTTGGCAGAGTCCACCTCAAGCTTCACTTTCTCGCCACTAGGATCACCGCTGACAACCTTGGTGCCGAGCTTGAATTCTATGCCCTGCTTCTTCAAGACCTTTTGCGCCTCCTTGGCAATCTGAGCATCCATACCGGGGCCGCCAATCTGGTCTAGGAACTCTACGACGGTGACCTTAGCACCCAGCCTCGACCAGACGGAGCCCATCTCAAGACCAATGATACCACCACCAATAACAATCATCTTCTCGGGAATCTTCTCGAGGGATAGGGCACCGGTACTGGTGACAACGCGCTTCTCGTCGAATTCAAGGCCGGGGAACGGTGTCGATTCGCTACCGGTAGCAATGAGGATGTTCTTGCCGATTACGCTCGTCTCGCCGCCCTCGTTAAGCTGGACCTTGACTTCATGTTCGTTAACGAAGGAACCGGTGCCCTTGATGTACTCGACGCCGTTCTTCCTGAAGAGGTACTCGACACCCTTGGTTAGACCGGTAACGGAAGTGTCTTTGGCCTTCATCATGGCTTGTAAGTTGAGTTTGACATCGCCGACTTCGATACCTCGAGGTTTGCTGTCGTGAAGGATCTGGTGGTATAGATGGGAGTTGTTGAGAAGGGATTTCGAAGGGATACAGCCGACGTTGAGACATGTGCCGCCGAGTGCGCCGCGCTTTTCGATACAGGTGACCTAATCACGGGGTTAATCGTCAGACGGGGTTTCTTCCTCTTGCGCGCGCAGAGTGGGTTTGATGTATGCTGTGTTGGTTAATATAGCGCACCTTCAGGCCTTCCTGACCAGCCTTGATAGCAGCAACATATCCGGCAACTCCACCGCCAATGATGACAAGATCCTTCTCCTCTGCGCCGAGTTAGTTAGCGATGGGGAAGGATGGACGAGGGAGCGCAAAGGAAGAACAAAATAATAATAAAAAAGGTGGTATTGACCTGATTCAGTAGCATATCCTCTCCTCCATCGTGAGACGGGAGTCAGGACTGAAGGGAGACTGGGGGTGGTATCAGGTTAGCAGACAAGCGAGTTATTTTTATGGGAGCTGGACTAAGCTTGTAGCTCGGTTAGCAAGATAACAACAGTACTTACGAGGAAGAAGAGCGGAAAGCAGATCGGACAGTAGTCCGCGGTATTAAACGACTGGCCAACATAATGTGTATAAACTTATCTAACCGAAATAGATATCTAGTCTGCCTCTCTACAACTAGAAAAGCAAAAAAGGGAGAGTAAATCTCAATTGGGAGAGGGAGGAGGAGGGGAGTAAGTTGGGGTTGAGTAGAAGATGAGATTTTGCATGTATGGTCTGTAAAGGATTTGGGATTAGTTGAGACCCGCGGGTGTTTTTGGAGTTGCTTGGTAAATTTTGGAGGTCCGGGCGTTGGATTCTGACGTTCCGTCCACCGTGTTTTACCGTCTATTTAGTACCTAAGTATACTAAGAGAGAGAAAAAAAAAAAAAAAAAAAACAGGTAGGTACGCAACTGACTTAATTATTGGCCCAACAATAAAGTTTCGGTAATGTATCCTTTAGCGTATCGACGTTACCTATAGTATGGTATGTACATAAATATGGGCACCCACCTGGTACCCTTCTAACCTTCATAGCGAATCATTTTCGCTGTTTCCGCCGTTGTTCCGAAAATAACCGCGGATAAAAGCCCAACCTCCTTGCCTTCCTACGTACCATATATGTATTTCGAATGTAATAGGGGCACATATTGAATATTATAGATGAACGATGGCAACGGGATATATAATTATTATCTAAGAGGCAATCGCCACTTATTTAATGTTTTTGACACGACCCCGACAAGATGGAAAGGCCAGGACTCAGCTTACAAGGTACCAAGTTTAGATGGCTTTTCGTTAAAGTGACTCCGTTACCAATAAAGTACCCAGTACTTGGTCTGCAACCTCGCAGGTTTTCTTGAGTGAAGTCTTCTCCTTCTTACCCTTCAGGAGATCTGTTTGGCGTACATTCTTTTTTACAAAGTACCGAACCCCTCGAGCGTGATCTGCGTCCAATCCATCAAAGAGTTCTTTCAACCCATCACGTTTACACTCCTGGAATATGGATATGAACATAACCTCGAAGAACATGTGCGCCTTTTCCTGCAGAACCGCAAGATTCCGATGTTTGATGATGTCTGACAGGCGAAGGGCCCTGGTAGCCACGAGCGACCCGTACATCTTCGCCGTGTTGTATACCCATCGCATATCATAATCAGCTGCGTCATCGGGGTCAACGTCGTCTCCGTCACCAACATCGATATCTTCTCCCATCTTTCTGAGCCGCGTCGTTAAGCATCGTCGGAATTGGAAAGCCAATTCTCGGTCTCCGGTAAATTTGGTAGCTACTAGTGTATAATAATGATTATACTGAGACTGCCGTTCACTGCTTCGGACGATTACTTCCGGTATCTCTTTTCGTTGGTGTTTGTTAAGCCTCAATTTTCGTATCAGCAATTCGGCATTTTCGTAATCTGTAGCGGCGTGTAAGGCTACAAAAATACGTTGTCGTATCTCTGTATTGAATCCCTGCTCCCTGGCCAGCTGCCAAAGGTCCGGAATGCCTAGGCCATCGTCGCCAGATTTCATCATCCCGCTTACCTCGTCATTGTCCTCGACATCCCCTTTCCTCTTCGAAGCTTCACCTTGGTCATTAGGTCCACTATGAGCGCCGGACCAACTAGCTCCGACGAGCCACCATTTCCCATGCTTATCTGCACCTCGTATATCCTGGAGGCCCATACGGAAAGGTTGGATATCTTGGGAGCCACCTAGAGTATTGATTCGTTTCCTGAGTTGAGTCCTTTGGTCCGCAAGGTCCTTGTTGCGAGTTGCAGCTTTGGTCTTGTTGCTCTGGAGCTTCTTCATCTCATCAATCATGAAGCTCGTCCTGACTGATATGTTCTTAAAGTTGGCGAGTTTGATGCTATTGACGATATCCCCAAGCGCGTGGGGGTCATCACGTCTGAGTGATGGTCCGCAGAGCTGGATGATCCTCAGAAGCAATTCTGTATTGAGTTCCAAAAGGTTATTTAGGAAGAGTCGGATATAATCAAATATTAAGTTGCAACCGACGACTTGCATATTGTAGAGCTCAGCAAGTAAAGACACAATGTGTTTTGAACCAGAGTCAGATTGATCGCCGGATGCTTTTTCGTAGTGTTGGCTAAAGACATCAACGAGTTGTTGTATGAAGTGAGCGCTGACAGCAATTCCCATGGCCTTATACATTGCTGCAATAAACCCAGCTATCATTGTGAAAAAGGAATCCGGCCGCTTTTCTGGTGACTGTACTAGGGCTAGAACAAGATCTGTAATTGTGGAGGTGACTGTTTGTCGCGGGTGGGTGTCGTATAAAGCTACGATGTCTTTGACTATTCCAATCAAATTGTCAGTTGTAAGACGATTGATTAACCCCTGAACTCGTCTTCGAAGTTGGGTTTCCGCTTCGTTGGCCGAACCCGACTGTTTACGGAGAGAAGGTGGAACATATTTGGCAACTCCTGTCGTGGGAGCAACGTAAGGATTTTCTCGCTGTGGCTTCTTAGGCTTGGGTCCATCTTCGTCTGAAACGCCCTCAAATACATCATCGGTGGTCTCTTCGTCATCATCACTATCGAATCCACCCAAGTCTGAGTTGTCATCTTCATCCTCATCATTACCGCTCCCACTCTCATTATCGTCTTCGTCTTCACCATCGCTGTTACCGAAAATTTCATTGGCGGCGAGGGCATTAGCAGCAGCTTGTGCTTTCCTCCTTTTTTGAGCTAACCACTCGTCTGCTTCTGCTTTGCGCTTCCTATTCGATGTTGCTCCAGTGTCTTCTTTGTCGTCATCCAAGCCATCTAACAAGTTTCCGAGGCCATCGTCCTGGAATGACTTGGGTAGGGACTTCCTTCCCTTTAAACCAAGTTTCCTTTCCAAGTCGGCGATCTCTACATCATCCTGGGCGAGTCTCTGTTGCGCAGTTTTGGAGGGTCGCAACTGGTTTGGTTTTTCGTCTTGGACACTTTCATCTTCGTTACTTTCTGAGTCAAAACCACCGTAGTCTGGCTCAGCGTCTCCATCGTCGTTGTCTCCATCATCTTCATCTTCATCAATCTCGGATGCGTCCTCGGATGGATGAGAAAGTCGTCTTGGCCCTTGCGACTCAACTATCTGACGTGGCTGAGGGCGTCGAGACTGCTTTTTCTGAACTCTTTGAGCTTTACGTTGTTCTCTTCTTGAGAGCTGCCTTTTTGGTCTTCCTTTTCCTCCAGTGAAGGATGAAGGCTGTTGAGCCTCTAACTCTTTTAAGAGTGAGGAAGGGAGTGATAATTTCCGTGGGCCCATTTTAGCGACAAATTGCGATATTCGAGTAACATGCAATTCTATTTAATACCATGAGATGGAAACCGCGTATATTCTCATAATAGAGGACGCATTTTGCATGGTAGATGAAATTATGTTTGGAAGTTTTTCGTCGTCGCGATACTTCGTATGTAATAAGAGAGTTGAGAAAAAAAATAAAAGATTCCTAGTACAGTATGAAGTAGCGGGTACCTAAATATGGGGCCGACACTTATTTACCTTGCATATCCATATACGCATATGTATATACTTATGAAAGATGTACCTAGGAAGGTACTTCTACCCCACTACTTGTACCTTTTTCCATCAGTGCCACCACCTTCAACTTTTTGTTCCAACTCCCTGGCATCTAACACTATCATCATCGGAAGCGGGGCCGCGTTCGATATTGATATCCGGCGTCAAATCTACTTCACGATGGGACACCTAAGCAATGATGAGGTTTGTACCTACATATAGTCCCTGTCATGGAAACTGTGCTCTTTGCTGAACTATTCCTAGTTCTTCGTCAAGCTCACTGAGCTCTTTGATCAGAAGAAAAGCAAGGACCATGGCTCTATAGTCCTAGTACAAAAAAGATGTACGCCTTGCTCGAGTCGACTATCCTAACCTCATGGTTCTCTCTGATTTAACATACTTATTCTAGTATCCCACGGCCAATCCTTACCAGAGTCGACAAGCGATACCATATTCCCTGATCTACACCCTCCGAGACCGATGCCCGTGCTCATTAGAGCAACGAATGCGAAAGGCAAGGAACGTCGCAAGGAGAAGATTAAGCTATCCACCATAGTCGATCCCGATACGCTTCCTATCTTTTTCGAAAAGTATGCTGAAGTTTGCAAATTGGGCATGACCACGTTGAAACCGAGAGATCGCAGTAAGAGGAAGGGTAAAGCAAAGAAGAAGAAGGGCACTACCGCTGCTACCGGCACTTGATTCGCCTGCTTTGCTAGTATATCTAATCTCCCTATTGTCGCCTCCTCCCTCTTTGAAAGGATATCGCATATCGGCGCGACCATTCACCTATCGCTACGAATGTCAAATGCGAAACGTCGCCTCCATGACTGCCGATTTAGACTTCCGCTCGATATCGTTGTCAGTAAGGCTGTACAATCTCGTATGCCCATATAACTGAGAAACCGGGTGCTCAAGACGTCCCCGAAAGGCCTTAGAAACACCAAGTTTTACTAAGGGAAATGAGGGAAAACAGGTGTTACTATAGTAAAGCATACATCTGAGTCTCGCTCGGCAGTCTACCTACAAATAAAAGTATCCTTAAGGGGGCCGGTCCTAGCAAAGTTGTTTTGCTCATCTTGCCTTCTTCTATCGAATTGTTGCACGTTTTATCTCCACGGCGATGTGAATCCATTACGCCCACCCCCAATCATAGCGCCCTATCGCTAATGATGCAATCTTAACCGTCGTTATCAAGACCACCTTGCCGCTCCCTGGTAGTCCTACAGTCTTTACATTCACCCATAGTAGGTTTGCGCGGGTTGCCCACGTACATACACAAATGTTCTGGGCACTTTTCATTTGGGTTGTTGTTGTTGTCACAGCTAGCAAGCTTCTTAAGCTCTACCCATACCCGCCTGCAGGCGATACATTTCTTATGGTGGACCTCACACATCAGTCCTGCGAACGGGATGGACTTCTGATCTTGTGGATATTCGACGTGGAGTAATAGCAGTCGAGGTAGGTAAATGAGTTGATTATATCCGTGTTTTGTTCGAGACGAGTAATTTATAATGTAGATGTGTTATAATCTACCTAGGTACGTGTAGGGTTTCATTGGTATGAATCCGAGAAGAAATCTAAAGATATATATACGTCTATATATCCTAGAGCAAACAGACACAGTAACACCAACCGTCAAGTTCAAGATGCAAATCAGAGTCAACTAGTGACTATTTTAAAAAGTATTACGCCTATACAACCGCGGGAGGTACCTAGTTTATAAACAAGATGGCATCCCATAACTCACTTACGGAAATCAAACGCATTTGGTATCACTACCTAGGTATGCAACGAGGTATCTGCTACAAGATGCAATTGATGCCGCATCCAAGATATCCGATACACCTTAATAGACACAATACAAAGCTTCCACATGTTTCGCCTGCCTTGTTTGCAAGCCAGGGTGATGCAACCGTATCCGAAATCCATGACTGTTAGCTCGTCCTTTGCCGTCTAGTCACACGTATGATAATGCACACAAATAAAACCAGCTCACGATAACCTGCACATACCAAGCCCGGCTGTTCATGACCTGAGATACCACACATTATAGGCACACCGAACAAGTCCTACGCCTTTCTCACTAAAACGTCTTGCCAATCCAGGGCTGCCTCCAAGTACAGCATAATAGGCCAACCGCCACCTAGTTCTGGAAATTCCGAATGCTATTCGCAAGGGTACAATCTAATTTTGATGCGTCTTCTCAAGCTTTCTCATTTCCTCGCAAGGCATCATGAACCTGATAAAACCGCCTTTTAATAACGCTAAGATAAAAGGAAATAGAAAAGTTTTTTTTTTCTGCGTCTTGCCAAACGCTGAGTCTTGATTGCTATCGCCCTCATGTCGTATAGGCCGACCACAAATCAACACACCCAGATCCATCCATCTCCCATCCTCTCCATAATATTACTGTTTATAGTGGAGCTCGTTGCCGATAATGATTGTCTTATGTCCCGGCAAATCTTTTTCGCGTGAGAAACTCGGATTACCGCCGTTGCCGGAAGGGGGGTACATGTTGAAAAGAGAAAAGAAACGAGCGCAGAGGCGAAACGAGAAGGAAAGGAAGCGAATAGTACATGATATGTAAGAGCGAGCAAATTTGCGCGTTCCAGCCGACGAAATCTCAAAGGGGAAAATCATCTATTACTTGGCTGGGAACTCGATATCGTACCCTGACCCTCGGATATAACATCAGCGAACACGTTCGAGGGGTAGATGTCAATGGGGTCTTTCGTAAACGATACCCTACATGATCTGGTCTTGAGTCAGACCACCATGTGTATCCGTGTCCATGCTGTCGCCACCACCTGGAGTGACATATTTAACGAAGCTTAGGCCAAGAGGTCGCCCGCCGTAGTGGTAGCCCTGGAACTTTGAAATGGCCGTTTCTGCAGTCGAAGTACCATCGAAGCGAACGACACCGGTCCCCCGAGATCGTCCACTAGGCTCGTACTGGATTTCGGCCTGCTCAACTTTGCCGATCGTCGTGAACAGCTCAATCAAGTCTTCATTGCTGGTAGACCAAGGAAGCTAGCAAAAGAGATATTAGTAAAACCCCCCAAAGCAGTTGATAGGAATTTATATATACTTACGTTTCGAACGTATATGATTTCGCTCGGATCAGTCCCCGCTGTGGCAAAATCGGTGAAGGGATTTGGAGCTGCAGGGGTTGAACTGGCGGCTTCATATCCGCCACCACCACCGCCGCCGCCGCCGCCGCTGCTGGCGGGTCCACCATAGCCACCACGTCCGCCGTAGCCGCCACCGAAGCCGCCACGACCACCACCGAAACCTCCTCGGCCACCGTAGGAACCACCGCCAAAACCACCACGGCCTCCAAAGCCACCCCGGCCATATCCACCAGCGCCTTGGTGAGCAAATCGATCCTCACGAACTTCGAGTAGGCGACCTTGCCATTCGAAACCGTTGAATTGTTGAATGGCATTGCGAGTATCTTCGGGATGCTCGAACATGACGATTCCAGAGCCCTTGGGTCTGCCATCCGGGCCCAAGTGAACGTCAGCCCGGATTACCTGGCCATTGCGAGCTGGCACCAATAGAAGTTAGTATCTCACTTGGAAGACGTATCAGTTAAGAACAGTCTACTGACCTGCTTGTCGAAACAGATCCTTGAGATCTTGCCAGCCAACAGTGTATGGAAGCTATTGGCATAGTTAATACCGGAACCAACCACCTAAATTAGCATTGAGAAAGAGGATGGGAATGAACAAACGTTGGACACGTAGATCTGGCGATTGCCGCCACCCATGCCGCCACCGCCACCTCCACCTCCGTAGCCGCCAGAGCCGCCAGAGCCGCCAGCCCCAGCACCGCCGCCGTAACCGCCTTGCATTCCGCCACCACCATAGCCGCCGCGGCCTCCAGTCGCGCCGATGAATCGAGGTTCCGCTTCACGATCCTAATTCCAAATTCAGCCTTTCACAGAGCAAAGAAAGCCAGATAATTGACCTTACCTCACGAACGTAGACGAGTCGACCCATTAAGTTTTGGTTGCTGAGAGTCTGAACAGCTGTTTGGGCTTGCTCCCTTGTAGCATATTCCACAATTCTAGGTCACAGTTAGCTGAAGTACTCCCAATCCATGATAGGTATTTTTTACTTACCCGCATCCCTACAAAAACCCACGGACAATGTCCCAACCCGTCAATCCATCAATTCCAACAAGAGCCAGAGGAGAGAGAACCAAAGAGAAAAACCAGCCATGAATCACGTGTAGAAGCCCACCTTAGACATCCCGTTCGGAAGTAATAAAACATCAGCGAACAGTACTTCGCCAGCTACAAGCACATCAAATAGTTAGCTGTGAACCGCAATTTCATGATTAGTACTCGTTGGAGAAATATCAACTCACCCTGTCGCATGAAATCTTTGAGATGGTGCCATTTTACGTCGTAAGACAAGTTGCCTACGTAGACACGTCGGTCCTGCTGCGACGTCTCGCGAATGTTATTCATCATTTGTTCGCGTGCAGCAGCACGTTCCTCGTACGTCCGTTGGGGTGGTCCACCGAAACCCGAACCTGATCCTCCAACCGTCGCCCCAGCTCCAGTCATGGGAGATCGTGATCGTCTGTCCGATCTACGATAATCCTCCCGGCTTCGAGACCGGCTGCGAGGTGAATATGATCGACGGCGACCCGAGCGGCCTGGACTCCTCGAACGACCACGTCGGGGCGAGCGAGATCTCTCGCGCTGCAACCTGTCAGCATCTAGGCGGGGTACATATGGCATTAGAAACAAAAAATAGCGCGCCCCGGAAGAGGACGGATTGTAAAGGAATCAGTTGTGATGTTCCGGGTTTTTCCCCAAACAAACTGGTTGGGAAATAGTACAAAAAGAGATGAAAAAAAAGACAACTAATAATAACAAATTCCTCGCAAATCGGACTAGGGTACAACGTCCACGACTTGCAAGCGGTTCTTTGATATCAGCAAACTTTATATATATCCCGAGTTCAGCTAGGTCCCGTCTCGGTGCCCCTCTTTACCCAGCTCAAAGGCGAAAAGATGACGTGTGGAGAGAAGCTTTCAGGCACAAGCGGTTTGCCAATTCGCACAGGTGGGTTCTTATTTAGGGTTTTGCCGCCGCTCAGAACAACCAACGTAAGGAGGGTAACGTAGGTAAGGCAGAACGAATATTCCCGGGATGAATTGAGGAAAATACCCAGTCCAAAATTCAGAAAAGGGTCTGGTGGCTCAGTTGGCTTACCTTAACGGGGCGATAAGTATCTCCTGAATCCGCTATTGAAAATATCGTGAGTTAGAAGTCAAGATCCCCAAAACAAAATGAACATGAAAGAAAAGTAGAAGTATTGGACAAGCGACAAAAAGTCAATTTGGACAGTCAACTGTGACAATTTGGGCGGGCCGTCGTTGCATACGGGGGGTGTTCAAGAGGCCAGACCGTTAGTGGATCGGGAAGGGGAGAGCGAGCGTCAAGGGACGGGGGTGGGGGGAAGTGCGGCGTATTAAAGGGCACGGGGATAGGATGCGGCTTGAATAAAACGGCACAAAGGGTAGGCCAGGTTAGGATAGAGAAACTGGTGGAGTGAATCGAGAAAAGGAGGACCAGGGAAGAGTGTGATTGGGTGGGGAGAGGGTGGCGTGGGAAGAAAGGTAGGAAAGGTAGGAATATGGAAACGGGTAATGGTAATGCTGTTGCTAGTACTACTGCTTCCGCTTCTGCTGCTGTTGCTACAACTGTTATTATTGCTGGTCTTGTTGCTGCCGCCGCCGCTGCTGTTGTGGGTTGTTACAAGCCAGATGCGTGTGTGAAGGTATTAGCGGAAGCAGTAACACGTCGCAGAGGCATTTTGTTTTTACGCCCCAATACAAGAATGGTGGGAAGGAATACCGTTAACAAGAAGCTAAGGAAGGATCTGATTCGACAGCCAGGGCGTATGCAAGTGCAGAAAGAGGTAGTAGTATATATGTATGTACGTATGTAGGCACGTACGAAGCAGGATAGGTAGTGTGGGATGTGGATATGGAACAAGATGGGACGAGAGGGCGAAGCGAGCGAGGAGGCTCGGAAGACACGCGAGTCCCTGGTGTATAGTAGACGAGGAGAACAATTGAGAATTGATAATAAATAATTATGGTGTATAGATGTTCATGTCGCTCAAGAATATCCCAAGATGGTGGTGTGGACTTACCCATAGTTAAATACGTTCAGTAACGACCTTTTTTTTTTTTTTTTTTGTGAAAGCTTAGCCGCCTTGTCTGAGAAGATTTTTTTTTTCTCCGCCGATAGTAATGTACCAACGAAAGTGCTGGTAGCAGGCCGTAAGTAAGTAAACCTGTATTGGAGGGGTGAGCCTTCGAAGTGACAAGGAGTGTGTCGAATCTTTTCGGGGACCCTCGTTAGCTGAGAGGGAATAAAAAAAGGGGGAGGGAACTAAGATGCAGCAGCAGGTAACTAAGGCTTGGGGGGGAAACAAAGAACCAGCCAGAAAGGTACAAAAATGCTTGTAGCGTGTGTGATTCAGCACTGCTGCATTCGTATTGCACAATGGGCTAGCGGTGCTGACAGAAGGTCCTATGTAAGCTGGTCCCGTATACGGGTAGCTTAGGAAGGAGGGTAGTGGGATTGCAGGTAGGTAGAATAGCCCTGGAGGCAGGTATGGCGTGTGTAGGTAAGGTAGGTAAGGTAGGTACGGCAGGTAATGCAGGAGGGAAAACGACACAAAGGTGCGGCCGGACGGTACACCGGCACCAACACCACAACCACCCAGCCTAGCCTAGCCTAACAAGCAAGCAAGCACCTAGTATATCAGGAAGTAGCAGCACTTGATGGGTAGTGGCCACCTTGCGAGACACACCACACTCACACACTGTAATACAGAAGGTGAGCACACGCGCAAATCCAGCAGTTGAGGCTAGAAATAGAACGTGTCTCTCCTTCCTGGTAACAGATAGATAAGTGAATGGTGTAAATGTAGCTTGAGATAAGCTTGGTAGGGCCAGACGAGGCAAAAGCGACGCCTGTTTGCTGGTGTTGCGCACGCGTTGTGTACAGCGAGTGGCTGGGCGCGTGTGCAAGAAAAAAAAATTGATAGGATCGGGGATAAAAAAAAAATTTCATTAAACAAATAAAATCAAATAAAATAACAGAGCAACCCAGCTAGGGGTGGTAGGTGGTAGAAAGGGTGTGCATATGCGACCAGATGGTCGGCGGCTGCTCTCATACGTACGTACCTGAACTTGGAATCCTGATATGCTTGCTGCTGCAGGAGAGGGTACCAGTCCTAATATCGACGAGAATGGGAAAGGGAAAGGAAAAATCTGGGGAGATGCGTTCGAATGCTGGTTGTGGACGGATGGGAATTTGGGCTGAAAGCAAAACGCGCGATTGGGAAAAACGATTGGGAACGCACCGGCCCCCAAAATGGATACAAGATTACCGCGTCCGAGTCAGCTGAACCCTCTTCTCTCATTGGTCTGTTTGTGGGGGGCCACTGGTTGTTCTCGGGAAGAGGAAAAATAGCCCCGTAATCGTGATTAAAACCCACTACATGCCCTAATGCATAGGTACATAATGAACTCTACTTTTATCATCCCTGTCTTAGAAAAGTACATGTGTACAACAGACGTAATGTACTTACATGTATGATAGGTATACTTAAGTACATTTCCAGGTACTCGAAACATACAATGGGTACAATAGATAGATCCATCAGAAGTTACGGTCCCCACTTGCCGTGCAAAGCTTTGATGGGAAGCTACAGTACGAAATAAAAGTAAGGTAAGGTACCCGCCCAATTTCATACCTTCTACGGTACATTATCCGTGCATGGGTGGTTCACTAGCATCAGACATCCGCACACCATTATCCATACTTTATAAAGTACATACTTTTAATGAGTTAACATCGCAGCAACATCGATGGCGATATCGATCTTATGAGATCTTGTCTATATTAATCAATATCTTATAAACCTATAAATATTCTTTATTCTAAGTTACAATATCTGATATATCTATTGTCGATAATAATTCTCGGACCTCCGCCGTTAAGATACATTCCAATTACCTATTCCTTGCCCACTCGTATCTGATGCCTTTTCAACGAACATACTTACGGGTAGGTACTATATTCCCTAATCGTGCCTAGAGGCTTATCTAGCATGCGTAAATTTTCTAATTCATGCATTAGGTATGTATTTTTCTTCTCTGTGTAAGGCAGATAGAGGCTTACGTGGCTGTAGCTCTAAGACTATTTTGTCAAATAATATGGAGGAGGAATTCCACACCGGTCGAACACAATATTATGCCGCTCATCCGAAGTATCAGTTATCTGATTTTACACCCCTAACTAAAGCCACAACATATTGCATAGAAGTACCTATTATATAAGTAAATAGGTATATAATACCCCCATTATCCTCTTATTATTCCTTTTTCAAGAACCTCGGATTTTTGTTATTGACGCGATGGTAGTAATGATGATGGTGGATGGTGGTGATCAAGGTGGAGGTGGTCCCGCAGAATTATATTTCAAAGCCTGTAACCGGACACGCTCCAAGGGAATGCAAAGCAACTCTGACACCGGGGAACATTTCCAATCCAACGAGCCCTCTTTTTTGCTGAATAAGGCGGTTCCAAATCCGTTAATAATCCTCGTCTCAACTCCGAGAGAAAAAAAAACCAAAAAACTAACTTACCTATTATCTATATCATCCAAACTATATATGCTAACTAAGGTATATATAATAGGAAGAACATCTACACTCGGTATGTAAAAACGGTATGCCGATCATAAGGTGGGCTTCGATCACTCGTTCCATAGCGTACGTACATGCATAAGCTTAGTCCACGATTCATACGCGCCGTCGACGGGTGCTGACAGGCTAGCCCTACTATCCACTACTACTATAAAACCGGAAATTATCGACGCTACATCTCTATATGTCATACTATGGGGATCGATAGGGTTACGCTGAACGCCAAGGACCAATCCATTCTACGAGCTTCGATCTAAACATCTGAAAATATCTTTTATTTTACACGTATTCGTCTGAGCTTGACGATCAATAGCCGCCTTGCAATATCATAGGTGGCCTTGCCTACTTCTCATCATTTGAGACATGCATAAAGTAACTAGACCCATCACGGCCATCACCTTCGTGTACATCCACGAATACTTAAAACAAGGTACTTGCATCAAGAAGAAGGGGGGAAAGTCGTATTAGTACACGTTGGTAGTTTAGGTGATCGAACAAGGATAATAAGATAGTTCCCGCTCCGAAAATCCTTGAGGAGCGCGACCTTGGCACTCGCGATAATCTCACAGGTACCTACCCGACTACTTCATGCCACATATACTTCTTTAATGGGATAGGTTATAGATGTAGCAATGCGCAGTCGCTTATTGGGCTATTGTGTATCTAATTAATATTTCTAAATATGGCGGCCGGAGTATATACTTTACTTGAAGTAGTCCAATACATAAAACATATGCGCTGCGCAAATAAAGTAGGTAGGTCTCACGATCTCTGGCATCTAAGATACTTATATACATAACATCCCGCTGTAAGCATGTATGGTACTGGGCAATTCGCCGGGTCCCCGGCCGTTGGCCCAAGCTCCACGGACCTTTTCTCTTGTTCGATCCATTCATACACCACATGTTCATCCCCGTAAATCCATATCAAAGGCTATTATTCCATTAGATAGGTTTTCACGCATACATAAAGGCGGTGCGAACTATTCATCGGTTGACGCAAGAAAACCCTAAAGACGGCTGGTGCCGTGGCCATCGCATTGGAGAGATCGGTCCGCTACGCCAGCCATGTCTCATAGCCAAACCCTTCCCTACCAACGGCCAGGATCGTTGTCACAGTCGTATCCAAGTCCAGGGTACGCAACCATACATACAACAAGCACGCACAGCACGCACTTACACCCCGTAGCCTGCTTCTATCGAGCTTGTTCATTAATATATAATAGGTGTGCCCAGGACATGCCCCCCTTTAAGCCCAGACACTTGTATCACCACCCGTCGTGGCAGTCCGTTGCGATTCGAAGACAGATAATTTGGTTATTAGTCACTTCCTGGGCTAAGGAGGGGGCTTTAGCTCGATTTTTTCTTTTTCCCTTTCAATTTTTTTCTGACCTATCACTTTATAGATGCCAGGATTAGTCCCTAAATGGCCGCCTGCAGCGTGAACCAATTCTTTGTGGCCCTCGGCTCCGAATCTACCGCATAATACTCCCTGGACATTTTTTTTTTTTTTTCTTACGGAAAGTTGTCCATGTCCATGTAGTAATACAATCCTCTCTATCCCTCTTTGATACAAGTGGGAGAAGTCCTCGAAGGTTGGTTTTATGTTGGACCAGCTAGTCTGCCTATTGCCCAATCAGTGATTTAAAGCCTTGTATTTTTTTTCTCCTATCGCTTAGAGTTAAGAGAATAGATGCAGGCATAAGAATGACGAGCATTTTGCCCTTGCAGGTAAAGCTATGCGATGATGAGTTAAAGGTATATGTTATAACTTATCCCCTATATTGTACTCTACCGTGCCGCAATAATTAAGCCTTTTCTATAATAATGAAATGTTCTTTATTCATTAGATCTAAACAGAGAATATATACTGAATATATTATCTATTTTCGTAGATAAGAGAGTGCCTTTATTGTTATATTAAATCAAAGCTTTTAACTGCATGATATAAAAGAAAACCCCTTATATAAGAGCACTACCGTCGAGAATACTTCGTGGAGGTTTGATAGCCCACAGATAGTCCTTACGAAGCTCACCGCCATGGAGAAATAATACTGCTTCTAGTGAGTTACATTCAAGCCGAGAACCCCTGCTCTTCCGCTGTTAGTATTGACACTCGAGACTCATCTGTGCAATGGTACAGGGTCATTAGCATCAACATCGCCTAGAATCGTTAATCGATAAATCAGATCATGACAAAAGCGGTAGCATCGTCATTGCCGGATTCGTGATTTATCTGCTTGGCTACCACAAGTATCCCTTATTCCTACACCTAAGCATCTACGTGGTGATTGGCGACCTGTATACTCGTTAAGTGCCGCTTCTTTAGGACTAAGAACCAATATTTGTTCTCAGCCGCGATGCTGTGGTGACACAACAGGTGTGGTGTTACTAGATTAGTCCTTTCGTAGCCAGAAAGAACTTATTCTTGTTGCATCACGTCTGGGGTTCGCCCGTTAGAAGAAGGTCCATAATCGTATCTCCTGAAGACCTAGCCTATCGGACATCATATCGACCACATACCAGACTGGCAATCGGCGATAGCATGCTCGATATACAGCTTATGATATGATGGTTGGAGCTTAAAGGCTAAGAACATATTAATACGGTGGGCTTTTATATCTTCCTTACCCACAAAAGTCCGTAAAACAACATATACTTCAACGGATCCCCTATTCCTCTACTCGCTCGTTTCGCTCAACAAGGAAGTACTGTACTTATACACATACACGTATGTATCTCTAAATTTGCATGAGCAACTATGACTGTTCTCCGCGCTAACTAGTCCCCCCCTGCTTTGCAGTGAGGCAACGATACGCGCATGTAACTCCTCAACTTATCCAATCGCAACCCTTGCTGCCTCTTACCGACAAGTACACTTGGGTAACGCCGAGAATGGACATGGAAGTGAAGATGAGGATAAACGTCACTTTGTAGGTGCTGAAGTTTAGCGGGGTTTCTTTATGGACATAATCCTCTTTAGGTATGAGTAGTCGTTTCTGTCCTTGTTGAAACCTGATGATCAAAAGTTCATACATTCCCAGAGTGATCCTGGCTTGATAGCCACCCGGCTATGGGCATAGGATCCCGATTTCTTGATTGATCTGACAGGATATCGTAAAGCGTGTCTTACGAAGATGAATAGGCCGAGTCACATCGGATACCCCCCTTGTTCCTCCCTACCCACTCGCAGTACCCAATCTCGTCACATCTCCGCCCCTCCGCAATCAGAGAGTCCAATAGGAACGCTGGCCGCCGCCTACCGGATTATGGTAGGGCTGCTGACAGCCACTACCTTGAGGAATTGGGAGTTTCGACTCGTTCCAGGCGCGGGATGAGGGGAAGGAGTAGAGAAAATCAAGTCGAGAAGGGAAATGGATCGCGACAAAGTTAATATTTGCAATCATTAGATAGAAAACAGTCATAACATCTATGGATCTTAGGAGTTCTATATAGCACGTGGGCCTAAGCATATAGGATGGTAGGCATGTATGGAACCCATCAATTTCTGGGAATGGTTTTCTGCAATCACTAACATAGTGCACGTAGCCTCGGTACCTAACTAGAATAAAATAAATCAAATGATGTAAATGTAAAACATATATTCTAGAAGATGCCTTTTGTGCTACCTACCTAGGTAAGCATCGTGATTCAAGCTTATGGCTGACATGCTTTTCCGGCGTATTGTTTGGCCATATCGACGTAAAAGTTTATAATAATCATTAAAAATGTATTTATGAATGGTGATAGACCTTTTATTATGTAAATCTTTAATGGTCTAGGAGTTGGGGATGTGAGCTGGCATCTATAACTGTAGTTGGTTCTTGTTTGTTGGTAAGAATGGTACATTGAATACCTAGATTGAATTTAAGTAGTCTTAAACCAACTAAACTTAAACAATGCCTACTATACTGAAGGCATTTATTTTATGTTTTGTGCGTAAACCATCAATAATCTTAAGCTTTGCTGATGATGTACATGTAAAATGTATTCACGAAGCACGTTCCATATGTACCTAGGTACCTAGGTAGGCACATCTTTGAAAATTGTCAATGCACCTACCGGAACAACGGGAGATCTCCGGACCAACGCTACGGTCTAATCCGAGACAACCTTGAGTACAGCAGTTAAAGCCGATAGCAATCGATAATCGACTGACTTTCTCAAAAGATCGTCATCCCAATTGTCAAATAATAACACATGAGCTTCAATAGCTAGCAACGACATTTATTTACAGTATAGCAAGGTAATTTATAACCAATTGAAGCTCATAAAACTATCGAATTACTTTTTTTTTTTTTATAAACATAATGGCCCCGTCGAGGGCTACAGCTAGGCTAGGAGCAGCCCTGCGACAAGCCAGTCAACATCAGCTCCGATCACAACGACAGCAATTCCTGAATAGTTCTAAGCTACAACGGTCATACTACCACTCTTACGACCACCCACCACCTCCAGGCGTATTCAGCGCGGCTGAAAATGCCATCCTATCCGCTGCCTACCGCCATGTCCCCGAACATGGCTTCACGCAACACACATTATCTCTAGGCGCGCGCGACGCCGGCTATCTCGACATAAGCACTAACCTACTCCCCGAGGGACCTTTCAGTTTGATACGGTATCATCTATTAACCCAACGGGAGGCGCTTGCGCCGCGGAGTAAAGAAATATTCGGCTCTGAGACAAATACCGCTTCATCCGCAGCATCGCTACATATCCCAGAAAAAGTTGAGCGGTTGGCATGGGAGAGGCTACTTGGGAACCAGGAAGTTAACCACCGATGGCAGGAGGTGAGTCATAATCCACAACGTTGAGAGGTTCCCTACTTGCATATCGAGCTATAGTGTTAGCTAATACAATCTCACCCCAAACCCCAGGCCCTAGCTGTGATGGCTCAACCCTCCCACGTCCCCACCTCTCTGCGCGAGCTCGCGCTCCTCGCCGACGAAATATACTTTCTATCGGGCGACACCGCGGTCGATCCGTCCTGGTACTCGAAACGCGGATCGCTGTCGGTCATCTACGCGTCGTCGGAGCTATTCATGACTAACGACCGATCGCCGGGGTACGGCGAGACGCGCAACTTCCTGCGGCGGCGCCTAGAAGAATCTAGCAAAATGGGCAACACCCTCGGCGGTCTCGCCCAATGGGTTGGCTTCACCGCCTCGGCTGGGGTAAACGTGCTGAGAAGTCAAGGAGTAAGGATATGACATGTAGGATATGATGTGTTAGGTAGGCTATATCGTATAGAGTAAAGACCGCACAGACCCTTGACTAGTCTGACAAGGGGGAGATAGACTGATAGAGATGGTTTGGTGGTGTGAAAAAATGTACTTGACTACCTTATAGACTTGTATCAGTTGCACACGTACAGTACCGGCATACGGTTGGAAGATGGCCTTCACACCATTGAATGGAATTGGGGCTGCAGCAATGGCTAGAGAGTCCAACATTCAGGCAACTAGTACTACATCACTCGCCACTTTTTGTACAGCAACATAAAAAGATAACGAGATCCATTGGCGGTTTATGTTGAGAACTTACCCGCCCCCCTCCATCCATTGCCCCGTTGGCACCAAAAACCTTACTTTTTGGAAGCTTCTAAAACCCGTAGAAGCCTACCGTCACCTGAACACCTTAGGATATAACCGTAGAACGCCGGTAACCGGATGGATGCCCTAGAATCCTACATGATATCATGATTGTATATCGAACTACTAAGGATTCGCAAGAAGCTGCTGTCGAGGGTCCGTGAGCCTGTTATGTTGTTAGTTGAGATTTCAACCAACCACTCAATAGAGAACTTGCCTGATGATCTTGACGTCCTTATCGATCTTTGCTCTGCCCTCGATGGCGTTGGGTGTAATGAGGATGAATTGCTTCCCGACGGAACGACGTGCCGTAGTTATCTGCGGAATTGGTCAACAAAACGTCACACTATCACCGAAATATGGCAACTTACTAGCATGTTAGTGCTAATGGCACGGTTGACATTGTCCATGAAGACGTCAAACTCGTCGAGGCATCGCAGTGGTGATCCCATCGCATCCCAGATGGCGAGTAAAAGACATATGGACGAAAAGGATTTCTCTCCACCGGACAACGTCTTTGTGTTTCGACCCGCACTGCTCTTCTTCGTCTCATCCGGCTCAACTTGAACTCGAAGTCTCTTGGCTTTGTGGTCAAGGAAAAGTTCACCTCTAAAGCCACGCTCGCTTAAAAGATAATTGAAGTTACATCGAGCATGTGCAGAGATGAGTCTCTGAAACGTTCGCCATTTGCGTAGCCGATCCATCAAGGCCTTCTTCAATTCATCCACTAGTGAAGTGAGACTCTTATGGCTCTTCTTGGCTTCTCGGTATTCCTGGATTGCCTGAGAGGCACGATTTTGGATCTCTTCCTCCGACGCACCTAGCTGACTACGGATCTTCTTCAATTGGTCCCTGACGGTGTCGAATTTACGTTCAATACTTTGAACAGTTTCTCCTTCAGGTATAAAGGCTCGCTCCACACAGACCTCACTCGCCTGTCGAATATAATCTGCGACTATTTCCGCTTGCCTTTCTCTGGACCTTTCTGCTTCGACTTTTCCAGCTTTTGCAAGATCTCGATTTTCGTAGGCTTTGTTCTTTTCCACCAAGGCCACCCGGCGGGTTTCTTGAAACCTCTTTACCTTATCTTCGGCCTTGGTGATCCTTGCTCTATGCTCCTGAGAATCCAATTTGGCCCTCTTGAATAAGTCGTTGATCTTCTCTACCTCCTTGTTCATCTCTTGCTTCTGCATAGCTAGCTCGCCGTACTGATTACCGTAGTGATCTTTTTGGAGTTGGGCTTCCTGAAGGTCGTTCTTGTACCCTTGCAGTTTGTTATCGACGCCTTCGAATTTGTCAAGTTCCTCCTCGATATGGGTGACTCGGGCCTGAGCTGTGCGCAGCTGTCTCTCGAGATTCATTCCTTGCTTTTTGTGCTGATTGACTGCTTGCGCGCAGCGTTGCGATGATTGCTGGAGAGCTCTTCTTGACGCCTCTAGTTCTCGAAATTCTGTTCGAAGTTGCTCTAGGGACTCCTTGAAATAATTAATTTGCGATTCTTCGTCGACTGACTTCATCCGAGATTGTTGGTCAAAATTAGGTATGACAGGGTTAGTGGCAAGGGATTGGCCACGTCTTGTAAGTCGCAGACCTTGGTTTTTTTTCGTATCATGGAAACACAAACAAGCAACGACATTCTCAGGCTGATGACCGTCAAACATGACTCGCTCCGCGTCTGGCCGACTTTCAATGAGGATTGTCTGCTCAATCAGGTGATTGATGACCAATTGATCTCTTACGCGCAGATCGTCGATCTTTAAAACTCTCAGTATAGTATCAAAACTTTCGTCGGGTTCTTTTAAATTGTTGATTCGGGTTCTCGAATCTGTGAATATGGGACAACCTCGAATTCCCAGCCTTTCCATGTGGGATGACAGTCGTGCTTGGTCGGATCGGCTTCCGACGATAAATGCATTGAGAGATGCTCCTATTATCTTCTCGAGGATGGCGGACCAACTGGGTTTGGTTAGCTGTATACATGTTCCAATCGGGCCGATGGGTTTCTGTGAAAAGCCGGTGTCATTGTCAATGATTCGCAAAAGATCACGAACTCGAGGCTCAAAACCGGCGAACGGATCGCTACGATTCTGCGATAAATCTCTTATCCGGCCCTCGGCTGCCGTCACTTCTTGCTGTTTCTGTCTGACTAAACCTTCAGCATCCATGACCTGTTTCTGGGCTTCGTCACGCTCTCTGAGGACATCGGGGCTTTGCTCGGCATGGGCCTTCTGGGCTTCCCTGACTTCTTCTATGGCATGATTTGCGACTTCAAGCTCATTTTGCTTTTCAGCAAGAGCCCCACCATTTGCTTCCTCAAGACGGCGCTCTTCCTCCTGTATCTTCTTTTCATAGTCTTTAACCTTCTGGGAGGCATTGGTCAACTGTTGGTGAATGTCCCTCTCTTGTGTATGTGTCTGCTCAATTAATGCCCGAGCGTTAGTATAGTTCGTCTTGGCCTCTTCTTCTCGCTCTTTGAATTGACCCTCTTCTTGGCGAAGTAGGTTTAGGGCATCGTCAGCTTCTTGGATCTTCCCGTCGATCGTCTCGAGTATCTCCGTCTTCTCTGTAATTGTGGCCTCCATCCGTTCGATTTCTTGCTGGGCTGCGACTACACCATCTTCCTTCTGTTGAAAAAGGGCTTCCTGCTCCTTGACTTGAGCCCATACTAATTGATGCGAGTAGACTTTTGACTGTCTTCGCATCTCTGTACTCTTAGTGACGGCGTCCCTTAACTTCACGGCCTTCTCACTCTTTTCCCTGAGGAATAGAATGCTCTCTTGGAATGCGAGCAATCTTGTCTCATTGGCCTCGAGTGTTTCTTGAAGAAGTTGATAGTCTTGGTCGAGCTGCTCTAATTGGGTACCTTGAACGAAATACTTATACTTAGCGGCCGGGGTAGCAGCGTTGAGGAATTGGCGTGCATTATCCTGGGAGAGCACATTCAGAGGGTTATCGACCTGAAGGCAATAGTATTCGACAATATCGTCTACATCCCCCTTTTTGGTCGAGATAATCCTATTGGTACCAGTGCCAGCCTTCAATCGGAAACCACTTGACCCAGATTTAGTGAAGTATCGTTCAACAATGATCGATTCTCCGTATAAATCGGGCTTGAAGGCGTCGGGGCCTTGGTTTTTTATCTTCACTATTAGGTTGGCGTGTTCCTGGCCTTCTCTAATGAAGCTTCGTAGACTACCGCCACGATTCGTTGCAGATGCCTTTCCACCCAAGCAAAGCGTTATGGCAGTCAAGATAGCACTCTTGCCACTTCCATTCTCTCCGACTATGAAGTTAAGTAGGGGCCCTAGATCGACGTGTAGCTTTGTATGGCACATAAAGTTTATGCAGGTGATACTCTCGATAATAGCGTTGAGAGCCACCTGATTTTCGCCCAACATGTGAGGGCGATTCTTCAATCGTTGTGTTGCTCGTTGATCATCTAAATCAGGATTCTCGAGATGTCTGAACCCGGCATCTCGCATCATTTCATATTGTGTCGCGGCTGGCTCTTCCGATTCTTCCGGTTCCTGCATAACTTCATCTTCTTCGGAGCTGGATGGACTCTCTTGGCGAGATTCCCGAGTCGACTTCGTACTGGGGCCTGCGTTCGAGATTCGTGCCTTCTTTCGTTGCTATATCGGCGAGGTTAGTGGGTGGCAGTCAATGGCATATAGTGGTTTTTAATGGGCAAGGTGAATGCTTACAGCTTCGTTTTTTAAGCTTGAGCTAGCTTGGGCGATAGTATCCTCGTCATCGTCATCGTCATCATCGAATGCAGCGCGACGAGAGCGCTTGATGGTTGCGGAAGGCATGGTTGTTGCCCTATTACTACGTAGGGTTGGGTTTGTTGGACCAGACTTGGGTGTGTTATAGTACTTGGGATCGAATGTCGACAGCGACGTAAGAATTCCAGAGCCGGATAATTACTACTCTCGGAGAAACTTAGGCTTAGTGCAACGGTCTGGAGGGGAAATAGGACTGCGGGTCAACCGTCGACCATCAAATGCAAATAAGCTGGAGAGAAATTAGATGGCAATTAAGATTTAATGGAAGAGACGCGACTTGAGACGCGATACTGCGCGTGGGAACACCCTTGTTTGCGGTATTACGGTACTAAGGAAAATGGGAAAGAGCCAGGCTTGCTGGCTTGAAAGAGCCTACCTACATGTATCACCCCCACCTGGGCACTAACTACCTAGGTACTAACTGTGGTCTCCCGCTTAAATAGCAGGGGTCCGAGCCCGGACGTCTGGATTTAGGGGGAGGATCCTTGCTGAGCATGCTGAGCACAAACCATGTCTCAGAACTATTTAATGAATCAACCAATTAAAACGTATTTGTACGTCGCTTGTGGGAGCATTGTACCTATCCGATTAATGATTGGTTGATATTGTATGTAAAGCGCGGCCTAAGAATATTTTGTATCCCATTTTGCTTTTCACATTCAATTTTCCAAGGTTCTTTTCTACTTGCAGTACGCCATAAGTCACCCTCGACCAATCTTTGCCTTAGCTGCAGGGCATTATCCGGCAGACTAATAAGAAAGCAGTTGCTATTCCCTGTCAGGTAACATTCCATGTAGCTTAGGAGAACCTCTCAGTTTCATGACCCCCACGTTACGGTGGTGCTAGCGACAGATTTCTCCAATACATCGATACTTCTAAGTATGCCAAGGTTGAGCGCGGCCACGCTCGCAGTTGAATTCATATACCAAATATAATTGATCGATCAATGGATCCCATGGAAGACAAAATCGAATTTTCTCAGGCCGACTTCGACGGATTTCCTAGGAGGCTCCCTGAGAACTGCGTTGAGTATGTTTTGTTTATTATCGATGAAAAACTCGAAGGACGCAGCCAGTTTCTGGAACTTGAAAATATCCGCAAAACAGCTTTACAATTGTGTGACAATATTGCCGGGGGGTACATATGGCAACGAGATTCCTTCCAATTACGCCTCGAAAGAGATCAAGACCTGATCTATCTGAGTGGGATAACCGACTATGGAGACTCGGTAGAAGACGAATGGCTTATAGTCTACCTGCTTAGGGAGTTGACTAGATCCTTCCCGTCTCTCTGGGCGAGAATCTCTGATAGCGATGGCGAGTTCCTACTTGTCGAGGCAGCCAACGTCCTACCAAAATGGTTAAGTCCAGAAATAGATAGCAATCGAGCATGGGTTCACCATGGCAAAATTTATATCCTCCCTCTTGCTGCTAGTTCCGGTATAAAAAGATCTCCATCCTTGGCCGAAGCAGTCAAGTTCATCAAGTCGAATCCCGATGCCTTGATACATTCTACTTTTGTAGAAGCAGAGGCTTTCTACAGGTTAGAGAAATACCCCAAACGCATCACACATTCAATACACTATTCTCTAGTCACAATACCCAGGAAACTAGCATACATCCTCCATGATAAACCTTCTACCATAGCTCCTGCTATCGAGGCATTTTACCTTCGGGATCCGATAGCTATGAAGCCCCTAACCTCCCTAGTTGAAGATGTGCACTTCCCACCCAGAGACCTAGTGACTGTCAGCGTCAAATTCACAAAGGTTCTTTTCGCGCAACTCAAATCTCAGCGCTTCTTACCCCCTCCGATATGGAGTGACGTATTCGAGGACGCAGAAAAGCAAGCATCTAGTGCAGGAGATGCTCAAAAAAGGTTGGCGCGTTTGGAATTGGGTATGAAGGTGACGAGCGGTTTCGAAATGCTTGCTACCAACGCCGACGAGAAAGATAATCGTCTAGCGCGCGAGTTTGCCATGCTCCTCGAGGATCTAGAAGAAGACGGTGCCCAGGTGCTCCCAAACGACGAAGATATGGAGACTTGGGAGAATGCACGCAGGGAAGATGACGAGTCCTGGCTAGATATTAATTTCGAGGATTTTGAAGACGAATTGCAGGGCAATCGTGGCCCTAAAAACAGGTCTAAAAATGGATTTGGTGATTCTTCTACGCAAGCAGACTTGCAAAAGATTGTATCCCGCTTTGAGGCCTTTCTCAATGACGAGAAGGCTGGGATAGAAGGTGCCGACATGGACGATATGGACGACGACGACGATCTTACAAACTACGATGACGAAGACAGCGATGAGGACAAAGATGTTAGTTTCGACGAAGAGCAATTTTCTAAGATGATGAGGGAAATGATGGGAATGCCAGCAGAGCCAGCGACGGATCTGAAACATAAGCCAGGTACTTCGGAATACACCACTACAAACACTACCGAAAAGGAAGATGAGGATGAGGATATTAGGCAGCTAGCGGTTCAGATGGAAGCTGAGTTAAGGGAGCATGGTGCTTTGAGGCTTGATACCGGTTCTGAAAACGTGAAAGCTATTGCATCAGGAGATAAAGCTAAATCCAAGGGCAAAGCAAAGGATGAATTAGGGAGTAACGTTGGCACAGGGGAGGAAAGCAGTGAGGAGGATGTGGATGTTGACTATAATCTCGCCAAGAATTTGCTGGAAAGCTTTAAGAGCCAAGCTGGAATGGCAGGTCCGGCAGGGAACATACTTGGTATGATGGGGCTACAGCTTCCACGTGACGAAGATGAAGAAGAGGAAAGCTAAGTAAGGTATAGTCAGGATTTCTATCAAAATTCGAGTGATTATTGTTCGCAAGATTATATAGAAAAGGGGTTTGAAAAGGAGGTATCAAGCACACTATGTACATACAAACGTATTCAATGTTGTTTATGTATGTATATATATGCATGTACCTTCTCCCTCTAAAAGTGCCCCACCATACATGTATCCTACCTCCAGCGCTACTTCCATAAGTACCTACTGTAGGTAAACGCGACTGTTAAGTGGATCAAGTTCTTAGTCTTCTAACCCCACATGTGCACTAAAGAAACACGAACGCGACGTCACTGGGTCCTTCCAAAATCTAGTATCGGCGGTAGTAGATGTACGTGAGATCTTCAAAATTCGTTCCTGAATCTAGACTTCAATCAAGGTACTTACCGTTTTTTTAATCTTTTGTAGCATCACACCTTCTACACGTCTATTTTTTTTAATATAGGCAATGAAAGGTCACTGATGTAATCCTCTAATGCGGAAAACCGTCAATCAATTCTTCTATATTTCTCACGTCTATGACATTGTCAAAGAACCATATGCTCTCGTGCCAGACGAAATCAACGGCGACGCCCGCGCAAGACAAGCATGTGGCCTACCAGTAGTGTCTCTAGCCTCCAGAAAACATACGATGAGGCCTATTTAAAATGCTCCACTGCTGTCTACTATGAGAGCCAGGTATGTGCACCCTAGTTCCTAGTTTATACCATACCTGCTTGACCATTTTCCCACCGAACTAACTTGGTTTACTACACGCCTAGGGAGACGAGAGAGAGGCGATGTTAAGCTGGAGGAATGCACTCGAACAGATACGACAAAATCCCATGAATAAGCGACAAGGCAACTATTCTCCCAAATCCGAGACCGAACGTGCTTTACTCGAGAGCCTGCGAGAGTTGGAAATGCAATGCAAGGAGAGGATTGATCTCTTAGAAGCTTTGAGGATATCCCGAGAAGAGGACTCATCGTTGCAAATTACACAGTCGAGCATCGGTGCGGAAGGAAGTGCGGACGGCCGGTCAATCCCAAATACTCCAGAAAGAGGATGGATCGGTGACGGGACGATACCGGCAATAACATATACGGAGCTGTCTAAACCACCACTCCCTAAACGGCCGTCTTTCCCTTCTCGGAGGACGTCCGAACAGGCAGTGTTGGGACTTCGCAATGCCATAATGGATCCAGATTTATCATCTTCTGCAGTAAGGCCACCTTCACTGCCTCCTTATGGTACATCTACTCCGAGAAGGAGGTCTTCGCGATCGCCCAGCCCAGAAAAGCATACCATGAGAACAACACTACGGACAGGGAAACACGAAAAATCTGCTAAATCGAGTCGGCACACACCAGCTAAGATCACCAAAGGCCCAGGAGCTAGTAAGGCAGCCACGCTGGCTTGGAGTAGCCTCGAAAAAGGGAACTCTGCAGACACGACTAGTTCACCCTTAAAGGCCCCTGAACCGCGACGGTCCTACGAGCAGACACGAAAAAGTTCTGCGCCAACTCCAAGACACTGGGATAGTCACACAAGAAGATTGGTGGTCTCTCCTGAAGCTTATAGTATTTCTAGTGTTACGCCTTCAGCCGCCCGTGCTAGCCCTGAATCTTCGATGCGGAATGCGAACGATTTTACATCCCCTACACCATCTTCCCTTGCCCTAGGTGCTGCCTCAAGCGCCCTAGGATCGCTATCTATTCAAGAACGTGAAGAGTTGAGCCCTACTGTAGCTCGAACGGAGCAAAGGTCAACATCTAGGAAGGGAATATCATCAAGTTACGACGAGCCAACTACTCCTACCGCTCGAACCCCAGTGCCTCTGGAAGGCGCTCTTAGAACTAGCTCTAAGGAAAGCTCGGTGAGGAGAAAGCCCATTGAGCAGAGCAAAATATTTGAGCCCAATAGCGCCAGAAAACGAGTAGGTCGGCAAACATCCGAACAAGACGGGAGAGGGGAGATATCATCCAGCGACGAGCCGGTAAGAGCAACCTCTGCCAGCCGAAAACGCAAGGGAAAACAGAAGGAGTCGCCCATGGTCTCCGACACTGAAGACCAGTCCTCGGCGGATTCTGTTGCTAGGGAAAGGAAGAAAGCAAAGGACGAATGGGAAGTAAGAAAAAAAGGAATATTGAAGAATTTACCGGCCGGTATAGATGATGCTGCCGCGAAGGCAATATTCAACGAGATCGTAGTGCAGGGCGACGAAGTTCACTGGAGTGACGTTGCCGGTTTGGAGATTGCAAAAAACGCACTGAGAGAAGCAGTAGTATATCCTTTCTTACGACCGGACTTGTTCATGGGTCTTCGCGAACCAGCTAGAGGTATGTTACTCTTTGGGCCTCCAGGGACGGGGAAGACAATGTTGGCCCGCGCCGTTGCCACAGAATCTAAGTCTACCTTCTTCTCCATTTCAGCAAGCAGCTTGACCAGTAAATATCTTGGCGAGTCTGAAAAGCTGGTTCGCGCACTGTTCGCATTGGCAAAAGTAATGGCACCGAGCATCATATTTGTCGATGAGATAGACTCACTCCTCTCTCAACGGACGGGATCCGGAGAACATGAAGCTACTAGAAGGATCAAAACCGAATTTCTCATCCAATGGAGCGACTTACAGCGAGCCGCCGCAGGGCGTGAAAGCAACAACGAGGCAAACAAGGAGCGGGGTGATCCAAACCGAGTACTAGTGCTAGCAGCGACCAATTTACCATGGGCAATCGACGAAGCAGCCAGACGAAGGTTCGTGAGACGCCAGTATATCCCTCTCCCAGAAGCAGATACTAGAGCCACTCAATTAAAAACCTTACTTGGTCAACAAAAGCACAATCTTACAGACGCCGACATTGCGGAGTTGGTGAACTTAACGGAAGGTAAGACCTAGTCTCGATTTTCATACACGTATAAATATACAATACAGCGCTAATCATGATGGCGATTTAGGCTTCTCGGGTTCAGATATAACTGCTCTAGCCAAAGATGCGGCAATGGGGCCCTTGCGTGCCCTAGGTGAGGCACTCCTACAGATGACAATGGATCAAATTCGACCCATAGAACTGGCGGATTTTAAGGCTAGTCTTCGTACGATCCGTCCTAGTGTTAGTAGGGAAGGGTTAAAGGAATATGAGGATTGGGCAAAGAGATTTGGAGAGCGTGGTGGATAATAATCCTTGATTGGAGCATATCATTAGTACTGGGCTTCCTCGACGCAAGGATGTACCAGGGTAGCAGTTGTGATACTGGCGTTCTCAGGATAGGGAGCGATGGGTTGACATATGATATGAAGGATGAGACACCCATCGAGCATGGAATATCTTGGTATGTTTGCCCTTCAAATAAACAGGGACGTACAAATCCATAGTTGTACATATGTTATGTTACATGGAGATGATTTTGATATATACAAGGTTTCGCAGAGGGCCGAACTCGCCTTCTATGGTGTCGACCTCCCAAGTAGAATGTTAGCGGCTAGTAATCTTGTCCCGATTTTTCAAAGATCTTGGTATGCCTATCCGAATGCATTTATAACTTCCTCAATCTACATCGTCTAGTGTCGTATCTTGCGTAGGTATTTGTTTAGTTTGTCCAGCCTTCCAATTTAACTTCATCGCCCTCCTCGCTTGTCGGGCAGCTTTCTCTTCTTCCTTGATCTTTGTTTGTTCTTCTTTGCGAACTGCTCTTCGCTCATCCTTAGCCGCTCTCTTGGCTGCCACTTGAGCTATTCTCTCCTCTACCGCAGGAACGGCCGGTCGCTCGTCGATGGGATCGCCGTAGGGCGCAATGATGTGCTTGACAACGTGGCGCACGTGTTGCGATACTCTCCAAGTTGGTGTTATGGCGACTACGTCGCCTTGTCGGACGGAGTTACATGGGTCGTGGACTAATTTGAAGCGTGGTTGTTTAAAGAACTAGAAGAGATTTAATAATTAGCCGGGGTATCCTTATAGATAAGAGGGATTCAGAGTGACAAACCTTTTGTACTCTCGGCTCCCATCGTAAACCTCCCAACTTAACCTTTACGGTTTTGTCCATTCGACCGGCCGATACCACGATACCATGTAATTCCTTGCTCGCTTGTTGCAAGGCAGTAGCTGCCCTTTTTGCGAGCTCGGAAGACATTTTTTTGTAAACTTTTTACGCCGATTCCAACTTCCTTTGGTTTAGACCGCCCGCCGCTATGATTCTCGTCTTTGTTAGCTCGAAATTGGTGTAATATCTTGTCGAGTGGCCCTTTCTACTCCGGGATCCCACCAATCTCAAAATCTTTTGGTGCTACCACACTATCAATTCCAAAGTTCTATGTACACTAGCACCTCCTGCTATTATGACGGAAAATAATTATACCGGCACTATCGATAAGTTCCCGCTATATACATGTAGCAGCACTAGCTTCATCAGGGCCCATCAAATTGTTTTCTACTTTAAAGCAACGGCATGCGACATAATAAAGCCAAGGTACCTAGATACATATACCTAGGTCAATCACGTATACCCGCTAGAAATCTGCGGTCATCAACCAATTTCCTCTTCAATTTCAAAATATTGTTGTAAAATAATGGATGCTTCCTCACTGAAGTCACATCACGGAATAAGAGGCCAAATTTCCATACAACATTGGCAATTCCCAGCCATTGCAAGAAAATGCACCTATATAGGATTCCAGACAAGCAGTCGTGTTCCGTCGAATTCTCGCCATTTGATGAAGTAAAGATGCGGGAATCTTCCGCAATTTTAGAGTCCAAATAAGAATACATCGAAATAGTCCCGTTACGAAAGTATAGGTATCGTAATAGGTTTAGCTTAGCTAGCAAAAGAATCAGCCGTCAGGGGTAACGAGCCACTCTCGTCATCTATGAAACCATATCGACACCGCCACCCCTCTTATTCGAAAGAATGTATCTAAGAGTCAACAACGTGCTCGTTTGAGAGGATACCACTTCGTTGCAAGGCGGGTAAACCATTGCCCCGTCGAGCTTCCTTCGGGGAGCTTGGGTGTCTGCAATGTTCTTTGACGAGCATCCCTATGCCTTGACATTCCAGTTTAGGGGCAACCTCAGCTGAATGGATCAGAACCTAACCACGCTAGGTACCGCAGCGACATAGTAAGCTACCTAGGTAGTGGAAGTCACAACATCAGGTTTCAACTTCACATGACCCTTTTATTGGAAAACGAGTCCTCCCGACTAAGTTACTTCACGAGAATGTACTCATACGAATCTAGGCAATGTTACTACGTCCAAAATCACCTACCACTCTTAGCGCGGATCGACGGCTTCGAGGTCTAGCTGAAAGGCATAGCAGATCCAATGATCCAACGACGCCACAAGAAAAACTTGATTTATACTACCTACCTAATTCGTGATGGCATTTTGGGGAGACTGAGGCCATACTCTTATACTATAGATTCCCTTTTAAGGCTACGGGTGTAGAAGTTATAGCTATATATTAGGCTACCTATGAAAAATATTTAATTGCGTCTAAACCACGAGCAAAATGATGTAAATTCTTCGAGACGCAGAATCCGAGTTACAGACTTCTTTACCATATATCAACATGAGATTATTCGTCACAACTGTTCTAAGCTTGGGCAGCGTTGCCATTGCTGCTGTTCCTGGCTTTGATATATCCCATTACCAATCGAGCGTAGATTTTGCCGCGGCCTACGGTTCGGGAGCGCGCTTCGTTATCATTAAGGTAATTCCAACATCTAGGCATTAAGCCAACATACGTGATTGCTAAAAAGGGTAAAACAGGCTACGGAAGGCACCACTTATATCGACCCGAGTTTCAGCAGCCACTACAGCGGTGCCACGAGCGCTGGGTTGATCCGCGGAGGTTACCATTTCGCACATCCTGATAGTTCTTCTGGGGTAGATCAAGCCAAATATTTCTTAGCACACGGTGGCGGCTGGTCGAAGGATGGAATAACTCTCCCGGGGATGCTAGACTTAGAGGGTGATTGTGCGGGCCTCTCGGCGAGTGCGATGGTCTCTTGGATCAAAGATTTCAGCGATACATACTACGGAAGTACTGGCCGTTATCCGCTTCTCTATACGAATCCTTCATGGTGGTCAAGCTGCACCGGGGGGTCAAACGCTTTTATCAATACGAATCCACTCGTCCTCGCGCGTTACAGTAGCAGCGCCGGGACGCCTCCTGGAGGTTGGCCATACTATACAATTTGGCAGTTCAACGATGCTTATCAATATGGTGGTGACTCGGATACTTTCAATGGAGAATGTAAGTGACCTTTACAGCCTTTATTTCTAAACTGCTCCCCGGCCCTCATGAGTTCTACCTATTCGAACCAAGTTAACTTTTAGGGTTGTAGTTTCATCGTTGCAGAAATTGGCATCCGGTTAGAAATGACTTGAGGGATGGGTCCCCTGCGATTTGAAAAAGATATAAGGTATGAAAAGACGTCTCGGATGTTAAAAAGGCCTTGTAAAATTTATGTCCTAGAGGAAATTGTTTATAACATACCGCAAGTAGTATCTACCACGGGTATGGGTGTGTCATAAGGGCCGAAATTTGCAATTGAAAGGATGGGTATGAGCTTCACACTAATCAAATATCTAAGTAAAATGCTACTGCAAAACAACGGGACTTCCTAAATTCTTCCCTCGAAGCTGGGTACTACGGTCTTTGTCTCTCCATGTGTGTGTTAAACTAATTATACCTGGGATGGACGATTTGGACTACTAATAATAATGAGGAATACGGTTGGATGGGATTATAGGGTACCCAGCATGAAATAGTGTTATGAGAGATAGGGGAAAGGGAGCATAGGCATATATATTAATCGAGTTGAAGTCATTCGTGCACGTGAGCCAGGCCCCTTTGGACGGTTCTTTCCTACATCCAACACGTGCTGGATCCTTGTTTGTGAGACTGGGCGCGTTCAGACTTGCACGCGTAACTACCCTAAACGCTTGTTCCTTACTTTTTGGTCGACGCGTCCTCGATAACCCACCAAACCAACCTACGCAAAGCATATATGTAATAATAAGTCGGCGTTATTAAAAACAAGCACTTAAGATGCCTTGGAGAAGTGGTAACTCGCTCCCTTTGGGTCACCACACACATGGGAGAGATCAGGGGTTCGAACCCCCTAGGCATCCTTTTTCTTTTTTCTTTTTTTTTTTCTTTCTTCTACCCACTCCTCTTCCCGTTTATTGTGCACAGTTTCACCTTCCTCACCTAGGTATATTATATTCCGCCAACACCCCATCCACGGCGACTGACGCCAAGTCGAACGCAATATCCACCCAAAATAAACCAATTCATTAGGCAAGTGAAGCATCCTTGGTGATCTTCTTAGACCACTCTCGTAGGCTTAGGCTCTGAATATCTTATTCCCGTGTTATGTTCAAGACCTAAGATGTACTTTAGCCTATGTCCTTTCGTATTTTTAGTGTCTGGTATACAACCCATGGTATTTATTAATTAAATCCATACCATATAAAACGCCACTACACAGAGTAACTGATCTGATTTTTTCGTCGACCATCGAATCAATCTGTGTATATTTTATCGGTCTGGGTTTTATTGATGGGAGTAAGGACAGCATTGCTCAACTATTTCCCACCTTGGTCTCAAGACATCGCCTCTAATAATTATACAATCCAACATTGGCAAATGTTTTATCTATTTCATGTTATACTAAGCGAATTTTGGCATGAAATCTCTGTCTATGAGATGTATCAAACCTAGAAGGGGAATATCAATTTAATCAACGCATGACTAATACTCGACGCTGCGGGTTTCGGGGAAAGTAACACAATTCGGTCGTGACCCACAGTCTATTGGGGGTCGGGACTGATGATGGGGAACTGGGGAGCCACCGGAGATATCCGTGTGTATGTAGAACCATCTCGACCGAACCAGTGGACATGTACTGTGTCATTGGTGATACATTATACTTGCTAGCAAGCCATGAAGGCCGGTGTGTTGTCGATGTGTAGTATGTAGAGTTGTTATGTGAAACAACTTTTGTGTCCGTGTACTTTTCTCTGGTCGATGAAGAATCGTTTACCCGCATGCTGTAGTGTACCCGGATGCATCACCGGTGACAGCCTGCCTCAGTTTTATTTGCCTGTTACAGGGTGCTAATTAACATGTTCATACCCCTCGAATAAAAGGAGAGAATTGATGTCATGATAATATATTTGGTTAAGATGGATACGTCCAGGTATCCTGACCTAGGCATGCGTACGTAATACTTTCATGATGTATGGGTCAAATATCATACTGTCACACCTACCATATGTATGTCCAGTAAGATCGGGTAATTCCTTGGAATCGGCTGGAATGTGTCGACACTGGGCAACTAGAAATCCGTCAATGATGTTAGTTGAGAATGACTGCAGATGCATATTGTCAGTTTCTCCGAGCCTCCCTTTTCCTATAGGAGTAGCGGGTCGGTTGGGGGCTCCGTGCTGAGTGAGATGGATAGCTCGGATATTATTTCTTCAGTCATGCTTACGGGTTTTTCATATACTGATGATACTGATGATACTGATGTATATGTTATAGGAGACTCAATTCATCGTTCTTGACTCTCGGTGAATTGAATTGGTGGATATTTCGGAATCGGGGGAGAGTCTGCACCCTGGACGGAAGGAATTGATAGCTAGAGTGGAGCCCCCACCATCACCTGTTTGTGGAATTAGACCCTGTAAAAGAGCGCCGAGGTGGGGGATACTTTGGTTTGTTGGAGGGGGTTTTGGTTTGCTTGCAGGAAGCACCCGGACCTGGCGGCCTGGTAGGAGCGTAGCAGGAACAATTCGAACGGTTGAGAGGGGTAAGCTTGCAGATTCTACTGCAAAAGTAGTTACCGTAGCGTTGCATTAGCGCTCAAGTAGCGTGGCGTACAGGATGTTTGATAGCAGGCTAACCATTGTTATCAGTGGGGACAGCATTGTGCCTGGACGGACTCGGTCGGTGACAAAAATCCTCTGCACACCCATCTCGGATTGGATTCATCGTTTTTCTTTTCCTCACTTCAATACTTTACCCCCCCGCTCAACAACAGTCAGCATCATTGATCAGACTTACATTCTTACACGATATCCCTTTATTTTTCACCTACTCAATCACCTGCCTACCATTTTCTACTTACGCGTTAGTAGATTTTGTTAAGGACAATTCTATCTTTATCTTGGTCCTATCACCGAAATCAGCCTACGATGCCTACTACAGTAGAGTACCGCGCCGGGAAACGACCTCGTAAGTTTGAGAATTGCTTTTTTTCTTAGCTCTGGAGACAAAGATCTATGGAAATACCTGCACGCTCGGCCGCTCTCGCCTATAGTTAGCTCCGAGCTGTCGCTTCAGCCGCACATTTTTGCACACTTTGCACTTTCTGACCTGCTCACACCGCTCTGAAATACGGAAGCCTGTAGCAATTGCAAACAGTCAACTTGTTTTAAAATTTGTTATTTATTTTGTCTCTGACTTTGCGACATCTGTCGTACCATTTATAACAACAATTGGCATACCTTTCTAATACCCATGGCCTCTTCAACAGGTACCCAGTCTTTACCTCCTCCAGCTCTCCCGCAATTGGTCGCCGAGCAGCATGTGCCCATAACCACCAGCGACAAGGATGGCCAGAGACTCATTGTGGTTTTGTCCAATGCTAGTCTTGAGACTTACAAGGCGTCCCACGGTGGCGGTGTTGGTCGTGCGGGTATGCAACGCGAAGACAAATACTCGCTTCTCAACAGCGATGAACACATTGGGGTGATGCGCAAGATGAACCGGGATATTAGCGATGCCCGACCCGATATCACACATCAGGTATGCTGAGTATCATACTTTATAATTCGCACATCTTTCAACAAATCTCAAGTTTCCCTCTTGGGTTGGCATTCAACATGCTAACAGTACATCCACTAACATAGTGCCTCCTCACTCTTTTGGATTCGCCTATCAACAAAGCTGGCAAGCTGCAGATATATATCCAAACCGCAAAGGGTGTCCTCATAGAGGTATCACCAACCGTCCGCATTCCCCGGACGTTCAAGCGTTTTGCTGGTTTGATGGTTCAATTATTACATCGCCTATCCATCCGTTCAACAAACTCGCAAGAGAAGCTACTCCGAGTCATCCAGAACCCAATTACAGACCACCTTCCACCTAACTGTCGCAAAGTCACACTAAGTTTCGAAGAGACTACCGTGCGTGTACGAGACTACATACAGACTCTTGGACCCAAGGAAAGCATATGCGTTTTTGTCGGTGCGATGGCTAAAGGCCCTGATAACTTTGCCGACGAGTATGTGGACGAGAAGATTTCAATCAGTCAATACAGTCTCTCGGCTAGTGTCGCTTGCAGCAAGTTTTGCCATGCTGCTGAAGATGCTTGGGATATCCTTTAGGTTTACCCCTGAATCTAACCCCTTATAGAAGATGGAGGAATGTAAGAGGAGGGTAGGTTGGTGGAACATATTTAGGTATGAATGATTAGAGCGGGCGTTGACTTGCGAAGCTCGCTATACAACATGGCGGCCGACGCAGACATGCCCTGAACTTGGGTCTTAAGGGTTTTGTTCTGTCTCTGTTTTTACAACCAAAACATCAGGCGTTCAACATGAGATCCAAGACGTTTTCGCCGTCTTTTGTGGACCACTTCAACTTGGTCCACAGCCCTCTCTCTTTCCCCCTTTTTCTTTCTTAGTCGTATCGCCTTGTCTCCTTTGGCGGGTACTAACCAAACTCAGCATCCACAAGGACTTAGCATTACATCGAGGCCAATGTCTTTAGACGTGGATCGATTGTTTTTGCGGCTCTATGGATTGGTTGAGTAGCGAACCTGATCTTCGAGACAGGGTAGTTATTTTGGCCTATGTGCCAATTGACATTGCTCTGACATGCAGGGAACCCAGTGTATAGATCGGGCGAGTTGAGAAGCGGGGTGGGAGCTGAGTGCATGAGCTTCTCACTTTGGAGGTGCCTGCTCGTTTGTAACAATCAGGGGTCTGCGTTAAGAGTAGACAAGGCGAAGCTCCCGGTTCGGCTGGGGGCCTGCGTCCCTTACAGTTGCTTGCTATTGACCTGCTGTTAGGTAAACATCGTATCGCTCTGTGTCACGATACTTGGTTGGAGACAAGATCCACGCTTGAATGCAAGGTGAAGGTGGACGCCTGGCCAGACCCGACCTCTTTAAATTCAGTCAGCATTGCGGATCTCGGACTAAGAAAACAGTAAGGGGGAAGAATACTAAAGCAGCCTGATGCAGACAGACTTAGTCATTCTATACATGTATTACACATTTGAACTCTGGACTAGTCGTTACAGCTTCGGATTATAAAAAGATATCCACTCCGGTATACCAATCAACATTGTATATGTTCCCACATTGAAGGTTGTTTTCCTCCGTCTACAATGTATACATTGTATTGTACTTACTTGGGAAGGTGTCTTGCTGACTGGAGTAGGTACCTAGGTACGTAGAAGCATGTTCCTACGTGTATATAGATCCATTTACGTATATGTAATGTCCACGGGTACGTTGTCCATTAAAAAAGTGGACTGTGGGGAAAGTCTCCGTTGCCTATTTGGGGGGATTTTGGAGGTGGTCGATTTTGTTTGGACCGCGGAAACAGCGGTCACTTCTCTCTTTTCCTCTTTCACATCATTATCCATACTTTCTGACCTTCTAGCTTAGTATATAATTCCCCTTACTCCTCTTAACCAATTGATAACCCAATCATCTGTACCTGTCGTCAAGCTACCTTTTTTTATATGCAGCGGCCCCGATTATTCGTCGAACGTTCTCTCTTCTAGATAAAAACTTATGTTGGAGGCGTTCCAAACACACGTAATTCGATACCCATAGAGCATACATCCAACGTGGCAGTTCGTCCACCAGTGCCATTCCAAAGATGTTTGGAGAAAAGCGCGAATTTCTTACTGAGGACGACGGGTACTTTACATCACCTGCCCCCATTTGTATTACAACGCCACTATGAAATTCCGCAAGTATGCCATTTGGGCTCGAACCACCTCGTGTTCATCCATCCATCCATCTTGATCAAGCTATCTGGGTTCGTACATACATCGCCTTTTGTTGACGATATACTATTAAGATATATCGAGAACCGTGGACCATAACACACACATGCAAGCGTTGTGGACATTCATCCACCATTACGAAACCCCACTGGGTTGTTCATCGATCAATGCGTGGCGCTACACGTGTATGAATGATCGAAATGGGCGCAACTAGACCAAGCCAGGTATCCAGTCACGCTGCATCTATAGGGCGAGCACTCTCCGGAGTTTTCTCAAGACTTGTAGATATGTCTTCTCCTGCATCAGTACCTAATCTGGCCTCGTTGAGGAGATGTCCACCTATTAGCGGTCTACATGTGAAGCCCCCTTTTTAAGATATTTCTCTGGCTCTACCTAAGCATCTTTTTACTCTTGAGTTTTTTCTACTCTTTTTCTGGTCCTTTTCTGACTCGGTTCTAGCTGTCCCCGTTGTTTTTGCTGCTGATACCAAACCAAAGTTGAGCAACTTGGAGCCAAGTTATCTTCTATCAATATAGCACTCTCTGTTTTAAGCGAGAAGCCCTTCCTCAATAGAAAAGAATAGGCGTGCCTCACTCGAGCGTTAAGACATCTGTGTATCTGCATCTAAGCATCAACAACATCCTTCGTTCCACCTTGTTCCACCTAGTATACCACCTTCAACACTTTGATTCCAAGATACTGATCCTCTCATTCGTTACTTATACCTTTACTCTTATACACACCCCACAATCCTGCTGCTAGTAGGCTAGCTGCATCTGTTGTTTTCCTCTCGATCAGCATTCGTGCATACCTTCGTCCTTGGCTTGGCTACGTTTTCAGTCACCGCGCCTTGACTAGCCTCGTTTTTTTGCTCCTGAATTCGCAGTGTCTAGAGGCTTGTCGCGTATCAGTAGCACACATGCAGGCCCTACCATTTTTCCAAGTTTCGGACCTCCCTCCTTCGGCCTCCTTCTTTGCGGCAGTCGCCCAGCCGCTGGGTCTCAAGTATATATCCGCCAATTCCTCGTCGATAGTATTTGGTGACACCAATTCGCCTACCCCTGAACCGATCTTTGAGGTAAAGCAAAGGATCGGCCCCGACGCCCACCCGCCGCAACCCTGCCGCTTAGTCCTCTCAGCAACTTCACCCTCGGTCGTATCCGCCTTCCACGCAGCTGCCCTGCGATCCAATCCAGATCTAAAGGAGTGTGGCCCAAACATCAATTACCTACATATACAAGACAATTCAGATCCGAACGGTGAAAGTCGCGCAAGAGTGAGCGACTTCGACGGGAATATTATGGAAGTCGTTCACGGCAGTACTCCTGATTATGCCACAAGCCAGGTCGGCTCGACGGTGCGTCGAACTCAGTCCTCTTCACACGAAGTGAGTCGCGTTCTTGACTGGAACCTAGATGTGGCGCCCTCACGGTCCGTCGTCGGCTCTGCCACGGCCAGCTCGACCGTGGGGAGCCGTGCTTCCAACGGTGACCCCCTTACCGTGCTGCGGAAAAGCGTCACCACGACCTCGACTGTAGAGTCCTCGCCGCGTGAGAATCCACAGGGGCTCACTTCCACTGTGTTCGGTACTGTCCTTGGTGTCGCTGTTGGCGCCGCCGTTGGTGGTGCTCTCACTTATTCTATGATGAAGGACGACCGAGAGCGTATGGCTTTCCAGGAATATGAGCAACCACCCGCATTTGCCAGACGTTCTACGTTTCCGGACCCCTACCCAACAAACCAACCCAGGTACTACCCGCCAGCTAGCTTCGCCGGTGGGCCAAGAAGCAGGGTAGTGGAGGAGCTCGACGATCGTGCTAGCCGTCACTCAAGCCAATACACTACTGGAAGCCGAACCCGAAGCGAGGCCTCTTCGGCAAGACGCCCACTTATGATAGCTGATCACGAGTATAAGAGCAACGCTGGCAGCAGTGCGGGTCCCAAGTACGGCGACGCGCCACGACTGCTGATGGATGCGGAGCACCGCAGCGTCGCGAGCTCCAGGCACACCGCTGCGGATAACCATAGCCAGGCGGGTTCAAGATACACTACAGCATCATCGAGACGCTCTCCAGAGTCGGATTATCGTAGCTACGCTAGTTCGAAATATACTTCTACAGCGAGGCCCCGCGACCCTGAAGTTGAGACATACATCTCAGCCCGTAGCGATAGGTCCGCTAGTACGATTAGGCCCGCGCCCGCCAGCGTCGAGACAGCGCCGCCATCACGTGCTCCATCGAAGGCCGGAAGTCGTTTCTCTTCATCCACGGTTCGAGGACCCAATCGTGCGCCAAGCCATGTTTCAGCCAGGAACGTACCGCAGCCGGAGAGTGTTATCGGAGGAGGGCGTGGAAATTGGGAAGATGATGTGGATAGTGTGGCGCCAAGTGATAGTATAAGCAATGTTGGAAGTCGGAGCAGTCGGCGCTCGCAGCGTGTCTAGTATTTGGGGGAGTTCTATAGCGATACAACTGGTTAAAATGAGAAATATGCGATAGAATCCTATGTATTGGGAGGACATTTGATTCGGGCACATCTGCAATGGATTATACAGTTTTGATATTGGTATTTTTAGTGGAATCTGGGCATATAAATATATATACATATGTTTCATATATATCGCATATCGAAGCTTATCATTCGAATTTCACCATAGGGAGACGAGCATTCTTTATAAAGCTACCTTGTATGGGTATAATAGGACTATCAAACCTTACGATATACGGTCTATACTAACTTATCAATACCTATCTACGAAGATTATCATGGCTGATCTACTTGATTATTCTCAGTGATTGGTTCTTCTGGTACATATTTCCCCATGATATCTATGACGGAAGTGGCGTCCCTTAGCATGCCAGTAATGTCAAATGGCTTACGACAGACGAGCAAGACTTTCCCCAACCCGTTTCTGACGAAGTGCTTTTCGATGACCCTAATGAAACGTCTAAACGTAACCTCTTGTTCGGGTGTATTGGCATTCTCTAGTCCCACTAAAACCAAGAGGTGCTTTCCAAAAGTGGACTGACTACTTGGGAGCTGGAGGTGTGGGATACGCTCCATCGTGCCGAGCCTGTCCCTGCCTGCGTTATACACGAAGGCCCAATTCTGCGGGATAAACGGGCGGAATCCCTCGAGAAACTCGAAGATCACGCGCTCCATATTCACCTTAAGCGGACGCCCCTCTCGGTTTACCGAACATTGTGACCTCGCGAAGGAAGATGAGATGAAAAGCACGGGTTGAACCTTTTGAACTTTTTCCCATCCACGGATCCTATCTTTCTGTAATACATCATGATAAAAGCGAACGGTATCTGTGGCTATGCGATGCCCCGCCTCGTAGGGGTGTTCGTGATGGACGACGCTAAGGGCTGACTCGGAACTCTGAAGGAACTTATCGGCAGCATTGTTGAAGAACCACCAAGCTGGGTCTTCCGGGATATTGTATTTGATGTCGCTGGCGGCTTTGTGGATACATTTTCGGTTTTTGACATAGTCAAGAGGGGTCCTGGAGTCAGACGCCATTATAGATGGGCTGGCAGGTATGACGCTTCAAATCTACTGGAAGTAGATTATACCCAGAAGATTATTAGTCTCCTCTATACGTAAATGTATAGTTGATTTGTACCCTTGTGGACAAGGATTAGGTTGTTGTAATGAGTGCTTTGGCTATGGTAAGACCTTTTATCAATTGTACCGGAGTTGCAATTGTTCTCTAAGTTTTTCATGAAATGGAAGACGCGTTGAGAACGAAAAAGAGAGTGTGATTAGGAGTTTCAAACGCTCTTTCAACATAGTGCTGCACGTATTAGAATGATGAGGCTCTTAGGCATCATCGTGGTATCACCAGGCAAGGTCATTGCCAGGCAACTATAATCATTAGGAGACGAGGCTTCTAGGCGGTGTTTAGGTATATCTAGATATCTAGATGAAGAGTTGAACGGAGAGCGGTTAATGTCTTGCCGCTTACTTATTCCAAATTTCGCAACCCATTCTGTAATGGGGATCAGTTAGAATAACACTCACCCACATAGCCCTGGTACAGACTTCACTGCTGTATGAAGAACATCCATTAAGTTCAAGCTTAATGAATAAATATCGCCAACACCCAATGTTTAAAACAGGCGTATTTGATGCTCTTCGTTTAAATTCTGGATTGTCTTTAACTATTTAGAAGGCACTAGGCCGATAAATTTCACTGGCAGCATGTTTAACGCTAGGAAGGGTGTAAACTCTCATAGAATCGATTTATAGACACCTGGTTAAACTCATGAGTCTCTTTTCACCGATGCGACTATATAGTGGCGTTTTGGGCCAGTCTTCTAAAAAGTCGTTGTGAAATTTTGGTATCGATGAGGGGCCTACTCGACTTATCGAGTACTCAGGTTTTCGGCGAGGGAAACGAAACAAAGCAGGGATAAGAGAAACATATAAATGTAAGAACCTAGAATCTGCATGACTAGTCGTACGACGTCAAGAGGGTTTCTGCGAATAGTACCACGGACAGTTCTTTCGGACACGGAAGGCTTCGGAATCGGAGACCGAACCCGAACATGTGGAGTCTTATGTCGGATGTTTTTATCATAATTGGATATGCCACTTTGTTTCTTTGAGAATTGAAATTCTGATGGAGCCAATGTTATTAACAAAATTCATATGGAAGACGTTGACGAGAGATATGTTACTTATAAACTTAGAATTAGTTCGTTTGATTGAAGAAAAATCAGAGCAAAGTAGTTTGTGAATTTGTGAAACTGTAGCTCACAAAATAAATCATTACCTAAATAGGTATATAAGTGGAGTATATCACATCGGAAGGTTGTATAGAAAGCTTCATAATGCGGGGGAAGTCGTGGCTTAGCGAGCACATCCTATTGGCCAGAAATTCAGGGGTATCAGTGTATAACCCCCACCTTTAATTCCCACCGCTATTCCACTCTGAAGCTTCCTTGGTTTTTTACAGTGGAAATTGAATCTCAAGCAACTGACCTTGGAACCATCCGATCCTTAAAAGTCAATTGACTTTCCAACCTTCCCCATTCTTCAATTCGTCCCATCCGCAACCTTTCCAACTAATAGGGACCACTTCTATTTTACACAATCAATTCAAATGACTGCGTAAATTGCTAGTTTGCTTTAACTGGCCGAAAGGACGACAATGGCCGAAAGAAAGTTTCCCGTATTGTCGAGGAGACAAATCGAAGGCTTGATCGCTGACGGACGGAGTGTTTTCATTCTCGATCAATATGTAATCAAGGCAGATGCATGGCGCCAGTATCACCCAGGTGGTGACAAGGCCATCTTGCACATGGTTGGTCGGGATGCCTCCGATGAAGTTACTGCGTTCGTGCTACCCTTTACCCTGTGTTATGTATACTAAACAATATCAATATTAAAATGTCTAACATGTTTCTCTTATTAGTCTCCATTCCCCCGAAGCAAGGCAGCAAATGAATCGTTATCGAATTGGTAAAATTGAAGGAAGATGGACTAATTTCATCCCCCCTATTCAAGGCGGCAAATTTAGGCCCTTGGTGGACGACGAGGACCTTGAGAATGATACCGACGGGTCCGATCCAACCTCTCCGACATCCTTGAGCAACCTAAGTTCCCGTGACCCCTCTCCTGTTTTCGACAATACCTCGGAATCTACGACCCGAAAGCGCCATACCGCCGATAAACAAATTCCTAGCTCGCCATCTACGACGTCTGTATCTTCCGTAGAGTTTGATGATGGCATGTCATACCTGAATACTATCACCAAGGAGAAGACCACCCTGGATTTGGAAAAATATCCATCCCTAGATTTCACTACACAGGACACTATTGTTACCAAGTATCGTCTGCTACGTCAGCACGTTAAAGACGAAAATCTTTACGCTTGCAACTACTGGGCATACGCCATAGAAGTTACTCGGTATTCCATGCTTTTCGGCCTCAGCTTCCTCTTCCTACACTGGGGTTGGTATATTCTGAGCGCGATATCACTAGGCGCAGTCTGGCATCAACTTGTCTTCTCAGCTCATGACGCCGGGCACATGGGCATAACTCATGGCTTCCATACAGATACCGTCATCGGCATTTTGATCGCTGACTTCCTGGGTGGCCTGTCTTTGGGATGGTGGAAACATAACCATAACGTGCATCATATCGTCACAAATGCGCCCGAGCACGACCCAGACATTGAGCATATGCCGTTCATGGCCGTTTCTCACAGGTTTTTCCAATCTATGCGTTCCACCTACTACGACCGTGTGATGGAATACGACGCTGTGGCAAAATTTACCCTCAGGATCCAGCCTTACACATACTACATATTGCTCCTCTTTGGGCGTGTGAATCTCTACCGCTTATCTTGGGAATATCTACTCGCAGGAAGGGGACCTCGGAAAGGCCCGGCCTGGTGGCACAGATGGCTCGAATTAGCCGGCATGGTGTTTTTCTGGAGTTGGTACGGCTATGGTGTCCTGTATAAGTCGATTCCTAATAACTGGGACCGATTCGTCTTTGTCATGATCAGCCACATGGTTCCTATGCCCGTACACGCGCAAATCTGCCTTTCTCATTTTGCGATGAGTACGTCGGATCTTGGACCCCACGAATCATTCCCCCAGAAAATGCTTCGTACTACCATGGATATCGACTGCCCTCAGTGGCTAGATTTTTTCCATGGTGGTCTACAATTTCAGGTCATACACCACTTATTTCCCCGAATCCCACGCCACAATCTCCGCCGTACGCAAAAGCTTGTGCAGGAATTCTGTGACGAGGTCGGCATTCCGTATGCGCTGTACGGTTTTGTGGATGGTAACAAGCAGGTCGTCGGCACATTGGCCGAAGTGTCGAGGCAAGCTGCAATTTTAGCCAAGTGCCAGAAAGTCATCTCGGAAAGCGATGACCCCATTCATGGGCATGGACACCACCACTAAAGTTCTGGTATCCCCTGTATTCTCGTAGCCTGAACCCCCTTTGTAAATAGGTAGCTGCCCCCTCTGTTGAACAGCGAGCGTGTACCGAAGGGACGGCCTAACATTAGATGGCGCAGATCCTTCTTAGTTACCATGTCTCAAATAGCATCCCGAGGACCTGATGCAACCTCGCTGAGGAACGTACGGGTCAATGTTTGCGAACTTGGCGACACGTAGTCGGACCGTCCTCCCGTTCCGAATTAATGAAGAATTACTACATTTCGAGCTCTAGGGTGGGAAGTTTTTTTTTTGTTTTTTTCCTGTTTTCTGTAGCGAGCCAATGCCGTGGCGAGCAAGAAGTGTCAAGGCTGGTTCTAGCATTTGACCTGCCATTTGTTGACCACCTTGTTGAAATTTGAGTGGCGTGTTAGTCCAACATCTTACCCCGAGATCTCGGGGTGTTGGTCAGAATCAGGCTCCCGTGATCCTTGTTCCGGTGGTCAACCCCCTTTTGCGGCCTTATCGGACGAGAGGATATATACCTGGCTAGGCTGGCTAGGCTGGCTCCGTCGTGGGATAATAATTTGGCAATTTTCGCAGATATTGAATTAATCCTATTGTGCGACACCGATTGACTCCTTACGTCTCAGCCTAAGCTACCTCCTATAGTCAGCTGAATTCAAGAATAAGCTGTCAGTGGTTTGCCTTCATTGCCTCTCCTGACCTCTGTGTTCTGTTGCGATCTCGGTCTTTTCTCAGTCTCAACTAGTGGTGGGTAGAAATATGTTGGTGGAAAACCGCGTATCGTCGGCGAAGGCAACGCTTGGATGCGTAAGTTTCCGATGATACGGGATTATTTCGTCACCTTCTTGCAGATGGCTGACCTCGCCGTAGTAGAATGAATGACTTCGATCTGCGCCGTCTACGTGCTTGAGAGGGGACAAAAAAAAGCATTGCGATTTTTTTTTTCACCGATCAATATGGATCCCGGGGGACTAGACTGTTCCTAGCCACTAGATATCTGGGCCTCACGATGAGATTGGTAGAGGCGTTTCTCATCTTACCCTACTTCATGTCAGTCGCTCTATTGTTTGCTACGGTCGCACATGTTCTGGCATGAGTTCTGCACCTGTCCTTCCTTGCATGATGCCTATGGGAAGAGCCCGGCTACCGGTGACGTGCCAGAATCATACATGAGATTTGCCTCATGCGTGCTGCCACAATGTCACCGGCATGAAGGGGAAAAAAGGAAGTGCGATCGAACACCAACGGCTTGACCGGGGACTGAGAACAAATATCCAGGCCGGTCTCATCCCACCATCAGATTTGGTCTATATAACTTCGCTTGTCGCCTCCATCTCTTCTTCTTATGTTCGCCAATCTTTCGACTCCATAGACACCATTTCATAAATGCCTCTACAACTCTGTATATCAGTTGACTTCCAAGTCTTACTTTTCTGCTTCGTTATATTCTTATTTATCTTGGCTCTTGCAGCCTGTCTTTGCTGCCTCACCTAGGATGGGCCCAACTAAGATGGATGAGAAGGCGGCTGCGCGGATCGCCAAGGCTCGCGGAAAGACCGTAATGCATGCCTAGCTCGAAGAATTGTCTGTGTTGCTTACCACCAGTTAGGACCCGTTCTCAAAGCGTGCAGATATGGCTGCTCGGAACAACAAGGAACAGAAAGGCGACGGCCCCGACGGGTCCTCTGGAAAGAGCGACACAGGCCAAAAGAAAGGCGATGGCGGCCAGGAGAAGTGAAGCAAGACTCGGAGCCAATCTCGGACCAATCATGAAGCTTGCACATAGTTATCGCGGAGGCGATGGTAGCTTTGACATCCGAGACAGGGCCCAGGGACTGAAGATCTAGACGGGTCTTTTGTGACAGATCATGGGGGGGGAATAATCTCGGTTTGCTGAAGATAGAGGGTTTGGCCAAGGGTTGCGCGATGGAATACGTACGGACAAGTCTCCGCTCAGGTAATGATGCCGCGATATCGACGTCACTCATATGGTGCACATGACATTCCACTGGATGCGGGACTCGTCGGGACAAGCCAAGCTGCATTCTGGAACTGCAGAGAGACCATAGCAGAGCGAAGGATGGTTAGTGGCGCTGGCGCTAACCCCCACGAGTAGCACCATCGCAGGATATAATAGGTGAACAGAGCACATCTACAGCAGTTAAGCTTAACCAAGATCACATATATTGATGTTGTGTTTGAGCGTGAATCACCTTGGACCCCTGCCCGCAGGGTCTTTTTGTATATGGCGATGCTTACTTATGCCAAATCCTAAATATGATATATTATAACTATTCGTACCAGCGGACGGGTTCTAGGTAAAAGCGCTTTACGACCTGATGTAACCTACCAAAAAGGGGATTACTTACCGCCCCGGTCTGCTGCTTCACCTGCCATCCATTATCGGCTTACCTTGTTAATCTGGTTGGCTGCATATATATCCATTTTGAAACAGCATATGCTTTCCCTCGGGCTTTACGGCATTACGTACAGGATTGTTGAGTTTATCATCAATAATAATAAACAAATAACGTAAGAAAGATACATACTAAGTAATGAATCACAAGCGGGGAGGGAGAAAACAAAAGGGGGATATCATAAGAAGTAATAATAGACTATTAATAAGGAAGGGATAACATACGGCGTTTACGAATCAAACATACGATTTGGATTAGAAAGAATGAGGCTTCTTCACCTAGTCTTACAAATCTTGCAGATTACCCTCCCATAATTGACTCTATTCTCCGCAGGTTACGACCCATTACAACCCATTACCACGTTTAAGTAACGCCCGGAAAGATCTCATTACGTCATTGTGCGTAGGGAGGGAAGCATCAACTAATAAAGACGATATATATGGTATACGAGTATGCAATATATCTAGGGCTGTGTTACGCACTGCTACCTACCTAGGTAGGTATCATTGTCTCTCCTTACCGTTGGATCTGGTCATACGTAGAGAAATGACGGATTCCTGAAGAAGCAATTCTAGACGGTAAGATAACTACCTATGATCGCGATTAGGTAACCCCATCGTCGAGGGGGGTTCGCGGAGATATCCTGTCGTTCTGGTTGGAGCGGTTGGAGGGGAAAGTAGAGAGGGAAAAAAGCAAAGAGAAAGAGAAATGAAGGTGAATAATATTGGTGAAACGGTACCTAATGAATGAATACCTAAGGCACTATTGATAGATACCTTATGTGAAATAACCATGTCTGCGTGGCGAGTATAGATATAGTAAATGAGGCATTTCTAGTGGTCAGATATATCCGTACTATCCATCGTGAGAAATCGGACTATTTTACTTCTAACATACCGCGGTAGGTACCTGGGTGTGTGTGTTGTGTGTGGCTAAAATAGGTAGGTAATTCGTCATCGTGTTCGTTTCCCATGCCTAACGCGTTATTCCTATTGGTATTAGTATTGGTATTGGTATTTCTTTTTCTTCTTTTCCCCCCTTTCTCGTTAAAACTCCATCTTATAAGTCCGAGTGGCTTCGCGACGGTATTTGGAAATCCCGATATTACGTCATTGTCTTTGCTCAGGTGGGGGTTTCATATATCGAAAGGCTGCGCAAGAACTCGTGGTTGATGGATGTAACGTCTTAGTAAAGGTATAGTAGGTATTCTCAAGGAGTCGCGCATATGAAGAAGTGATTCGTACTGATACCGAAATGTACCCAAGCTCCCTTAGATATACATCTTGTTATATAGCTCGTCCCTTATGATATTTTGACTTCAACTTTTATGAAGTCTGATCTTTCAGTACCTGAGAATGATTTTGGTGTGGCATTTCGTATCATTGGCGCGCTAAATACTGAATGTTGGAGAATTGGGGGGTTGGGGTTACTCATTAATATTCTGATAGATTGGCCGGTGAAACAACTGCTGGCATGTTATCGAAATTATTAAGAGGATAATGTTACTGTGGCGCGCTGAGGGCAAACTTGCGTTAAGCAGCTTGTAACCCCCTGTGAAAATCTTAATACAGACGCCACACTTTCCTCTAGAAAGCAATCCAATCCGATACCTACATAAGGTAGGTAGGATACATTATGTACATACATGTACATATATACAGGTATCTAGCATGCCTAATGCACGTACTGTAGGTACATAAAGGTAAGGTTCAGCCTCGTTAGCGTGTAACGGTCAGCTGGGGTTAGTGGATTCTGCCCCGCCGAATCCAATCCCTGCACAGAACGGCACAAGGGACTTACCTACATCATCGGTGCTTCATCCCCTCAGCCTTGCTTCTTCCTATCTAATCTTGGTCCTGGTCCCCCATCACGAGGTAGCCTTATTTTGTAAACCCGCTACGTTGGTTAAAATAATCTCTTCCATCTTTTAACCAACAGAAACAAGCGTTTTTTTTTTAAAAGACATAAAACACCTGAACACCATCTTGTATTCTTGGGCTATCCGCCCGGTTGCCTGACCAATCCGAGATTTCACGTGCTAAGCTCTCTGTGAAGTAGACGAACCTCCTTGCCATCGGAGCAGCGCAGCACAGCATGGTAACGTGACCTGAGAATCCGAAACGGAGACGCAACGATGGAACCCAATATCCAACGGCTTCTTAATGATAAGCTATACGATAAGAGGAAGACCGGTGCCCTTGAGTATGTATTTCCCCTCTCAACATTCATCCCTCCATTAATTAGACTAACTCTTCTAGACTCGAACGTTCCATCCGAGAACTAAGCGTCGCCAAAGACTACCAGAGGATCAAAGATATCCTTGATCAGTTATGTAACGAATATGCATATGCAGTTCACCAACCTCATGCCAGGAATGGAGGATTGATAGGTCTGGCTGCTGCTGCTATTGCCCTGGGCCCAGTACGTGATATCCTTTATCCCCCTTTATCTGCCTTTTAGGTAATATGGTTCATTGTTTGCTGGGGCTCAACCTTGCTTATCTAACTTGACACTTTAAGGAACTACCAAGATACCTCGAGGTCATAGTACCACCTGTCCTGGCGTGTTTTACCGATCAAGACGCCCGCGTCCGGTACTATGCCTGCGAGTCTATGTATAATATCGCCAAGGTTGCCAAAGGGGAAATCTTGAAGTATTTTAATCACATATTCGATGCTTTATGCAAGGTACCGTTGACCCCATCCCCAGTTCCCCCTTTTACATAATCTGATATGATTAATTTATACAGCTGGGTGCCGACTCGGAACTTTCTGTAAAGAATGGCGCCGAACTTCTCGATCGCCTAATCAAGGATATAGTTTCTGAATCCGCGGCAACGTATGTTTCGGTACTTGAGGCTGATGTGCCTCCGCCTTATGAGACGAAAGACTCCGAACAGAGTTCCTCCCCTCATCCTAGCCCCCCGACGGCGTTTTCGCTTCCCAGATTCATCCCTCTTTTGAAAGAGCGAATTTGGGTTATGAACCCATTTACGCGAACCTTTCTCGTCGGTTGGATTACCTTACTAGACTCCATTCCAGATCTTGAGCTAGTTACGTATCTGCCTGAATTTCTAGGGGGTCTATTGAAATTTCTTTGCGGCAATAATCGCGATGTCCATGCTGCGACGCAAGCTTGTTTGGATAAGTTCTTAAACGAAATCAAACGCATCTCCCGGGTAAAGAAGGGAATTGCCGAAAGCAAAAGATCAAAGGGAGACGGAAAGAGAAAACGAGAAGACTCAGTTGATAGTGGTAGTATGCATCTGGAACAGGATGACGCCGAGGAAGCCGGTTCTACTACTGCCAACGAGGACGAAGACGAAGTTAGCAGCGAGGATGATTGGATCCCAGGGCAGGATGTCCAGATCAACTACAAGGCAATACTCGAGATTCTTACCGCAACTCTTGATTCTCCTCTAGGTAAGTGTCTGTGCTCGCGTTACGCACGACTTTAGGTTCTAACGTTTAAAAAGAGGAAGACAGCCTTTTAGAGAGTTTGCGGTGGATAGTATCGTTTCTCGAAATTTGCCCTGAAGAGGTCCTACCGTTCACTCCTAAAGTTCTAGCTCATCTTCTACCAGCAATGGCTAGCGGAGTCGAACCGATTCGTCAAGCTGCAGCAAAGGTGAACGGTTCGCTGATGGAATATGTTGTTTCTCTTACCGACGAACCAGAAGTACCGCAGGGCCCATCAGCCTCACGACTCTCCGTGCCTGGAACCACGGACCGCCCTGAGGGAGCATCTAGTGGGCGCGCCTCTTTATCGAGTGGCCGTGAAATAGACCTACGTAGTCCCACGCCTGCCCATAACCATAGAGCACCTACCCCCGCCCAATCTACTCAAACCCAACCGGATTTAGATTACGCTGCCGCAGTCAACTCTCTCACCTTGTTATTTCTCAATGATCACGAAGCAACTCGTGTCGCCGCACTCACTTGGCTCATAATGTTGCACCGAAAGGCACCAAAGAAGATTGTTGCATTCAATGATGGAACATTTCCTGCCCTCCTCAAAACGCTGTCGGATCCGGCCGAAGCTGTCGTCACCAAAGACTTACAGCTACTTTCCCAAATTTCGAGAAACAGTGAGGATGATTATTTCTCCAACTTCATGGTTAGCCTCTTGCAGCTCTTCTCAACAGACAGGAAGTTATTGGAGACTCGGGGGAACCTAATTATCCGTCAACTATGCATGACTTTAAGTCCCGAGCGGATATATCGTACACTGGCCGAAACAATCGAGAAAGAAGAGGACCTTGAGTTTGCTAGTATAATGGTACAGAATCTCAATAACAACCTCATCACGGCCCCGGAGCTAGCCGACCTGCGGAAGCGGTTGCGAAACCTGGAGACGAAGGTAATGTTTTTTTTTTTTTTTATTATTTATCAACTCGATATACTGATTAACATCTCGCTCACAATTCTGTAGGATGGCCAAGCCTTTTTTGTTGCCCTATTCCGTTCTTGGTGCTACAATGCTGTCGCTACCTTTTCCTTGTGTCTGCTTGCGCAGGCATACGAAGCTGCCTATAACCTCTTACAAATCTTGTGAGTACCAGATCCTAGGTAGGTATCGAAGTCTTTGACACATCGCTAACGGATATAAGTGCGGAACTCGAGATGACAGTCAACATACTTATCCAAATAGACAAGCTTGTCCAATTGATCGAATCCCCTGTCTTCACGTGTGAGTTCGACTTCGATAACCTGGTCCCTTTTAGATGCGCTAACATTGAGACCACCAGATCTACGACTTCAACTTCTCGAACCCGATAAATATCCGTACCTGTACAAGTGTCTGTACGGACTTTTAATGCTTTTGCCACAATCCTCTGCTTTCGCCGCCCTTAAGAACAGATTGAACAGTGTAAGCTCGATAGGGTACTTGCAAATTGGGCCACGACCGTATGTAAACCCATTCTCTAATACTACCCCTACACATTCCAGGCAAGGTTCTGTAGCCGAAGCTGTTTCTTGTTTCCAAAACCACACTCGTTCTAAAAGCGGCCATGACACTCATGCTTCACCCATTACTAGTTCTGCCACAGCACCTAGCGCATCAAGTTACGATCGGCCAAACAGACTGGGAAAAGGCCGCGAAGACGGCATGATTCGATGGGATCAGCTTCTCGAGAAGTTCAGAAGTGTACAGGAAAGAGCAAGACGGGCACAGAGAATTATTGATGGAAGCAGCCTCGACGATGGCCTGGATTTCGGCGGCTTACGTATCACGGAGAAGGAGGCGCCACGACCCCCAGCTGGTCCAGCTGTACCACCGAAGGATTCGACACCTGCTGCGGCACCACCTAAACGCTCGGGATTAGGAAGACAATTCGGTAGACTTGGAGCGTCGGTTTCGGGCAGAGGTAAACGATCCCAACAACAATAGTCGAGTCGTTGGCGATAAACGCCAAGCTTGTGCTTAGATTGCCGGAGTAGGATGGCCATTTGTTTACCTGTACTCATACCCAGCAGAGATGGCGGGAATACATACGTGATAGGGAATGTTTTTGAAAGACTGTTTGCACGAGCGGTGAGGTTCTGTTTTGTACTTTGTACTGTATTGAGTACTGTTAACTGCACAGCGTGAATACCTGGATTATAAGATCATACAATATTAATGTCATTGATTACTACCTACAACCCTTCAAAATCTCCTCCGAGTCTTTACTGGGCTCTCTCGCTCTACTAACCTCTCGAAATTCTCATCTCTCTTCTCCGTCGCATCTCGAAGCTCAGAACGGAGCGCTTCTAACTCAGCTCGTGCTGCCTCGATGTCTGGCGGCAACCCAGCAAACGCCCGAACTTGCGCATCTAGATCCTTCTTCCTAGTCAGTAACTCGAGATATGCCTCCTCGTCTTCCTGAACGTCCTCGACCGTCAAACTTGGTAGACCACCAACGGCCTTCTCTAAACCCTGAACTTGACGCGCGAGCTCAGGAAGGCGGCCCTCGGTAACTTGGTTCTTCCGTTGTAGATCCAAATTCTGTCGTGCTAGGTCTGGTCTAGGTTGATATGCATCGCCACTTTTCAGCTCTTCAAGAAACGCAGCCGCGCGCTCGGCTTCTCGATCGACGTACCGTCGGAGTAGGTCTACCCGCTCGGCAGCGTCCGAGGCGGCGACCAGGCGTGTTCGGAGGTCTACGATATGCGAGCCTAGGAGCTCAGGAGTAGGGTGGGCGACACCAAGTTCGACGGAAGTGGTAGCTAGGGCGTCGAGGGCTGTTTGGCCTTCTTTACTTAGGTTGGACTCGAGGGCGGTGAGGAGGTCTTGGGCTAGGAGATCTCCATCGATTGGTGCTTCTTCCCCCCCTTCTATTCGTTGTTCTTGTCGCTTTCTCCTGTCTTCTCGCTCTCGTTCTTGTGTCCGTACATCTTCGAGGGCGGCGGCTTCGACTCGAGCGAGTTGGTCGCGATCTTCGTCTGCGGCTTCACTAGCGGCAGCGAGTGCGAGGAGGGCCTTGAGGGTTTCGGGGTTGCGTTCGAATGCTGGAGGGCGCCCGCGATTAATATTTGAGTTGGAGTATTTGCTTCGTAGCCAGTCGTCCACGTAGGACCAATCCTTAGCGGCAGAAGCGGCGGCTCGGGCTACTGAGGGCGAGAATATGGCGGCTTGGTGGTTAGAAGAGGAGCGGGAGTGAGACATTATCGTATTGAGCGTCAAGAGGAGGATATGTGGTGAATTGGATGGGGTGATGCCCTTTCTTTATTCTATCTCATGTAAGCACCAAATTAGATATGTACATGTGTAAATATTTGTTGCGACGACGAAAGTAAATCATGTGAATTAGAATTCGAGAACACGTCAAATACACGCGACTAACAAGGATGTACAGGGGAAGTGGGTGCCAGTAGGATTTCCGATTTGGTGGGGTTGCTCCTGCGGCTGCAACTGGCCGTCGCTGTATCGGCAAGTGGAATTTCTATAGCCCCTCTTGCCTCTTTAGGAAAAGGTCACCCGCGGCGCGTCAGGCAGTCCAGAACACAAATCGACTTTGGAAGTGGCCAGGTTGTCAATGCAAGGATCAATTTGTTTAGTAAGTACTTTGTAACACAATATTACCTACGCATTTTGATAGGTACTTCTCTAGCAGATTCTGCTAGATTCACGTAGTAGCCACTTGTTAACCTTTTAGTAGCAACTTTATCAACACTGTCCCTTTTATAGATCGACCTTCTTCCTTTTTATCTCCAGCTAACCAATCCTCTTTTCTCCTAGTTTCTCGAAAAGTACTCACTTTCCCTCGAACGTCCTCACATATTCGCATATCTTGGAGTATAATCTCACCTTTTGTCTTTTTTAACCTAGCGAAACCCTGACGGCGTCCGCGCCAACGGGCAATACCGTCTACTTATTGTGTCGTCACCATGATCGTCCCTCTATCAGCGTTGGCTGTCGCGGCCACTGCGTTGTCCTCCACCGGTCTTGTCGCGGGTTTGTCTGCTTCAGATATACCTTCCGATACCCCCATATCATCACTGCTCTCTTCTGCGCAGACCCACTTGACGAAAGGCGAAACAAGCGAGGCCTTGATTTACTACGATGCTGCTGTCGCTCGCGACCCCAACGATTACCTGACCTTCTTTAAGCGCGCAACCACCTACCTTTCGCTCGGCCGCACGTCGCAAGCTACTTTGGATTTCAATAAGGTCCTTGAACTGAGACCCGGTTTCGAAGGCGCACACGTACAACTTGGCAAACTCAAGGCGAAGAGCGCAGACTGGGAGGGAGCCAAGGAGCAATACACCCTAGCTAAACAGAAGGCTGGTTCCCCCGACTTCGATAAACTTATTGAAGCCCAAGGTGCCGCTAAATTGGCGGAAACAGCCGCACAAAGTGGGAATTGGGATGAGTGTATAAGTCAGGCAGGAGAGGCCATCATGGTCGCAAACCGAGCTCCGAATCTCCGTGAACTGCGCATCAAGTGTCGATTTGAAAAGGGTGAAGTTGAAGAAGGAATGAGCGATCTGCAGCATGTTCTGCAGATGAAAGCGGGCGATACCACTCCACACTTGCAGATCTCGGCCACTACATTCTATGGCTTAGGAGACTTGGAACAGGGCATGACTCAGATCAAGAAATGCATGCATTCCGATCCAGAGTCCAAGCCGTGTAAAAAACTGCTAAGGCAAGAGAAGAACGTTGATAAGACATTAGCTAAAGTCAACAAGGCTCTGGAGAGGAACCAGCCTATGACTGGTGTTAAATTATTAGTACCATCTGGCGAAGAGCCTGGTTTAATCAACGAGGTCGAAGAGCAGATCAACGAACTTAAGCAGAGTGGGATTATCCCGGAACGTGCGCCCAATGTTTTGCTAGCTCGGTTAGTTGAGACTGCTTGTCAGGCTTATTATGAGGTACTATTAATTCCTTTCCCGCCAACAAGGATGAAAGCTAACTATCATATAGTCAAATAGCAAGAAAGCGAGCACATATTGTGCAAAATCTCAAACACTGGATGAGAATTCATTCTACGGACTTATGTACAAGGCAAAGACGCAACTAGAAGCAGAAGATTTTGATGCTTCCATTGCGACATTGAAGAAGGCTTCGGAACTTAGACCGGATAAGAACAACATCATCAACCCTGTAATGCAAAAGGCTCAAGTGGCTCTGAAGCGCAGCAAGACGAAAGATTACTACAAGGTCCTTGGCGTTGCCCACGACGCGGATGAACGACAAATAAAGGCAGCCTACCGAAAATTAACCAAGATACATCATCCTGATAAAGCGGCGAAACAAGGCCTCAGTAAGGAACAGGCGGAGAAAAAGATGGCAGATATCAATGAGGCGTACGAGGTTCTCAGCAACCCCGAGCTCCGGGAAAGGTTCGACAGAGGAGACGATCCCAACTCGCACGAACAACAAAATCCATTCCAACATGGACATCCGTTCGGCGGCGGCGGCGGCGGTGGTGGTGGCCCGTTCATGTTCCAACAAGGCGGTGGGCAACAATTCCAATTCAAGTTTGGATCCGGAGGCGGTGGCTTCCCGGGAGGATTCCCATTCGGTTAAAGCGCTCTTCAATAAAGATATCCTGCATGACAATGGGCGGCTGGAGTTTGTGGAGTTTTCGAGAGTGCATGATAGTAAATATGCATTTAATTAAGATGATACTTTTAAAAATTTGCACACATATATATATATATAAGACATGTATACTTTAGCTCCTTGCCAATTTCCCTGCAATGGATCTCGGGATGACAATTAAGGCCATCCCTTGGTGGATGATCAGTGATTGGTGAAAATTACAACTGACATGTCTACGAGGTTATATAGTTATCAATATGACGACACCACCGGTACGTGTACCGATATCAAGTATGCCCTGTATATTGTTAACAGCAGCTGTGGTGTTGGGTTTCGACTTTCCCCTCTATTCATTCGGATATAAGTCACCTATCAGACCCTTACCATATGGGCTGTACGAGTTACCTTTAACCAACACTCGTCATTGAAGTAACATGCGTCCATGCCCAATTCCACAAGAGAACCGGTGTACCACAATCCTACAGGAAACATGATTATGCAGTTATTTATCTTTTGCCATGTATATTGATTCTGTGTGGTCACGGAGATAGAAGTAGAAACATGTACACGTAACCCGTCTGCCTGCCTTGGCCGCGGAGTTACTTTCAGCTACCACAATTGCCTGCCGCTGATAGAAACATATTATGTACGTCATACATCCAGGACGGGAGACGGGAAGGGTCTCACTACATACATGTACTAGCAATATAATATCCACGTATAGGCGACGGGTACTTCGTAGGTAAGCACGTAATATATCACAATTTACGGCGAGAAAGGAAAAAAAAAGGAAGAAAATCAATATATGTTGGAGGTGAATGGTTTTTTTTTTTTTGAATAGCGTGTCGGGATGATATGCCAATCATGAATATCAACGCTGTACCTATCCTCATTTGATGCCGCATCCACAAACAAAAGCCAAGTCTCATAACTGTACACTGGGAATTCCCTAAGCCGAAAAAGGTCAGACCCCCCTCCCTACCTCTCCCCGTTTAGGCCTTATATAGGTAAACCCAACCGCCGTCATAAATGAAGGGGCAATTTTATAAAGACGTCGAAAAAAATAAAAGTAAAAGAGAAATGGGGAAATTGAAAAAAAGCAAAGCAAGTCAGAACGCCGTCTCCTTCTTTCGCAGCATCCCGCCATTATCATTTCATTTAGAACCTTTCTCCGACCTCGGGGCAATAACAAAAGGTCGGAGGTATGATACGAAAAAAAAAAAACATCTCAAGTCATATATACAATCAAGTGTCTACGTCTACCTCGGCCAGACACCCTTTTCCGGATTTTAGCTGGTTTTTTCGAATAATTCCCCTTTCCATTCCGATTGCTCGTGAAAAAACTTCTTTTGGGATTCGCCCGGATAACGAGGGAAATTCGGAAGACCACGGGAAACTCCACGTAAAACTCCAACGGGCAACCGTATCCAGAAGACCTGTCATATGTATCGAATCGAGTTCCATACCACGCCCGCGGGCCACAAAGGTTCGGTGAACCAACCTATAAAATGGATCCCCCTCCTTCTCTAAGGCTCGTGTGAAACAAGGGCCATGCGAAGCCCAAAGGACTCCAAGGGAAGAAGCCCAATTCAAGCTAAAAAGCGGGATGTATTACTTTGACTGTAGCGATAGGGATTCGCGGCGCTCGGGCTCGGTCATCTGTAGGCTCGGAGATATGCTGACGCCCGGGAGGATCGGCAACAAAGGGGGCCGATTAGTGGAGTTCTTCGTGGATACCTTCGAAAAACAGCACTGGGACTCAATGCTTGTCCCCTACCTATTCCATCATGATGCTGCTGTGTTGGTGCGAATGAAATACGCCCTAGAAGAAATTTGTAAGTTTATATGACGCAAAATGTTGAACAAAATTTCGAAAATGAAACGTACTTTGAAGCCTCGTAGGCCGACCAGCAAATGGCTGTGCTCGGCATTGTGGTCACCACCCTCGGCCGAACCCCTTTAAAAAATCCACGCACTCCCTCCCGTCGGTACATGAGCTTGCACCCTGCTATGAAACCATTGACCGATCTAAGCTCTGGGTCCGTTGCAGTGCCACGAGTCTGCAGCATCGTCTTAATCACATCCATTGGTGTCGTCAATGCGGCAGCAAACCCACCGGCAACGGCGCCTGCCATGCAATGTGTAAAAGGGTCGTATTTCTTGCTCGGGTTCATGGTCGTAGAGAGGGATTCGTATGCAAGGAATTGTAAAGCGGTGAACGGTACGGTCATGGATAGGGTGGTGGGGTAAGAGACGTAAAACGCCGAGAGACCTTCCGTTTTGTAGACATATCGAGCGCAATCGGTCATCGATCGATACATCTTGCTGGAGTTTTGAATTTGCATGCGTTGTTTGATGACTATACCCATAGTTAGAATAATAATCAAATTAGTAGCATCTTCAATTTGGTAACATACCGTCGAAGGGGTTCATCAGCGCATCGCTTGCTATTGTCGCACAAGCTCCACTCGTGGCTGGTAGAAAAAGGGACAAATTAGACATCTAGTACCAACGCACATCAGACTGAAATTGGGAGGGAATTTGCGCCTACCTGCTGCTAAAGGGTGATGAACACCAGCCCTGTTACCGCCCATCACGTGCTTGACTGCTTCATATGTCGCGAAGTAGACAGCATGCGCAGGTCCTAAAAGTCGGAGGAGTGAGATAATGAGCAATATAGAGCTTTACGAAGAGAACGTACCGGCACCGACGACGACACTCGACATTCCTCTCCATAATTTCAGGACACCTTCTCCACTCGCAATGCGCATGGTGCTCTGTATCATCCCTTTATAGACAGCGTTTGCAGAGGGGTTTATAATTTGCATTCGAGTCTATGATGATATCAAGTTAGCTTTGTGCCGCACGGTTGGTTGTGATCAGACGTTGCGCACCTTAATCGCGTCGATCGGGTACATAACAGTGTGTTCCTGTCATTTTGTTAGCTTCAACGGCGATCTCGATATAGCGATACGAGGAGCAGTCGGTGCATACAGCTATACCCGCGAAAGCGCCGGCCGTCATATTTTGGGCGAGCGAAAAGTTCGGTGGTAGGGATTCGTAACTAGCAAGTTAATTCGAGTACGTTAGCAACAATATCGGTCATACTCAAGAGTGGAAGAAGAAAAAAAAAAGGGCGGCTTACTCGTAATCCTCCACAGGCTCGACCGTAGGCTGGGCCATTTTGGCCACAGCTGAGGAGCCTTCGCCGAAGGCCTTAGGTTGGAGCGCCAGGGTTGCGTCTAAGTGAGATCGAGGGGAAAGTCGTCGCGCGAGGTGCAGCTCAGAAGAGGCTGACTAGAGATGTCGCTATTTGTCGGAATGGAGGAAGTCTTACGCAGAATGCGAAATATGATGAGGTGAAAGAGTAGCGACGATTCGGACGTGAGGGACAAAGCGGTTAACAAAGGATTAAAGTTGAAAATCGCAAAGAGAGAAGGTGTACGGCTGAGGTGGAAATGGATCGGCAAGTTTGGTGGTGGTACGAATTGTGGTGATGAAATGTGTGGTAGAGTTTGGGAAGTTAAGAAAATAATTCCGGGATCAAATAACGTAGATGGTGGTGATAATGTGGTACAAGAATAGCTATATGTACGCTATGTACTTTTTTTGCTTGTGCATGCTCGACTTTTTCAATTTGATCGCAAGCGTAATTCGGAGGCCGGCCTCACAGGGGTGTGTCGGAGCCGTCCAGGCCATTGGGTTTAAGGTGCTAAAGTACCAGATGTACCCAAGTATCTAACCTTCTCAGTCCACATCAGGTCTAGTGCACCCAGTGCGAGCAATACTTTTAGCCCCATGAGGCCAAGGCTGAAATGCACCCGTTCCGAACTGCATGTGGCTTGTGACAGGTAAACTCTTCAATCAGCAAAATAAAATCTTACTGCGATCCCCAATTTCCTTTTTCTTTCTTTTTTACCTGCGGGTGTCAAACCCTATATACAAATAAACAAGTACTTTTATTTTTATTTGTCTTTCTTCAACACAGTACGTGCTACTGAATTAATTGCCGCCTTTTGCACTTTTTATACAACCTTATTAGCTGACAGCTTGCTATGAAACCGCTAAAGTGGGGACAGCTATCAGATAATCAGATAAAAAAAAAAACAAGCAGCCTGTGGAATCTTTAGCATGGGTCATTTTCACGTGTGTTCCAAAGTCCTCCCATCTATGTCAACAGCCTCGTTAATCTCTTATATATATATAAAGACCCGACAGCAGGGGAACTCCCTCGCGGCACTGCACACTGCAGCCCTGAAATCTGGGGTAATATGTTACATTCCTGTTCGATCGAACTATCATCGTATGATATGAATGTCATTTTGGGATACTTATCTAGATTCATCTTCTTGGCATCGAAGAGAACCCCTCATTACATATTTCCGTCAGCCGTTTTTACTGGTATTTATTCTCGTCGGTTTCTAAAGAGACGGTCCATCGATTTTTCATACTCTAAGCTTTAGCTGAGTGCGGAAATATGAGAGGAATCCACCCACCAAAATTTGACATGCCTAAGTATCCCCGAAACCCGACTTTTCTACGGGATTACGGATAAAACATCGGGCTAACCACTTTACCGCCTATCGATACGATATAACTTGTTACCTAGGTAATGCCAACATTTAAACATTATTACCGATGTATTCCATCGCGCCGGGATGAGTGGTTACGCGAAGCAAGACCAATGTTAGCGCCTTGTCTAATATCTGACATAATAACCTCGACCTTCATGCCATCCAACAAGCTTTTATGGGGTGTTGTGGTATGGCGAGCCCATACTATTCGTTCTATCGTCTAAGGTGATATGACTTCGAGCAAGTTTAGGTGTTTGCCTATAGAATCCTAGAAGTTTTATAGTGTTTCACAAGGCAGAGAAAGAAGACCTTATAGGTTCAGTACCGATACGAAGAACGAATATCAAACATCTGACAAATCACATCAGGTTGGTCCTAATAGGTCTCAGACCATTAGACGCCCCAGCATAGCATACTTACGCCTTTCCTTTGTTTGCCAGGCCTGGAACTTATCCATGTGCCAGGGATCGGGGTAAGCTGGGCGAGCACAACCTCAAGTGAGCGTGTAACCTCCGAGTATCCAAGATTATTGATGAAACCTGCTCCGCGTTCATAGGAGCTACTTGAGGGTATAGGCAATCTCCAGTGAGGCAGACTTAGTTGAAAATAGCCTGGGAGGTTTGGCCCAGTACCCAGGTAGATGGTTTGCTGCATTTCATAGCAATCAAAAGCTCACTGCTGCTTTAGGTCAACATACTAAATCGAACTAGAGTCGCAAACATCAAGAAAACAACAATTCGAAAACAGAATATACCTGTAGTGGAAGAGGATCCCGGTTTGGTATTTAAGAGTCGAGGAAACTATATGCGTTTTTCATAAGTTATCAAATAGCTATTTGAAAAGCAGCCTAAAGAATGGCGATATAAATTCTGGGCGATCATTCGCGATTTTGGGGGGGTTATCGCCCCTCTATCATTTGTGTTCCTGGCAAGTTTGACTGTCGCTCGTGAATCCTGGGTGGTTTAAAATATCTGTTAGGCAGTTCGGGGTCTATATCGCACCAGTGTCCTACATTTTATGTTAGTCGCATTATTCTTATTTCACCCTCATCTCGTAACGTTGCGAAGTACAATGTAGAGTGTTGTAACACCAGCATGAGATCCGGCCAATTAGATTCGAGTGAGCACATTTATAACTCAGTATACGTGTATACCTAGGTAAGTTCCAACATATTAATTCATAGGATAGCATTGATAGTTGCCTACTCCGCGGAAAGGAGGCATGTCAGTTATCCCTTACTTAGCTTCGACTTACATTACATCTAGACGTCTATAAGTGTTGGTGCCTTATAATTGCTTCAATGGTACTGTGATATGCACTATTGTGTCGCTCAAGCTGCACGTAATTCTACTTCGAGCAACGTTTGTTATAGTATCTGTAAAAAGGTTTATATTCCGTGAAGTAACTTCCTCATAATTGTTTCATGGGATTACATAAGAACCTCGGAAGTTCCTCTAGCTTGTTACCGTGTCAACGTCGGCCGATAACTCTGATAACTTGGAAATGTGACTCATTATCTACCTAGGTACAATATGTACCCAAGCAGATCAATGCATTTTGGCTATCGGGTTTTCTTTCACGTATCTAGAAAAGGATGGTGGGGCTAGCTCGTTGAAGGCCAAACTTGATGCAGGAGGGAGCATTTGAACCTGAGGGACGGGTACAAAAACCGACTCGATCATTGGTCAATTCCAGTTTTTGGTACGTCACCACTACTAGGCTAAACCATTTACAGGGATCTTAATGGTAGTGGTCATGTGACAGCTCCTCAATTTCGGCTCTGGAAAGTACGGATATACAACGGTACGACCCTGAGCTGGGGAACCGACGATCGGCGTACGTGGGGTTGCGGTTACACTCCGTTTATGATTTGTGATTCATTGCAGCGAAAAGTTGAAATTTCTTTCCTGGCACAAAAGCAAAAAACATAAAGCATAAAGAGAGGCAACAATTTTCTTCTTCCCAATTCCCTTCCATAATAACCCCACAAGACACAATCACTAGATACCCGACAACCAAAGATAAAAAAACATGTGCGAAACAAATGGTTCTACCGCCAGCAATGTACGTTTACCCAATCCCAAATTTCGACATTTTCACTTACTAACATTTCTTTGTTTTTCCAGGGCGCAAATGGTACCAACGGTACTAATGGTACAAATGGCACACAGCCTGCTCGACGCTCCAACCCATACCAATCCAACCCGGGCGAGTTCTTATCCAATGTAGCTCGCTTTAAGATTATCGAGTCGACTCTTCGCGGTTAGCCATCACAATTTCTTCCTCGGATCCAATTCGACCCATACTGATAATTCTCTTAGAGGGAGAACAATTCGCCAATGCCTACTTCGACACCCAAACCAAAATCAACATGTACGCCCCTTTATATCCCTACTCTCTGCGCTTTACTAATATTATTTTTGCAGTGCTAAGGGTATGCCGAATCTTCCAAAATCCCGTCCTTTATGCCACAATACTGAACTATCGTTTCCACAGCTCTCGATGCTTTCGGAGTCGACTACATAGAACTCACATCCCCAGCCGCATCAGAACAATCGCGGTTGGACTGCATTGAAATATGCAAGCTCGGACTCAAGGTATGATCTCTGCCGCTATTCGGTCGCAGATCCAGACTAATACTTCTTTTAGGCCAAGATCTTGACCCGTGAGTCATCTGAAGATGCCACTTATCCCTTGCTTTACTTACTGACTGTGACTTATAGACGTCCGATGCGACATGCGAGATGTCCAAATGGCCATTGACACCGGTGTAGACGGCCTTGATATCGTCATTGGTACCTCACATTTCCTTCGGGAACACAGCCATGGAAAGGACATGGCCTTCATCACTAAGGCCGCCTTAGAAGTGGTTCAATACGTCAAGGACAAGGGCATAGAGGTTCGATGTATGTTGATATCCTCTATTCTTCTTGGATGTTATCACTAATAGGACTCTAGTCTCAAGTGAGGATTCGTTCCGATCGGATCTTGTGGATCTTCTATCGCTTTATAACGCTGTGGACAAGATTGGTGTCAACCGTGTCGGCATTGCTGACACAGTTGGTTGCGCCAGTCCTCGACAGGTCTACGAGGTATATTAATCACCTCGCCTCATCATCGTAATAATGTTAACCTTGGAAATAGCTCGTGCGAACGCTGAGGGGTGTAGTTTGTGAGTTGATATAATATGTTTTTTTAGATTACATTTACTAACTCCTGTCAGCTTGTGACATTGAGACGCACTTCCACAACGACACAGGCTGTGCTATTGCCAATGCGTGAGTCTCTCATTTAACATGAAACTGTTTTGTGTTACTAACGGGATCATAGCTTCTGTGCCCTTGAGGCCGGTGCGACACATGTCGATACTAGTGTACTCGGAAGTGAGTGTCTTGTGCTACCACGGGAAATTTCTACGAGTGTATATGATTACTAACGTGTGTCACAGTCGGAGAGCGAAACGGAATCACTCCTCTTGGTGGCTTCCTAGCGCGTATGGTGGTCACAAGCCCTGATTACGTCAAGAGCAAGTACAAGCTCAGCATGATCAAGGAGGTTAGTTTGTCACAAATGCGTTAATATGAATTTGATGTCAACTAATATAATTAGATCGAGGACATGGTTGCTGAAGCGGTGGAGATTAACACCCCTTTCAACAACCCTATTACAGGTTTCTGTGCCTTCACCCACAAGGCTGGTATTCAGTGAGCTAAACCCCTCCGAAAACACCTTCCAATACTACTTTCAGTAAAGTGATGTTATTTTGAGGCGTTATATTAATACCAATTGTTATAGTGCCAAGGCCATCCTCAACAACCCGTCGACATACGAGATTCTCAACCCGGAAGACTTCGGTCTTACACGCTACGTCCATTTCGCTTCCCGATTGACGGGCTGGAACGCCGTCAAGACCAGAGTTACGCAACTTGGCTTGACCATGACAGATGAGCAAGTCAAGGAATGGTATGTGTTAATTCAAGTTGAATATTATTACTATGACTAACTGATCTTTCTAGTACTGCCAAGATCAAGACATTGGCCGATGTTAGGCCAATTGCCATTGATGACGCCGATTCCATCATCCGCAGTTTCCACCTGAATTTACAAAATGCGCAAACCGTCAGCAGTTAGGGGGGCGTAAATAGTTGGGTGTGATTTTTTTTTTCTTAAATTGGAATCCTTCAAAAAGGGGGCAGCATCAACAAAAGGGATGAGGATAAAAGTTCTAGTTGCATAGCTTCGGTTTGGGAAGAACTAAGATCTTAAGATCTGAGAAAGGGCCGCAATTTCAGGCCGTGTAAGCTTCGTTTTATTTTACAACCCGGTCGTTTGGGGGCCAAAAAGTGATTTATTGCATCTTCCTAAATTTCATGGGTTTTTATGTGCTTGGCTTGTTCCAACCCACGTAGCTGTATTTGTGACTTGAACTTGATAGGCCGATTCCTTCTGTCAGTCGGGGCAGATTGTTATGCTGCAAGAAGCCTGCTTATTTGGCTTATAGGGGTATGAAAAGGGAGGATAAGGTTGACTAGCACTAATGTTGACTTATAACTCTACTCGCTCATGGGGATATCCTTATACAGCTTGAATTTACAGATTCATTGGTATGGCAAATTTGGTAGGATTCATTTATTCCGAACATGATGTTCTTGCTGTGCTATCTAGCCAGGGGTAGCTGTGTTCGACGCTATTGATATTTACCACCTCGGAAGAATATTTCCTTTAGCTAGTATTATTTCGTTTCCTCGAATTTTACAATAGGTATGAGCTAAAGATAACCCATATACATGCTTATACTTCGCTAACAGAGCATAAAGTTGGTCGAAAACGGGGTCTCGGTCTATGAATTAAGCACAAACGTGTTTGGAAAATGAGTAAGCTATTATACAGCATCGCCATTGCCTCAATGGTACTGCTATATAATAACTTACCTGCTCCAACGTGCTTATACTTAATTCATAGACCGAGACCCCGTTTTCGACCAACTTTATGCTCTGTTAGCGAAGTATAAGCATGTATATGGGTTATCTTTCTATACCAGTAGCACTGCTGTATACCAGCTAACCTAGACGTGTAGGCAGGTTCCTCTTGCAGTCTAAACACCATAACTCCTATCCATTTCCCCATCCCTATTCCTAAGTTCCTATTACCTGAACTGAATCGCGCCGCGCCTATGCTAGTTGTATTTCACGTTGTTTGCTAAAGCTCTTTCACATCACATGACTCCCCGTCGGTCCATATGCACCTGCTGGAATTGCTTCAGCATCGTAACAACGCCGGGTCCCTCATCTCCGTCCGTTGTCGCGTTGCTGGCTTCCCTACTTAGCCCTCGGCGCGGCGATCCTTCCCATGTCGATTCGCCTAAGCGTGCTACGCTCTCCTCGACATCGCCATCGTCCGTGTAGCCCGTGTCGTGTCGGCGGATGACGCTTCTGGAGGCACCATCTTCGAGGGATTCTTCTATGATATCCCTATCGCCGTGATACCCACCGCGTTGACGTGCCCGTTGTGGTGTGCGCGTGAATGAAGAAGAAGGCTGGTGATGAGGATCGAGAAGCATCGATGCCATTGGAGACGGTGCAATAGCTGGGCCGAATCGCGGCGTTCGGCCTGGATGCTGCTGCGTTCCACCGGGCGCTCGACTCCTAGGCCTGTCATTGGGTAATATCCGAGATGAACGCATATCTGCAGCGAGCGTCGGTGACATTAAGCCGGGAAAGGTAGGCGGGGGGTGGAATTGGTGTCGCCCAGCTGGTCCTAAAGCGTGCGAGCCAGGAAGGCCAGTTCTGGGATGGTAGACGTAATTATCTAGGAAACCATGTACTGAGGCTTGCATCTTTCCGTGCTTAGTGGCGTAGTAGTCCTCACGTGCATCGTTCATATTCCCTTGCGGTTGTCTCGTGGTACGTTGGTCCTTTTGGAAGTCGAAGACGGCGAATGAGCAAACGTATCCTAGTCCATCGACGTGGATCGTGAACTCGCGGAAGAAATCAATGATCTGATCACTACACTTCGGCAAGCTAAAGAATAGTACCAGGGGTGTAACCAAGACGCCGAAGATCTCCTCGAGGAAGATAATGATTCTCGCCTTGTAAAGCTCTGAAAATTCTGCCTTTACCTCGTAACTATGAAGTCTCCCCTTCCATTGATCTGGTTGGTAATGTGTATATTCGATGACGTTCTGCATCGCGAATTCGGGATCGAACACATCATTCTCTTCCGAAATCATCCCACGAGCTACTGCCCATACGGTAGTCATGAGTGCGAGGAAGGCAAACGCGTTCATCCCAGGGAATAGATCGAAGTCCACAAACATTTCCGGATCGGAGAACCCGACAATGGCCATGACGGCTATTAGAGCACCAGAGAAAAACTGGATGGTACGAGCAGCTGACTCGGTCTTTTTCTTTGGGAATTGGTCGATATAGTGCTTGGCAAAGGGGTATGACATATTGAGACGTTCCTCGAAAAGATGTGGGAGTTCATTAAACTCGCGAAATTTCCATCTTGCAAGTGGCGTGTACTGTCGTGCTCCTAACGATGAGGTATTGGTTTTGAATTCCTGATGATGGGTTAGCACGCATCGTTGAAATAGCTTAAGATGATACTCACGTTGTAATAAGTAAAGATGAAGTCGATAACAAGAGCGGAAGCGGCAAAAGGGGCGAAAAGGAGATTCATTACGGCAGCAAAAGCGAATCTCGTCTGCATTTCTTTACTCAAGTGACCTCGGTGGTCAGACTTTAAGACTCGCTGGTGAACTTGGCCACCTTCATTGAAGACGAGGTCTAATACTCCGAATTGAACAGTCCATTCGAGCGATTTTGAAAATAGTTGCCGATTCCTCATAAACGGAATGGGAGCCGTAAGATCCAGTATGTCCTTGTTAAATAGTGCGATAATGTAGTTTTCTCGTCTCATGAGCCTGTTGGCGATATCGTGAGCGTCAAGCCTTTCTTTTGATTGACTAGCCATGTGTTGTCCCAACTGTTTCGACAAGAATTTCCGTTGGGATGGCGTAATATTGGTGGCAGTCTTGACGTTTTCATCGCGGAGGGCAGTAATCTTGGATACTACATCCTGCCAAGAGACGGTTTGCATGTCTTCTTCGGGGATTTCTAGGAGGTAAACGAAGAAATCCCGAATGTGCATTAATCGTGGAATGTCTAGGACCCACTGGATGGTCTTCCATACGAAATAGAAACTGCAAACCCAGAGACTCAAATTCCAGATCCCCCACATGTGTTTGGTGCACTGGGGGATCATGATTTGGGAGAGGCTCTTGCTCTCCCGAAGCTTGCTATAGTCTATGCATTGTGATAATACAGTAAGTAGGGTTGCTACGAACGCCACTTTCCTGTTCGATGTGAGCTTGTGAATTAATAATAAATCAGGGAAAAAGGGACCTTACAGTAAATGTAGAAATCTTTCTAGTAAAATGCACCACATTCCAGCTCCTAAGTAGTAATCATAAACATCCCTGATGAAGACGTCGAGATTGGAGACGTTAGCCCATCTAAACATAGCCTTATCTCTGGGACTACCGGCGAACCCCGGCCGCTTCGTGGTCCCGGCTACCTGAGGTTGAGCAGCTGAGGAACCATATTCGTCATCTTGATGTAGTTTTTGATGTGCCTGTGCAGTTTCCCACTGCGCTTGTATCCTCCGGTTTGTGGAGCTGCGTCGGGGATTTCGTGTCTGTTGAGGGCTGACCCTAGGCGTGCTCGGCTTCGCAGCGATGTCGTCGGGTCCTTCCACTAGGAGCGAGGCTGGAACGTCGTTATCTCCATCGTCCTCGGACATAAGCCATCGTGGTCTTGTATCCCGCCTGCCTGTTCTTATTGGATTGTGACGGGCTTCGCTGGTAGTAGCGATAGGGCTACGTGGGGTGGAGACACGGCTATCGTCAAGGCCGAGGCCCTCGTTAGGATCGAGTTCGTCATCGTGGAAATTATGTGCTAGGTTCTCTTCATCTAAATCTAACCCTGCTCTACTTTCGACGTCGCCGTCTGGATCATCTCTAAGTCGTTCGTATGGGGATCTATTATCGTTGGAAACGAGACGGGAAAAGAGGTTGGGAGGCATCGTGTCGACTCATGAGTGTATCGGAATCACCATCTAAGTCCGTTTGTTTTGGGAGCTTCATCAGCCTGATTATTTGGTTAGATGAGGTCCTCGATAGGGTGGTAGAAGGAATATGTATATTTTAGAAGGATAAAGAAGTCGAGGAATAGGAGGGAAGGTTTCTGACGTGTCTCTCAACAACAAGAATAAACTATAAGTCGGTTGTTAATTACCTACTGCATATGCAGCGCCGAAGTTAAGCTTGCTCTCCAAGGCTCTCTCTAAGTTGGAGCCAACTGATGTACCTATGCATGTACCTGTACGTATATAAAGGCTATTATCCTTATGCTACATGTCAGAAGTTATGATGATAAAGTCTTCTGATTCAAAAGTGTTTGCGAAGATATCAAGAATAGAATATGGAATATGTGATGGTCATCTGGACCCTGAATTGTCGAATCCGACCTTATGACTTAGACGTGCTTCCGGTAGAACTCCACTACTAGGAGGCAGCCACGCGCCATTCAATAGGCCTTATCGGACTAAGGTTAATATTATCTTATCGTTATCACCATCGCGTGAGTGAAGTCATTCGACAGGGGTGGTTTAATATGTGGATCCATGGATACTCCGTTAGTACCTAAGTAGCTCCATAATTAGCCTAGTCCCCTTAACCAATTTCTCCAGCTGTCGAACACTTTTCCCAGGTGGCATTTTCTCACACATTCAACTTTCTATACTTGAGATCTTTAAGATATTCTAGATATTCTCCCTCAATTTCATTTCTCTATTAGATCCAATTAGAATGAAGAAGCGATGATATGAATTAGATCAATTTGGGACTCTTTTAATTGGAAATATGGCCTCAAATGGCCTCGCCTCACCCCCTCTACCTGGACGGGATGGAGTAACTCCGGGGCCACTGTCGCCCACAGGTACTTCAACTCCGGGCTCTGTGGGCCGGAGTTCAAATCCCTTATCATCAAAAGTGACGTCTGTACTATCGACCTCATACGCAGACGCGGAATTCCGCGAGAGTCTAGCTCTACTGGATGAGCGCGGTATTAGCAACACTGCTGAGACGCGGAGACAATTGCGACTAGACGTCCAAAAGGAGGTGATTGATAGCAATGGCAAAATTATAACGGAATTCGGCCGAGTGGCTGAACAATTAAGGAGGATTGGGACAACTATTGATAAACTGAATAAGAGCTACCAAGAGATGAGAGGCCACGTCACCACAGCTCATGAGTCGACATCTACCATGCTAGAGGAGGCATCTTCTCTCATGACGCAGAGGCGGAATATCGAAACCAAGCAGCAAGTGTTAAAGGCCTTCCGAGAGCACTTCGTACTTTCGGAGGACGAGGTAGCCTGGTTGACTTTAACAGCTGAGCCCGTCGACGATCGCTTCTTTGCCGTCTTGGCTAAAGCTAAACGTATTAGAAAGGATTGCGAATTCCTTCTTGGTTTTGAGAGTCAGACCTTGGGTCTTGAGATCATGGACCAAACCTCAAAGAATCTGAACCAGGCCTTCCAGAAGCTGTACCGTTGGGTCCAGAAAGAGTTCAAGACACTTAATCTTGAGAACCCTCAGATTAATTCGTCTGTGCGCCGTGCTATTCGTGTGCTTGCCGAGCGTCCATCTCTCTTCCAAAGCTGTCTGGATTTCTTCGCCGAGGCAAGGGAGCAAATCCTATCCGATGCCTTCTACCTAGCACTGACAGGCACATCGGCGTCTGGTACCAAGGACCACTCTGTTAAGCCCATAGAGCTAGTAGCTCACGATCCGTTACGATACGCAGGTGACATGCTAGCTTGGACGCATTCCGCCGCAGTTTCCGAGCGGGAGGCTCTTGAAATCCTTTTTATCTCCGACGGAAATGAAATTGCAAAGGGAATTCAAGAAGGCCGAGAAAATGAACTGTGGAATCTAATGGCCGACGAAGCCGACGGGCCCCCAGAATTCGATGCTGTCAAGGCCCTAAACGAGCTAGTCGACAGAGATGTCTCCGGCGCAGCGCGCATACTACGGCAGCGTGTTGAACAAGTCATCCAGACCAATGAGGAAACAATCCTAGCATACAAACTCGCGAACCTACTCAGCTTCTACCGCGTCACTTTTTCAAAACTTCTCGGCGCCGATTCGGTCCTCTTACAATCAATGGCAAATCTCGAATCCGAAGCCCTGCGCCAATTCCGCTCCTTAATGCGCGACCACATCACAACACTAGAAGGCGAATTCCAGCACACGCCTTCAGACCTCGGACCCCCAGAGTTCCTACAAGAAGCACTCAAACAACTCACCGCTATCATGCGAACATACGAAACATCCCTTGCCGCAGATGACGATAACAGGGAAGCTGAATTCGAGCCCGTGCTTGCCGAATCCTTCGACCCATTCATGTCAGGCTGCGAAAACATGTCCAAGAACGTCTCCCCGCCCTCCGATTCCATATTCCTCCTCAACTGCCTCCTCGCCGCGCAATCTGCCCTCGAGCCTTTTACCGCATTCACATCAACCCGCCTCGCGCGTCTTCGCTCCATCATCGATTCCCATAGCGCCCGTCTTATCGACAGCCAATACGCCTTCTTCCGCACCGGGTCCGCTCTCGAACCCTTGTTCACAGCCCTAGACCCCCTTAGCGACGCACGTGGCGATGACGTCCTACAAGTCGCCGACGGCAAGCTCGATGTGCTACAAGCAGAAGCGTTGGTACACGCAGCGCAGGGTCTAGATGACTTCCTTCCATCCGCTGTCATGGACGCCCTCGAGAACGTTAAGCACCTTCAAGACGCGAAGCTGGCGCGGTACGTAACTGAGGAGGCGGCCGAGCGGTTCTGTGCCGACTTCGAGCATGTTGAGGAGTTACTTGTCGCAGCGGATGAGTTAATCGAGGAGAGGGAGGAGCACCAGACGGGCGTGGGATTAGGAATAGAATTGGGAGTGAATACTGGGGCAGGAGAAGAAGGGGAGAAGCCTAGGCTTCGGGCGTTGTTCCCAAGGACGACTGGTGAGATTAGAGTGTTGTTATCATGATACGATGAAGTGGAAGCCATTTAATCTGCTATCTGTTGCATTGTGCGATGTTATTGTAGCAGTACTACTACCGCCATTGATATCAGTGGAAGGACATTCAAATATATATCACAAATTAGACGACATAAAATTTGTATCCATGGACGTATCAATGTTCATCATAAGCTAGGTACCAATATATATGGCGAAGTAGCTGAGATACAACATAAAAGTCTCAATATATCCCCCCTATACGATGTTTTACAAGCGGCTCTGCCTGCGCTTTGTATACTCCTTCACTTTCCACTCACCTATTTTAATGATAGTCTCCTCATTCATCTTCCACGCTGGGGATAGGACTATCCTTATCTCCCCTAGATTTCTTAACCGGCCACGCCTCCACATTGGCACTAGGCCTTCTGGGACGTTTCCCTGCCGCCTCTTCCTCCACCTCTTGGAGTCTCTTTAGCGCCGTGGCTAGGCGTCTTCGCGCCGTAATCTCTCGATCGCTGCTATTAGGACCAGGTCGATAAAATTGCTTCACAACAGCCACTGTAGCGTGGTAACATTCATATAGCAGTAAACGGCCCGGCACATTCTCGCAATCCTCGACGAGATTATCGCTACCATCTTTGCTAGCCTTCTTGCTTTCGCCGCCAGAAGTGTCGTACTCTTGAGATTCACGGAAGCCACGCAGGAACTCAGGTGAGGGGTCCTGATTGAACGCCTCAGCAAAAAGGGGGTCTCCGAAAATACAGTTACTCCAGTCGCGGAGTCCTGTAACAGTGAGTACTGGTCTCTGAGAATCGGGTGGTCGTCCGCCTTTATCTTCTTGATTCTTCTCGCTTGCTGCCTCCGTCTTAATCGTTTTCGTTTCTTGACTCAGCATGGGCTGGGGCTGAGTCCTATCCTCCTCTTCAGCAGATTCTTTCAATCGTGAAACTAGGACGTTGGAGTCGTCTCCTGCGTCTAGTAGTACTAGTCGTGCGATTTTGATGCCATCTAACAAATAGCCCAATCTGTTGAAATAACCCCTGATCGGTTCATAACTAATCGTTACAGCCATATCTTCCGCATCTCTCAGCACACTCTCCAATAGAGAGTGAAAAGCATGTTTCCATGTACGCGCACCGCGGAAGCTCTGGTTAGCTAGTTGTGTTCCATGTGTATCGGCGGTCGGAAGCTGGGTGTTGATAACCCCAGTGACTGGACCGAAAACCCCATTTGGCGACGTGAAATTAGAAAGACGTCGTATGAGTTGACCTCGCTCCAAGTCTATAACCTTCCTTTCAGGTGTTGTTAAAGGTGTTGGGAGTTTAGATAAGGGAACCCCTCTAGTCGGTTCGAAAATGTTGAAAGGGGAACCTAACTCGGTCGATGAAAGAGAATAGGCGACAAGAATAGGCAGAAATCTGAGGACGTCCTCTTTTAAGTTTATTGTTTCCTTGGAACTAACTTTCAGATTATCTTGTTTTAGTTGGATTTCTGTGGTTGGGTGATAGTCGGCCTTGTCCTGGATAGAACCTCCAGCTTGTATAGGGGCCTGGAGCGCTCCTTCTAGAAGCCACTTTGTAAGAAGAGATTCTGAGACGCTTGCAGCCCTCTCAGATCGGAGTAGCCTCAGAGTGGGTGGTGGCGGGAGGCTAAGGATTAATGTTCGACCATCTGAGATCTTAATGCTGAAGAATCTTAGGAGCCGATACGATGGTAAGGGATTAATGGATTCAACGGTGATATTTGGTAGGGCATTTCGGATAACCGAGTGCATAGATTCGAGTGGGTGAAGTCGATCCATGGAGTTGACGGGTGACAAACGCTCGGTTCGTACGACAGAAGAGATTTGGCGGCATGAAGTTAGCCATCTTGTGGTACACGAGAGGCCGGGTATGTCGAGGTGCTCTCTTTTTGACGGAAGAGCATGTGAAGGAGGAGAAGAAGACTCGAGGATGTGGAGTGAAAAGAAAGGGCTGCCGGGGCCTGCGGCAACGGAACAAGGGTTGGTTGACAGCGCTAAGTCCACCCTTGAAGTCCGGCGCATCACTTGTGCCTGTGGCATCTGCCCTCTGCCCTTTTCCTATAGGTGTAGGGGGTATAATAAAGGTAGATAGTTTCTCAAAATAGAAGGTTGGGGCGGGTGGTTGCTCCTCGGTAGCTGATAGAGGTACTCAATCTAGACGCACGCCGAAATGAGAGAGAACCTTAGGTACATAAAACGAACTCAAAGAGGGACATAAGCTCAACACCGCCGGGTATGTTAGCTTATAAAATAAGATAGCCCATGGATATTGGTCTCTAGAACATCGCGAATATCGCTCCCTAGATTGCACCGGCTAGTAAAGGCAAGAAGACCATGGATTAAAAAAATATATATGAAAAAAGGTATCTATAAAAGGACGAGAAAAGGGCAAGATATAAAAAGACTTTACGAAAAAAGGGAAGAAAAGCCTCAGGCGATGCGCTCGGTCAGCATGACAATCTAGTAGGCTCGCTTGGTCGTCGAGACCCGAGGAGAGAGAGCTCAGCTAAGGGTGGGCGAGAAATAGCGGTATTACACGATATAATACGTCTGAAGAAACGACAGGTAGGCTCTCGTGAGGCTAGTGCGAGATACAGAAGGTCGGTTGTTGGCGAATGAGGCGTTCTTACCTGGCGAAGAGAGAGACATCCGACTCGCGGCTCTAAAGGGGACTAAGGTGGCCATAGACAATACTCGCCTAAAAGAGGCGTAGACAGGTGACAAGATGTGGACCTACGATCTCGAGCGGCTGCAGCGATGTGTGCGCTCATAGGGAATTCCTTTCCAGATGTGAAACGACGAGTATCATGTAAGTGTTCCACCCAGGTCAAGAGGTATCCGAACGCCAAGCCACCAACCGAAAGATTCCAGAATTCTCGAAGCCCGAACGTGTTAGGGACGCTCCCACGGCCGGGAACCCTGGCTAGGGGCGGCAAGTGGGCGGGCTGAGAAAAGTCCCTCCCCATCGTGAAGAAGCCACCTTAGCAGCTAACTAGCTAAGCTAGCTGCTCATGGGCATGGTTTAAGACGACGACAGGCTGCTGTGGGACTCATTTTAACGTAGTCCCACGCGTTATATGACGCCAAAGTCCCGAGGGGAAAGTCAAGAAAGCGAAGCGCAGTGGGACATGGTGGCTCTCTAGAAGCCACAGCGGCCATTGGGTTTTGACAAGCGAAGTTGCATGGACACGATGGTGTCTCATCATCGAAGATTGCGTCCCGATCCAGCGGTGTGCGTAACAGAGTGCCACGAGCATAACAACACTAGGTTAAGTTAGGTACCGGGGCGCGCGCTTGTTGGAAGAAAGAAGGTGTAGAGAATGCGGGTTAGATTGGACTGGTAAGAGCCCGGTATGTGTGGTGATCCAGTGATCCAATGTTCAGTGTCCAGTGCCCGGTGTGTAGTTGTAGGAGTAGTAGTGATTAGCGGGTTAGTGGATAGTAGTGGCAGTGGTGGTGGTAGTGGGAGTAGTAGTAGAAATTAGTACCATAATAAAGCAAGTGATGGATGGATGGACGGACGGACTTAGATGCAATGAGCAACGTGGGACTTTGTCCAAGATTGGCAAGAATGCGAGGATGCAAGAAGGAAAGAAAGAGAAAAAAAGAGTTGGCGTAGTCAGTGTTTAGTGGTTAACCATGGAGTGTCGGCGCAAAAAAAGGTTTAACGGTTTGATTAATCTACTACGTATGCGGTAGGTGTAAATGGGAAGTCCCCAGCGGAAGACGGTATGGTAGCGGGTCTAGAATAGTGATGTGCGAATTGTGGGACTGCATTAGCAAGCGAGACGGGGAATTTCTTATTGGCTGGGAGTAAGCGAAAGGCGCTCAATTTGGAAAAGTCCGGAGTCTGAAATAGGGGACTTCCCTTCTAACCCCTGCTTTACAAAAGAGCTCCAGGGTTTCCCTTTTAAAAAGGAACCCCGTACTCTCTTCTCTCTACTTTCTCTTGTGGACCCTTCGGATCTGATACCTTCTCTACATAGTATCAACTTCGAAATGCTATAATGAACTAATCCCTGACCCTAGCGCCTATTCCATTGTCCATGCTCTCTATTACTGTATACATACGAAAACCGAAATCTATAATTATATCATTTCGAACATCATCATGTTACAAGTTTCCCTCAAAGGGAACTTCGCCGTGGTACAAGGAAAAGTACCTCCTTAATAACACATTTTGAATAGCTTCAGTTTAAGGTGTAGCAGGGACACCCGGGTTGTGTTGCTTCACATTACCGTCCTGTCCAACACCCACTCAACAGAAATAAATACTATCAGTATACAGTATACAGACACCCCACAGGTTACATGTATGTGCGGTATGTGCGCACACTATAAGTCTGTAAGACATCCAAGTATTAAGCGATACGCTCATTTGTCCAACAGAATCTCCTGTCTCGGACCGGTCAACCGTATTGCTTCTTATTTAAATCTTTTATACCCCCCCAGAGTCTCCGCGGCATGAGGTTGTGAAATCTCGGTAGCACAATGCAGCCCGAGCTCCCGATCATTTCTCCTTCGTATATATAAAGATTGCCATTCCGATTTTGACTTGTCAGATACTGTAACGGCCCTACTTCCTGGATGCATAAAATTTGATGATATCTGCCCAGCAACATCTCCCAAGCACACCAATGACAGTCCAAGCGTAGCGATGCTTACCATAGTCAATTCTCGGACCCGTCTTGCTTACGTAGTATTGTCGTCAATTTTATCGCAACAGGGCTTAGCGCGGCGGTGTCCCAGTACAGGATCGTAGGATGGGAGCCGCGTACTGGAACCATCGTGTAAGAGAATCATTTTTCAAAGAAGCGAATTTTGTACCAAAGATTCCTTTCTCCTAGTCAGCTTTAGCCGCCCTCTATTGCACGGGAATATTATATCTGCCCCCTGCCTCCATTTCCGTTTTTAGATTCTGCAGTGAGCTTTAGAAAGCCGACTTGTGTGACAGGAATTCAACTCCGAGTTGCTTAATTATATTTTAACGAGGCCGGATAGGCATGAAGACTCGGCCTTGCTACGATAGCTCTTTAAATCGGTTTCTAGCAACCTAGGAAAATGTCTACGACTATTAAAAGGTAGCAAATACATAGCTCTTAAATAAGGGTCACGTCGCTAAATAAAGTCTTGTAGCGGTTGGCTTTTGCAATACTTGCGAACAATAGCACCGAGCCCTTCCTTAGGGTACCGGAGTTGACTTAAAATGGAGTTAATTCAACTCCTTGAAATGGGGCCGTTGGGAGTTGACCAGGCTTGGCTTGGCAAGGGCTGCGAATGTATCAACAATACAACAGTGGAGTTAAGACTCATATATATTTCAACATGACTGTCTCGTGCTTCTAGCCTGGCTCAAGCAACCCCCAAGGGTGCCACTTAAGACGTAACCTACTGGCCCAAGGTTGCCGTTATGATACCGAGCGGGTTTCGTGACTTCATGAATTTAACGCATAGCATCCATAGAAGTCTCTTCTCCAACGTACCAGGTATACCGAGTCGTAATCTAGCGAATCGGCTGCTCCATACCGTTTAGGCAAACAAAGTACAGGCAACCGAATCTCTCATATATGAGGATGTCGCTGTAATATCGTCGGCGTCTCACTTGGCCACCCGTTAGGCGATCAGCATGGCCCACTGCCGGGCTTCAATAAGAGCAATGCAACCCTCCTCGGGAAGACTTTTTGTATCAGCATACTGGAACCGGATGGTAAATCTCGGCGACCAACCCCCAGCCAATATCCAGGATATTTTGTAATGGTCATATTTGTAAGCACAAATCTAGACGCCGTATCACATATACAATGGTCGATCTATGATCTTGTAGTTGGAGTTGCTTTTCTTCAATGTAACATCTTCTCACCAGTGCGGAATGGTTACCTTGGTCGATTGTATATGCATGAATTTTCAATCTGATGCCTGAAGAATAGGGGCGGTCATTATCATCAAACCAGGTCTTACCCCTAACTACTTAGGTATAGCCTTTTGAATTCATATGCTGTGTCGACTACGTTCATAGAGGAAAGTTCATAAGATAACGAACGCTAATGCTTAGTATACCCTATAGGCTTTGATGGAGGCCAGGTCCCTAAAATGAGCATTTGATTCGCTCATATATGCCTGTTGGGTACTTTCCGAATTCGCAGGAGCCACTATCAACTGCCTTTCGGGATCTATGTACATCTATTCTGTTCCTGGAAACAATGTCAGCGGGGAATGAGGATAGCAAAGTAGGTACAGGGGGATACAATACTATGGAGGGGCAAATTATGTATGAAGATCTATTGTCTCTGGCATGAGGATACTCTGTTTATGCGTTGTTCGGAATCATATGACACTTAAGCTGAGCCATGTAAAGCCATGGCGCTTTGTATAAGTAGCGATCTAACTGTATTAAACCGAAGTTATTACCGAGGAAATATTTTGATATCTTACCGCATCTTCACACCACCACACCGGTCTGCAAAGATATGTGACTAGAACCCACTAGAGTCTGTCTGTAGCGAAAATATCATCACGCAACCAGGGTTACCCTATGTAAACATTATGAAAAATCCCTTTTCTTTTTACGCTTCAGCGGAATACGCGTAAGCCCTGCCCGCACATAAGTGGGTTTTCATTCCAAGATCTTATAGCTAGGTACGGTCCGCACGATTTAAATGTCCACTGCAAACAAGACTTTGGACAAACACATTCCAGATCGAGTTACCCGGGGCGGTGGTAATAGCGCTAATAGAAATCGAAGCTAGACTCGCAGATCGCCCAAATATGTTTTTTAGTATGCGGCTAGACTAGTGTAGGGACCGTCTATCTACTCTTCCAAGGCTCTGGGAGATTTAAGGGGTTCCGGTGTTTTGGTCTCATATAGTCCTTGGAAGCATACAGCCGTTCGGTATTCGGTATCTTGGTAATTAATTCTACTAAGTTATGAGAGTAGTAGTTATTCTAAAGTTTCGAGCCGCCGAGCTGTAAGTGACATGCTCTTGAATCTTACATACACCATAATGTATCCCCTATATTTTATAATCGTCTCTAAACTGTGAGATCTCTTCTCATCTGTTATATTGAAAGGGTGGATAAGAAACCATGCCAACAAGTGGAAAGGAAAAGAAAGAAGCTTTTGACATAGCTTTCATAAACGGCAGTGTATACGTCGATCATCGAGAAGGGGTCCATGGTATAGTATCATACAACATTGAATAGACGATGAGTAGTCGCATAAGGGCATAACTCAGCTTTGAATTAAGTATAATGAATTTATAGATTCTTATTTTAAAAGATAGTAATTGTCGAACTCCGATGCTGCCGTTGGTGACCCACAACGATCCCCGCGATCTTTCGCTTCCAGGGTTATGATTAGAAATATAACGATTAACGGTGATCATAATTGGTCAGCAGCGGCATATGACGTGAATCAAACGCCGCGAACAGAATCGAAATCTGTATCATCAATAATTCTAAGCTCTTTTCGACTTATTCTATTAACAAATCGGTGTTAATTCAAATTACAATACACAATGAACCACCTAAGCCCCTGGGTTAGGCATTTCCATGAATGGGAAGCGATCCGGGATGACCGCCACAAGCACGGGGATCTTGCCGCCCGTAAGACTTCCGAAGTCCCCTTATCCCCAACTCCGGAGCCTGAAGCCAATCCGCAGCATCAATCCCCACTCTTCTGTTTACCCCCGGGGTTGCGGGCTGATATCTGGATGTATGCTCTTGCTGGGAACGATGTAACGATAGTGCGAAAAATTGATAAACTAGGGCACATTGTGCTGCCACGAGACTGCCAACTGTGGGAGGTGGCCCGAAAGAATAGAACGGGGGTATCGTGGGGGCCTGTCGGAATCGAGAGTCGCATCCCGACGAAGTACGTCCTTGCGGAGGTTAATCTGCTGACGGTGGAGAAGTTGTAAAAGGATGTAAGATATATACTCGTCTGTAGCACGACTATAAGTGAGGCTAATCTGGCTTTTAGCTATATTGAAGCATATCCTATGCTATATCGGCAGAATTCTTTCACATTCGAGTCTCTGGAAGCGTTCTACCGCTCCCTTGTTCACTCGCCTAGAGCAAGCTTACACGCCATCTCATCTATCAAGATCCCGTGGGCCGGCTTCGGGTACTGGAGGAAATACGAGGATGAGTTGATTGACCCACCGCTCGAGTACGAGGAGAGTTGGAAAGATATTTGCGACCTCCTTACTTCCATGGAGGGCTTACGAAGGCTATATTTCTCCACATACTTGCATAACGACAGGCCCCTTGTTCACAACTGCTTCGATATGATATATAGCGTCGTACTACCGTTGACTCGACTGCCGGTGGCGGTCGAATTTGGATTTCGCTTGCGGGACGAACTTCGCAAGCAGCCTCTTGGGGTTGTGTTGTTGAAGACTGGGCATGGGAAGTCTAGGGTTGATATCGACCTGATGCATGATCCGCATAACTCTGTGGATGTGGGCAGCGTAGAAAATACGACTAAGGTCTTTCTTTCTTCTCCCCGCTTTATCTCTTTTTCCCGTGCGCCTTACTCCGAGCATCGGCCATTTTAGGGTTTCATTAAATGTCTATATCGAAGTTGTTATAACATTTCCAAATGAACACGAAGCTTACACGAGGTACCTACCTACTAGGTAGGTAGATGTGCATGTAACCACTTAAGCGACTCCTAGCATCTATCGTCATAAGAGCTGGAGCTCTTCAATATAACCAGCCTAATCGGTGGTGCAAGTCAAGGCTGTACTCGATCTCTAGCCTGTGCACCTTATCCGCGAGCCATGCGTCGTCATCAGCATGCGGATCTTTATTGAGAATATCCACGAGTTGTAGAGCGATTCTACGCCGATCATTCTCGTGATAGTTGTTGCTATTAGACCCCATAAGACGGAGAACATCTCTAAACTCCTTTTCGGCTTCGTCGTGCTTATTTCGGTTCGATAGGTTGGTGGCCCTGTAGCTTTTTACTCGTAACACGTCGGCATGGCTAGTACCGAGGGTCGCTTCAAGAACCTCAAGGCACTTATCATAGACTTGGCTGGCAATGTCGTGGCGACCCTGCATATCGTAGACCTGGCCCAGCCGTGCCCAGCACTTCTGTGTGGTAGGATGCTCGCGACCTGGGCGTTCCATGTGATTGCATAGAGCATGAGTGAAGAACTTATCTGCATCATCGTACTTCCCCTGCTTCAACAGAACAGTTGCTAGAATCTCGAGTGCCACCGCCTTTTTCACGTAATTCGTTTCAGGCATATTCTCGTAGGATAACAAAACACGCCTTATATGGGCCTCCGCCTCATCGTAGAACCCGACTTCGATTAGGTCGAGAGAGAGTTCCTTCACGGCTTCGAGTGTATTTTGATCCTTGTACCCGAAGCGGTGCTCCTGTGCAGCAGCGATCTGCCTAGATAAAGCTAGTTCTCCTTCAGAGTCGGACTTCTTGTGGGCTTCTTTCTTAAGAAATCTCAAGGCTTCGACACCTACATCGTCGCCTTGTGGTTGCTCTTCCAATGTTGGCGCTTCTGAATTCGGAGTTGCAATACCCTGTGGCTGTATAAGTTCTTCGCACAATTCTTTTGCGCGCACATCGTCCCCAGATATACGACGGGTCAATGCTAGCCGCATCTTCGTTTTTCGGAGCGCCGAAATTGTCCCTTTGTTTTGGCTGACCTGAAGATTGTAGTAGTCGCTCGCGTCGCTATTTCGGCCATTCTTCTCGCATGTTTGACCCATCAAATCGAGATCAATATCCCATTCGTATGACGATGGAAGATAAGTAGTGATTAGAGGGTAACATTGAGACATGACGGTTGCGATATCGCACTCAGCGAATGAGGTTCTGAAAGCCTCGTTTCCATCTCTAACTTCTCGCAATGAATTTGCCACGGATAATGAGGACTCGCAAGCAACTTGGCTGGCGAATCGAAGTTGTTCGTCCGAGAGTGTACTTCGGCCAAAATCACGAACTGTGTTTTGTGTTATCAAGTACCTCTCGTCCTCAGTAAGAGCCGCTAGTGAATTTTGTGCAAGCTCTCTAATGGCGATCATTGAGTCACCCGCTAGAGACAGTCAGTTATGCTATATTATCGGAATGCTAATTACTTACGACAGTTCTTCCGGAATGAATTTGATAAGAAAACCGAAACGCAGACAGATTGCAGCGAGAGAACGCAACATACTTGAAATATACTGGTTGAAAGGGGGGATAAGTTTCTAAGAATATTTAGTAATGCATTTTCCATTTTGACGGGGTGTATACTTCAACGAAGCAAGAGTCTTTGCTTCCCCCTGCCTAATGCTTATCGAGGATTGACGGCGTCGCATATATTCTTTCAAGGTTGATTTCGTTGAAGATATGAAAGAAGCAGCATTTTTAAGTGCTAGGGGTATATATCCTAAGGACTTCGATAAATCGGCCAGTTCACGCTCTGTATTCATTAGTAGTGGGGCAAATTAGTGAAAAAGGAGAGGGTAGATACATACCATCAGCCTTTGAAAGGCCCGTTGATGACTTTAGAAGTGATAGAGACTCGTCAGGGCTGAGTGGATTCACTCTACGGTTTGTGACTATATCCCATTCTATAGGTGTCCGCGAAGTGATAATGCAATGACCATGAACACATGTCGTATTAGGAATGTATCTGGCGATGTCGGGGTCACCCTCGATGTTTAGGTCATCCAGTATCACAAGCCATCTGGAATTCTCGGGGCTCTGGAACCACTCCATTACTGAGCTGATGCTTGAACGTTGTTTGCCCTCATCGAAATCCGCATCCGACGGCGAGTCGGTTAATGTTGAAGACGCCATCGTGGGATTAGACTCGTGGGATTGTCGGTGAAGAATACTTTCAATATTCACAATGCTCCGCTCAATAGATCGCTGACTCGTAGCAGGAATCCAAAAAATAGAAGTAAAAAAGTCTTGATTTGCATAGGCAAATTCTAGAGCGACCGCTGTCTTCCCTATCCCTTCACCTCCATGGAGATTGACGGTGGCGCAAGGGCTAGTACACACCTGTGGGCATTTCTGAACGAGTGCATCGTGAAGAAATCCGAGTTCCTTCACTCTACCGACGAATTTCAGGTTCCTAGGTGGAAGTAAAACACCAGTACAAAAGTCATTCGATCTAGAAGTCTCAGGCGTACCTTGTCCCGCGAGATAAAAAATCAGTATATAACGTAAAAAGGTTTATGTGGAATAATGATGGTACACTTCATACTTCGTACGTCTCCCATTAACTTCTTAGAAGCTTCTTCTTGATCTAATACAACCCGTTATTTCTTCTAGATCGATATGCAGCGGGTTTGGGTTAGTTACCTTTTCTTTTCCCATACCGATCCCAATTGCTCTGTGCTTTAATAGTCGCCTCTCGACACAAGCGAAAAATCTCGCTGGAGACCTTCCGATAATCCGGATGGCTGCTGTTAGGGAATTTGCACATATTCCGATGGTCCGCACTAATAACATCTACTTTATCCCCATATGGATGCCTTATGGGTACGATCTGGACCTATTTAGCCATTTTAAGTCCATCATAGAGTGAGCCTACTTACTACATCACCTAGAGAGGATGGAAGTCCTTCATAGTAAGACACTATTGAGATATTATCGCTCAAGGCCTTGAATGGTTCCAGCCGGGCTTGCAAGGTGAAACTCTGCGCGTCCAAGTGTCTTATCAGACTGGTATTTTCCATTTTATTTAGTTGGATGATAGCTGCCAACATGCTTGGCCACATGGATCGATCTAGGCATGATATGGTCTCCGTGTGGGGGGTACCTAGGAAGATAATCCCAGTCGCGGAAACCGAAAGAGCTGACAACTCGGATTGTTTAGCCTGGCTTGAAAATATGAGAGCACTTTTGATGACAACGCCCCCGAGGCTATGGCCCACGAATATCAGCGGCCGGTCGATGTGACCTTTACGAACCACTGCTAGACTGGAAAGTAGCTGCTGAGAATGACGATACAAGGTCCTCTGAGTTAAGTATTCTGGTGTCGGCGCAAAGGATTTATATCCGTATGAAAGTATGCGGACATTTATACGGCCTTCTTGAGCATCTTGAGGTAAAAAGTCTTTCGGCCAGATATTACTCTCTTCGGAATCCTGATCAGCCCATTTCCAGGTTTGTATACGATCCCCACCGAGGCCATGGACGAAGCAGATGCTATTTTCTTCAATCAGTAACGCTACATTTTAAGGGTGGAACCTGGTCATTTAGAACCCACTCAACATCCGGGTTATCTGGTGTGAATAGCTCGATGATGCCGGTACCGTCGTCCGATCGTCGGGATCGATGCCGTCCTCGCCGGAATACGTACGAGGCATAGGTTGAAAGGGCTGTGAAGCCTGAGTAAATACTTATAGCCTCTGCCATTCGTGCTCGACTTGTTTTATACCCGGAAGCGCATACGCATAGTTTGTATTAACGATGTAGTTCGTACGCCAGCGATCGTATTAAAATATTAAAGGGTGGTGGCTAGTAGAAACATCGCCATCTTTACCAATCCCTGACTAAATTCATTAAAAACGGTATGGGTGATTAGAGCCGAATGTATTATCTGACTCGCGATGGTGCATCACGTTGTCTTGAAGTTTAAGATGGATGACATGGAGTCTTTCAGAGTTGTAATGGTCAGGTAGGTTAGTTAGGTGTCGGGCGCGGAGGGTGGAATGTCGTGTGAGTGTAGTACATAACGTCAGTGGCAGTGCTGGGTGGCTAAACTGGGTGTTATAGCGTGTGGTAAGCCCGGAAGAACACTGCTAGAAATGCCTAGCTGAAAATGGTGGCCACACAATGAGCAGAAATCTTGAGGGAACCCGTGATCGAAATAGAATATTGAAAATCCGATCTATTTTTGGATAATTTTGCACATTCACTTCCATCTACTCTCGCTACATCAGGTGAGGTATATTAGGGTTGGGTGCTTACACTATACAGTACATTGGGTGGTAATTGATGAATGGTGTGCGAGTGCCTTTACTAAACAACTGAACTACCCAGGTAGTGTATAGGGGAATCTCTATTTAATACACAAAATATTGTAACACCACCTAGTACCTAAGCTAACAACTAATATAAACCCTATGCATACAGTTCAATTTCACCATCATCATCATCAGACTCGCTGTCACTACTGTCGTCAATAGCTTTCACAGCTTTATCGCTGGTGCTAACTATTGCGCCTAGAATGACTTCTTGGTTGCCCGAAACCCTTCTTCCAGGAAGAGCGACAGTCATGGTACTTGGCTGGATACTCTCATTTTCATTTGTGATGATGATATCATGCAGAGAGGGCTTCTTGGGTTTGAATAGAGCCATGTACCAGGGTCGTGACTCTCGGATTCTCGTTATCTGTAGGTACGAGCATGCCATTACTACCTCACCTTCATATGTGCCCTCTGTCTCCGATATCTTATTCTTCGATGTAGACAATTTAGTCTTGATGTCGGCTGTCTTGTGGGGGGCTCCGAAAGCCTCACTAGGGACCTCTACTTGAGCACTGGTCTCGCTCGACTGGTTATGTTGGTCATTGAGACTCATATTCCCGACACAGATGATGCTATTGATAATTCCGAGTTTCCCATTTGGAAATTTGGTAAAGTATTCGAAGATATCTCTTGAATATTCGGGATGTTTTAGCAACTCTTTGATTCGACGGGGTGCCTCGTCGATAGTAAAGCGTCGGAATACTGGGATCGACGCTGTACGCTCATTTGATGTCTCAGTGGAGCGCAGGAATGAAATGGCCTTGTTAATGGCTACTTTCGTTTCGCTTGAGTGGGCGCTAGCGAGAAGCGTGCTTGCTTGTTTTGCTGTTACTTCTTGTGGATAGAGGTATTTGTCTAACTGGCGCAAATCGGGTCCCTTGGGGGGTAGCTCTGGATAAATATGTCCTTCCGTAGGCCGTTTTAACGGATTATTATCGTCGTTTGGACTTTCGGAATCGAACGGTACTGCTCGGCCTAGGAGTTTGTAGACTTTGTCTTGTGTAGCGAACTCAGAGAGGAGGAAATATGGCTTTGGTGGCGCCATGCTTGAGTACCTAGGTAGATTCTACCCCACGGTAAGAATGATAAATTTCTCTCGAACGCGAAATCAATAGCTTCGAGTATTGGAAGCCATATAACTCGAATGAGAATGCCTTTAAAATTCAATACTAGGTTCATCTATATATTCTTACCTTGATCTATAGGAGCCTTCAATTACATATTTTTCCACATTGCGCCTCAATTCGCCCCCCTCGACTCTACAGCCTCGATACCGAAAAAGTCATGCGGACTTGGCCCCCAAGGACAATTCCGTGTGGGACCAATCAACTAAGAAAAAGCAGCCCACCATTTCAGATCAACATCACGATGGGATCGGCTAGGATATTATGTCTTAGCTAAATGAGACACGAAAGATGGTGAAATCGCTCTAGAGATGACTGCTATATAGGCACAGGCTACTTGGGTAATGATTTAATGGAAATAGAATTAAGTATTAAGTTACCTACTCAACACAATTTACATTAAGATTAAAGTAGCCCACGCGGGCCGAACCTTATACATCTACCATGATAGGTCTGTAGATACCCCACTTTCACCCGAAACCTTATGCACGTATTGTATAACTCCGGTTTTCACCTCCATACGGAGTATAATCTTGATGTATGGATACACACAATTCGTCATAAATAATCCCCACCTATCAGTCCAAGCGAAGAAGCAATGAATTCTGTTCGGTTCGGTGTCGTTTAGATAAGATCGCAGACTCTATCCCGTGCTAAGTTCTCGAGTGATACATTGTCCTATGCACAGGTTTGGTGGCGGCAAGGAGGTATGAAATTCTGCAGGGCTCCGATCCATGATGCGTGCTAGCTAGGGACAGCCACCTCCCAAATGATATTAGTCACTCCAATATGTACGCATTATCAAATACCGAAGTGGTATTGGCGGAATGATGAACAATTCAGCCCCGATTCGAAGACTAGAGCCTTCTCCGAAAAGCAAATGAGCCTCAAAGCTTGGTGTCTCCAATAGCTTTTAGCTCTGTTTCCTAATCCTTTTCTGCCCTCTTTTTGAGCCGAAGGTCGAATGGTTAAATCCAAGTTTATACTTTTATTGTTGGTGCTACGTCCGAGATGAACCAACCAGAATCGCATATACCGACGGTAACTACGGCACTCATTGGTTCGCAGAGAGCGCTCGCGACTGATAATACGGCTACCAATAGCCCCACGATCTACGGCGTAATCAACGGATCCTCGAGATCTAACCCGAACCCGAGCGTGATTACCATTTCAAAGCCAACGTCACACGTAGACAAAATCGCAATTGACTGTCTACAATATATCGGAAACCGGAGCGGTCGAAGAAAATGGCAAGTCGCTGTTGTTATTAATGGCGAACCAGAACGTAAAGTCGACTTAGAGGATCCTTTTCTGAAAGAAGACTATAATTACAAGCCCGACAGTGGGCTTGACGAGCAAGTAAGCACCGCTTTACCAATCCTATGAATGATGTGAAGATGACTTCGGCATCGAAGACCTTATAATCTCTCCGCCTCTTAAATAGACTTGGACAAAGTCGATTTAATTAACATTTCCTCGCAGCGTAGGCGAAAATACTTCAACAGACTATTTCACCAATTAGGTCTCAGCTGCTGCCGAAAGACGTATTGTCGGATCTCCATCCACGAAGATGTTACCAGATTCGCTGAACCTGATAGTTTTATCAGCCTTCATTCGCTTTTTTGGGAAGTTCTCGAGCACTCAGATTTTTGGCCATGCATTGAGCTTACCGGGAAGCGCGTTAAGAGAGTCCGGCTTAGTCGAACATTAAACGTCGGCTCCAGCGCACGGTTAACAAGCTGTCAAACATCAAACCTACCAGCGCCCCAAGCCGAATATCGTATACTTCTTGTTATAGCTCGGTCGTTTAGGAAAGGCTCGGACCAGAGATATGTCGACTACCGGCCTAGTCTCATACAGTAGGTATCCTCAACAGCAAACCTCACTTATTATAACATAAGTAGAGTAATAACAGTTAATTATTAGAGGGCCGTTGCTCAACATCGCGCGAAAGACTAAGGAAAGAGGAATAACGCCTAAGTTGCATATCGATGTTGTACGCCCTGGGACCATTGACGAGCTCGACGAATACCTCAAACCCGGCCGTACAACGTATGATATAGTACATTTCGATTTACATGGGAAGATCGGGCCTCCGAAGCCTTCTGAATCAGGGGTTCTATCTCCACCTCCTGGTAGCCAGCTACCCCAAGAGCTCCAGGCCTACCTTCGCTTTGCGAAGCCCTACGACTCAAAACTACACGGATTCAAACCAAAAGATAACGAGATCCAAATGCTCCTAACCGACGATACATCCTTACACGATGTACCCGTGAAGCAGATCGCCGAAAAGTTACAGAGGAGTCGCATTACAAAGGTAGCTCTAAGCGCATGCCTATCTTCCTATGCGCAGAGCCGAATATTCGAAAACATGTGTTATACTTTCCTTAGTCATGACGTCTCCGAGGTACTGGCTATGAGCTTCCAGATTTTGGAGAGCACCGCCGAGGCCTATTATAGCGCATTTTACGAATCTCTCATCCTGAATGGTGAAGCATTCCATGTCGCCGCAGCAAGGGGTCGTGAAGCACTTCGTGCAGATCAACTCCAATACAACCACTCTTTGCTACCAACAAATTACCACCTCTATCCTAGGAGCTTTAGTAACGAATTGTGGCGAAGTCCTAACGTGGAACCAAAGAGTCCGCCGCCATTTGCTTGGTACTTAGTTCGCTACGCTGTTATATTCTTCCTGCTCCTCGCACTTTGCCTCTCATACCTTTGGCTCCCTCCACCATTCTTTTACGTACTACTTCCGATTACTTTCGTCATCACGATAACAACATGGCTACTAGCAGGGCACCAACTCAAGCGACTTACCCCCAACACAGAACACCAGCAACAACAAAACGAAAAGCCCAAACGTCGCGCAACCTTCGAAGTAGACATTGAGCACCTAGTGATCGAAGATCAACTCAAATCCGAAGCGAACCGAGGTGCATTATACATATGGAGCACAGCATACTCCAAGGAACTCAGCGATTGCATGGACGATCTAGCACAGATGTGGGTGTTAACCGGCTTCGTCGACGAAGCTGACATCATCCCGGCGCGTGTCTTCTCTTGGACGCTCACAAGCCTACCCCCATGGCGTTGGCTACGCACACGGCGGTACCGCAGTAATCGCATCGGCACAATCGGTCGACGACGTCTCCTCATAATCAAAGAATTCGATCGATTCTACCCTCGTCACGCACGGGATGAATTCGACGAAAGCAGTGACAGTTACAGCAGCAACAATAATTACAGCGAGGGAGCACACCTTCACGCCGCGTTGCGACGTATGTGCGGCTTCATCGAGGGGTATGGATGTAATGAAACCTATTACTTATTAATTACAGGAGCGTATGATGAGAATTGGTGGAGGGATTTTAATAGGTTCAACGACGAGCGGATTATGAATACTCTGGATAGAGCTGTGCCGCATAATCATAATATCACGCCCGTGAGGAGACATACGCCTAAGTGGAGCGTGCCCGGGGTTCAGAGGAGGTGGTCGGCGTTTTTGAAGGGGGTGATTTAGCATTTACATTTACGCATTGGAGCATCTGATATTCTGCATTTTGGGGTAGGGCGTTATGGTTGGGAGCATCTAGCATCTTGCATATATACCATGAAAAGGCATTGGGGCTCGAGAGCGTTCGACTCAGTGTGGGGATGAGAGTTCTGAAACCCCTCTTAGCGGCGGTCTTGCGGGTATTCATATGATACCAACTTGTATATGAACTGACTTACATACATCGTATATAAGACAACATTATCATATTGAACCAGTTCACATCCCTGGGAAGTAGAAACACATAGATATGATTACGTATCATTGGGTTCTAATAGATCCTACTCCCGATCCTAGGGTAAAAATAAGACGACCATTCCCAATACAACTCTAAGCAGGCTATTCGCCCAGACCGCCATCGTCAAAGTAGGCCACCAACCACATCAACCGCACTCAAAGTCGATATCAATTTCCAATTAGTCGCTAGAGCCGCAACAAAATTCCAAGGGGTCTCTCGTCGAAGCAAACACGAAATCGTTTCACCAGAAGCAAGGGAATCCTATATATTCTATCCCACTTAAGTAGGGTAAGTTATCACCACATTAAGACCCTGTCTCACCATCGTGAATCCTGAGTCATTCCTTTTTACAAATTCGCACCAAATCCAGACTCAAAACCATATCACCATTCTACCTAGATAGACACAATTTTCTAATTGACACCCTCCCAATAAATTTTCATGTCATCATCATCTGATATATAATATTCCCAAATGATCTCATCAACTTTTCGTCAATCCAGCCCTCCTACCTCCCCATAATTGGCCAACAAACTCCATCATCCCGCTGTGCCACCCACGCGCGAAAACCATAACCCCCCAAACCGACCCAAACCGAGCCCCTGAGAGGATACAACAAGGTTAAGAAACGGCACCGACACTTTGGGACGCGCGTACCAAAACTGCATGTGCTACATATAAGACACTTTTTCCCTTTCAAATCACCAAACGGAAATTTATTTTTTGCAATTGAACAGACGCAGTGTATTTTTCATTTCATATACAGATCAGGAGACTCTAACCTCGTTTAGAACGAATTTCTACATTTCGCATTTCGCAGTTGAACCTACGCCTTGCCGCCTCATAACACCCCCATATGGAAGAATAAACCAATGCTGCCCTCATCCATTAACTAGCCCGACCACCCTCCCGATATCAACGAGGCTAGTTTTCGTATGCAATTACCCAGGAACGCCATGCAGAAAAATGTCATGGAATATCAGGTTTAGAAAAACATGCTGAGTCTTTTTCGTATCCCCTCTTCTCCCTTTTTATCATTACTTCTTAATCAGGCTGTTGTTGGTGTTACCGCCCAAGGCCACCCTTGGCTCGGAAACCGTCGCACATCAGATCCCATGGCTTCTTCAAGTTATTCGGCGCACAGACAGCTTCGTTCGCAAATGCCCGATATCGGTCTAGGAGATCACTTTTGGTGATTTCTTGCTGTGTAAAGAAGCTAAAATGTCCGACGACAGATCGCGTGTCAATTAGGAACGGTCGCCCAATCCGTCTCGGAATATCCGCAGTGATATCCTGTTCGTCATCTTCTGCGATAGGTAACTGATCTCGGATATCGGAACCCCAGACGGCGCAAAAGTTCAGGTTGTACCGATTATAGCCCGTGTCGTACGTCTGCTCACCACCGGGTCCTTTTCTATTGCCGAGAACAACCGCAGAAGAGTTCGGAGCCAAGGCATTTTCTGGATATCGAATATTTCGACCAAAGAAATATCGCTGCATTTTATTCTGCTCCAGGTTGTATAAAAGCGAATATTGTTGCTGAGCGCCGATTGCCCACGACTTCCAAGCTGCACCGAACGCGATCGGATCGGAGCCGCGATTTTGGTCGTACTTGCCCATCGGAGTTTTAAGCAGATCGTAATGGTCGTCGGAGATAAGAAGCCACGGGTGACCACGATATGGCGCTTGAATATCCATAAGATCATAATCATCTACCATTTCCTCCTCGGGATACTTCGGCTTCTCCGATACTCGCCACGTCTCAGTAGCAAGGAACGAAGGCTTGCTACTCGGATCCGGGAGGAAAGGGTGGATTGCGCCGTAGTGGTATTGTTCCATACCGGTTACCGGGCTGTTAACCAAATTGGACGAGATTGCAAACGGATGAGGTAGGGCGATTCGAGTATGTACGAGCTGGGGAATGGCGTCGGGGTGGATATATACCTAGGTAAGCAATCAGGTTAGTCTACGTTCTCCCTTACTTCGCGGGGTAACAATTCTAGCTCCACGTGGAAACACAACGGATTGTAGCGGGTTACTCACAATATCATCGTCGATTTTGACATAGATGGTCTTGTCTTCGACGGCATAATTCCACATGCAGTTGTATTTCTTCCCTTCGCAATCTCCCTTACCGACAATTTTGTAATCGGTGGTCTTGTTGACGAGATCTTCCACCCAGGCCATGTCATCCTTATCTTTGGTGTGAGCCATAAACCATACCTCGTCGAAGTAGCCGCCATTGGCTGCAAGGTTCTGTTGGAGGTAGCAGTCCAATATGTCGACATATCTCTTGCGACCATAGAAGACCATGCCAATGACCTTGATACCCGCCGGTTTTTTCCAACCGCCCTTCGGAGCGATACTGTCAAGCTTGACCTTATTGACACGGTGCGCCGGGTCGAGTTTGTACTCTGCATTCTTATCTACGGGCCATGTAGTACAGAATTTGGAGTTAGTTTTCGGCTTGGAGTCTTCTTTATCCTCGCTTTTACTATCATCCTCATCCTCTTTTCCCTCTCCCTCCTCTTGTTCCTTCTCATCACCATCCGTCTCTTCTTCCTCGGGTTCTTCGGTCTCTTCCGGTTCCTTGGATTCCTCGGTCGGCGCGGATGAATCAGCTGATGTTACGGTAGGACTTTCTACAGCAGTTGACGTCGCGTGTATTATTTCTGTTGCGGTGGGAGAAGAAACATCGACGTCTGTTTGGTGTTGCGTAGGTTTTGCGGGAGAGTAAGGGTTGAAGATGACCAAGGTAATAAGTAGGGAGATGGCGATTGCGGAGACGAGGTACTTGGGGGTGAATTTACGAGCAGGCGACCAATTGGTTATCCAGGTAGGTATCGGCATTGATTGTAGGCGACGCCATAATGTATGTTGATCTGATCTATGTGGCGATGTGGACCAATTGGGCGGTATCTCGGGTTCGTCGTAATCGAATTCCTCGCTGGAAGATGAGTTGTTTTCCTTGGAGAGTAATTGAGCTGAGGACTCGACGTCCTCTTCTCTTTGTTTCTTCATCTTGAATGCGATTGATGTAGAATACGACCCGAGTTCAGCGATGCGCTCGTGTATTGCGCCAAGGGAAAGTAACAGATAAGCACTTGGAATCCTATCCTGCTTTTGAAAAGGCTATTGTTTTCCTAATACTGTGCAACGCGTCGTATCCTAAAAGCTAGTCGCCTCGATTCGACGGTATTGTGAGTGATGCGCTAATGTTGACCGACCAGTAATATTAAGTCTTATGAAGTCTCACACCCAAAAGCGTGAAGAATGTCAAAGTGACAAGGGCGAAAGAGACGAGGGTATTATTGGCAAAGATACCATATTATGAAGATGTCCTTTACCAAATAGGCCAAGTAATAAGAAAAAAAGAAAAATAAATGAAAAGGGAACGGAAGATAGGAAGACAAGCTTTGGAGGCTGAATAAAGGAGAGGGGCGAAGAAAAGATGAACATGGGAGAGATGCATCAAATTCAGGCAATCCAGCTCATTATTACTTCCGTTATTAGAAACGGGTACATCCACCTAAGGTAGGACTTTCTCTCTCTCTTACTACCGACCTACAACACACTAATTTTTTTTTGTTGGTAGCCTAGAACGAGCGAGTGATTATGGATTTGGTTATTCATCTGCAAGACTGCAAGACCTGCAAGACCCATCGTGGGTAAAAAAAGGCCAAGACAAATTACAAAGAACTACGCTACGCTAGTGCTGATAGAGTCGATGGGGCCATCCATCCATCCAAAGAGAAGGGCCCCTAGCTGCCCTGGAGAGGCTTAGATTTTAAGGTTAGGGGAGCCACGGATTGTCCCATTCCCATTTGCTGTATATATCTAGGTACTATATTGTACCTCGCTATCTCTAGTGGCGTTCTTGCTTTGCTTTTTCTACCGAGTATATACATTACATCCTAGTTATACATTGTATACCTGCATAATCGGGCAAGTACGTGGGAAAGTATACCTTGAATGTTGAATTCCTATTGGACATATGTCGATCTTTAATGTACATCCTTGGCATGGATGTGCGGATGTACCAAATTGCATGTGTCAGATGCTTAGCTGTACTTATTGTCATTGAAAAACTCCGTATTAATTGTACCTTACTCCCCGCAGTTGATATCATTTTTGGGAATTGCCGCCTACATCGAAGTTGATGTAGATACAATGTACTGTAAATCACCTATCAAATGACCAAGTTGAGTTTTTTCTTGTTTCTTCCATCCAACTTCGTATTACAGCACGCAAGAAAACAAACTTGCTTGCATTATACATACACATACACCTACATTTGCACACATACATACACACATACATACACACGACATACGCATGTTAAAACACCTGTCTGTGTTCCCATCGATAGGTGGAATCGGATTGTACATACCGAACACCACGAGATCCACATGCATATCTGCCGGGGTTAGTCGTATCCGGAATGACCAGCCGTATTGGTCGCTTCAGCTGTGCTACGCTTGGTAGAATTCAGAACAAATATCCGGGTTCATTTAAATGCTGCCTACTAATAGGAATCATTTATACGAGAGTATATCCAACCTAGAATACTGTTACGAGTATACCAATTATCAATAGTATTCAACCATTCAAAAATGGATCACATCTAGAACAGTTACCTGTCTGGAGAAGCTCGAGTAAGGCGATCGCTAGAATCACTATTATTACTTAGTGTTGGTTCGGTCCAAGTTTAGCGACCCGCGCCATCGGATCTACTCAGCTAACAGTAGCATCAAACGATAGAATTCGTCAATCATGATAATAATAACGATACCGCAATTTCATATCACATAAGGAACGTAAGGGATTATCTACTAGAAGAATATGTTATACGATCACGAATACAACAATATTGACGGCGGCGGTTTTTAACTCAAAAGCCGAACCAAACTGCGCCGCAACCGGACAGGGCGGAATCAAAACGGGCGTTGATGCGAATTTCGATCACCCTAACATCATACTGTAAATTACTGTAATACAGCACGACATCTGATGCCAACCGAGTCCATTTTAAGCGTCAGCCTAGAAAGGCACTTGCTGAAATGACAGCCGCATATGGTATAGCATGATATCCGATCTCTTTTTTCTCTCAGCCCTTAGTTAATTGTTCTCCACGCGGTCTAGACTTATCAAAGCAGCTGCCAAGCAAACCGCTCAGGTACTAACTTACTAGAATCAACTCTATTTCTCTTTAGACACATGTCGCTAAAATAATAAGTAATTGGAGGTTATAATAAACTTGGCAACGTCTCAATGGGCTAGCCTTATATCCGTTGTCGATTCTCAAGCCGAAAAGACAAGAAAAATAAAGTGTCAAGGTATTGGTGTTCTCGAAGGATTTCGAACCAATGTATCTAACGACCCGCATCCGCATCCGCGCTCAGAAAAAAACCAAGACACTAAAGAACATTTAAGACATTTCAGATATCTGGGTCGGGACATTCAGGGATCTTAGAACGTGGGCGTGCATCTTTTTAACAGTCAGTACCTAGATTCCCACATTTTCAGCCTTCAGATTTGCAGCAACAAGTTTGGTCGACCCGACTTGGCAAAATCCCAAAGATCCTTTTAATATCTTGGGACGGGTTGCACAACGTCATACCCAACGCAGAAGGTCTCTACTGGTTTCATCATAAGGACAAATTTAGCTTGATTGTTGGTGTAGCTGTGCATCATAGCTTTAGTTTTGGGGAACTTTTTTGCACCACTCAATACGGCACGTTTCCAAGCCAATCAATATTTACATTTTACGATATAAACGTGGGTTGTAGGTACTTGCCGAGGTTCGGTGTCGCTATAATCAATTCCTGATTATTAGAGTTGACAAGCTAAGTGATGATAGAGCTATACACAGTAATTTAAAGCTATAGATTTTAACTTCTACACTAGACGACAAATAGTATAGATGCGTATGTATCTCTTTTGCTGCCATTAAGCTACGAGTATGTAGGTATTAACCCCCTGAGTTTGTGAAAGCATCTCGTCCCAAAACATACCAATGTCGTACAAATTGCCCTCATGACACGGCTCACGAAGGCTTGGGCCCCAGAGCGCCACTCATCTCATCAAGATAACAATCGAAGTAAGGGCTTAACTCGGCGATTACCTCTGCGACCCAAGACATTTGTTTATAATTAGTTCCTTTGAAATTGGCAGAGATCAGACGGATTTTAGCGATCGTTTCAATGAAAGACATGCGAAACCCGCTGTTTATCATACACTACTCCGAGACGATCACCTCACCAATAAACGTAAGTTGTATGTATTATAAAAAAGCATTATAATCCTATCACGGACCTAATCACAGGAGTTATTGTTCTACCGACATTAAAAGCGTAACATTTTACCTGCAGAATTGTCTTAGGTCTTAGGTATGGGTTGTAATGGATAGTATAAGCTGGATGACAAAGTTCGTATCCCCTCAAACGATGGAACGTTTCTGTGTCTATTGCAGTAGGACAAAAGCATCCAGCCTACTGGATCGCCCCCTTTAACTATTCCTATTAGGTCCACGTTTGGATATAGCTGTGGTATCTGTCAAGTTTCGTGAAAATTAGGTCTAACTTGGGAAGGTGTCACCATGTTCAGCCCGTATCACCCGGGTCTTGTAAATTAGCAGCAGGCTGTAATTCAATGCTTCCTCACTTCCCTTGTTTACAGGGCTTGCGAGGTGGCTGGGTACAGTATCCGAGCATGTATGTTCATGGTTCTTTAGTGGTACGTGCACAGTAGACAAATGCACGATATGATAGTCTTATCATTTTATCGATAACACCTATCCGCCGCGACTGTTTTTCCGACAGAGAAAAAAGTGCGGGTGGATCCTTGCTACATTGACTAGCTCCAGCAAAATTATTCTAAGCTCAAATTCGTTGTCGAATTTGCAGTCGCAAACCACGAACCAATTGACAACCCTCGACGCACGAATTAAACACATACATACACTACGAAATATCCAATTGACTTCGGATCTGATCGCCAAAATGTCGAGAGGAGCGCCGCGCGGACGTGGCGGCTTCGGTGGTGGAGGTAGCCGTGGATTCAGAGGCGGCGGTACGTTGAAGCTCTACTCTACATAAAAGAAAATACGCATCACTATTACCAACCATGCAGCTAACTCTACCTCTCTAATTCTAGGCCGTGGCGGTTTCGGACAACGCGACATGGGCCCACCAGACCAAATCCTCGAAATGGGCAGTTTCATGCACGCATGCGAAGGAGAAATGGTATGCGAGAGCGTGAACCCGAAGGTTCCGCATTTCAACGCGCAGATCTTCCTCGAGAACAAGACGGCAGTCGGTAAAGTCGATGAGGTGCTGGGACCTATCAACCAGGTCTACTTCACTATCAAACCCACCGAGGGTATCCAAGCTACGTCTTTTAAACCTGGCGATAAATTCTTCATCGGCTCCGAGAAGCTCCTCCCCCTCGAGAAGTTCCTTCCCAAGCCTAAGCCCCCGCCAGGTGCACCCAAGGTCAAGAAGCCTAGTCGAGGTGGTGGCGGTTTTGGTGGTCGTGGAGGTGGTAGAGGTGGCCCGATAAGAGGTGGACGCGGAGGAGGCCGAGGCGGTCCCCCAAGAGGAAGAGGTGGATTCGGTGGAGGTGGATTTGGCGGCGGCCGAGGAGGTGGTGGTCGCGGTGGTGGTGGCTTTAGCGGAAGTGGTGGTTTCAGCAGGGGCGGCGGCGGCGGTGGCAGAGGACGAGGCGGTTTCAGCAGCAGAGGACGATTCTAAGCTTGGGCAAAGATACCCCCCGTGCCTCTCTGTATTCCCCTCTAAACCCCAGCCCAGGTTTTGAACGTCTCGGCGGTCGTCTCTTCTCGCGGTTTCCCTTATTCAATGTGTTCATGTGGTACGGGAATGGCGTTACGAGGAAAATTCTGAACCTTTTTTTTCTGCTTCTTTGGTATTTACGCGCCCAGTCTTTTTACTATGCTGAAAGGGCCTTGATTGCATATAACGAGAAGCATCATCGCTAGTAGAGGCTATTTAGACGACTAGGGTAGCTGTATATGAAACGCACTCACCGTATCATGGACTTTAAATTTAGTGAAATTTGCATATCATCCTCAATTCTGACCTTGGGTCGTGTGATTTGGAGTCATTCTATGACGTCCCCATGATGGTAAGAGGAGACAGCGAAGTAGACTAGCAAATAAGACATCATATCATAAACCTCATAACTAAGTAGCTATGCTTACCATTGGATGATGCCAACTGGACCAAGTCATAAGGGCCTACTTCACGATCAAAAGAATCGCCGCCGTTTAAAACCATGCAATATATTCATATTTCCAATTCATCTCAGCAGCGCAAGTGTACATCTACATCCACAACTCTGAATCGGAATCACATGTATCCTGCCGATTCATTCAATCACAATTATCATTTTTATTTAATTCTCCCCTGCCTGCCTGTCTATCCAGACCATCCTATCACAAGAATCAGAGCGGGAGCTCTCTTTTCCTGTACCGCCTCCCCTAAATGGCCATTTTGTCTTCGGCGAACTTTGATACTTCGGGGTACTATGGAAAGAAGGGGAAATTTAAAACGCCAACGCCGTGCGGAAGAAAGTAGAAAAGGTATACCCCTAACGTCTGACGCTCAAAACGAAAGCTCAAACCCCCTTTACCTCTGCTTAGAAAGAAACAGACAAAAAGCCACCGTCGTGTTCGCATAAGAGAAAATGGAAATCTTGATATCTAATCGAAAAAGAGCTAGTAAAAATACCTAGTAAGCCCCGGGTGTTCCGCCTGGTGTGCTTCGGGGGTACTCGCCCGGGACGTGGGGATTGCTGTTAGTCCTGTCACCGTATGGCCTGGGCTGACCATTTTGACCCGAAAAGGGAATGCCGGTAGCAACGCCGGGCAATGGCTTTGTGTATCCATTGCTTTGGGGTTGTTCCCTCCTTTGCGCACCATATGCGGCGGGGGCCGGTGCGTACTTCTGCTGTACATCTGTGGCCATCTCGAAGGCACCAGGGTTGCCTGAATCTTGGCTAGTAACAGTGTCTAGGGTGCTAGATGACGCCGGTCCTGGAATAACGATGGGTGCGTTTAGTGGTTGGCTCGGCTGGTTCCTCTGCTGCTGCAGTGGTTGCTGTTGCTGCTGTGGGATGATAGGCTCCGCATTATACGGATTTACGCCATCTGCTTTCGCCTCATGGTCAATAATTGCTGCGTGACTGTGCGCTTGGTCCATTCTCACGCTCGGAGTATTTCCATAGGATTGACCAACCAACTGCGATGCCCGATTCCCTGCATAAGGCTCACCGAGACCGCTGCCGGGGAGCGCGCCTGCAGCCGCGATAACGTCACGGTCTTGATTGCTATTCATGTTCGCGCCACCCATCGTATACTCGTTACCGACAAATCCTGACCCGACGCTACTGGGAGAACGTGGTACCTGTAAACCTCTCTGGGCATTAACCTGGAGATCAGACGGGAAACGTCCACCGGGTTCGGGTCTATTCTGGAGGGGCTCTTGTCGGGAGCCGGGGCTAGCGACTGCCGGGTCGACAGAAAAGGGTTCATCGTCTTCTTCATCCACCATACCATCCGAACTAATGCTGCGCTGCGAAGTACGCGAATATGTGCGAGCGTGTCCTCGAACAAAATTGCTAAGCTCTTCGGGCGACTTCTCAGTGAGGGCCTTGATATCCTCATACCAAGCCATCATTGTATCGTGACTCTCGGCACGGAACACCCAAGTGTGACCGCGGTGCATAGCCCCGGTTTGTCGTCCCTTTAGGATAAACTTGTTGGACGAACCTCCCTCGGCGGAATGGGAGCCTAGCTTCTGTTCGGGGAGATACAGTGACATGACTGGCGCCATTGTCTTATCGGCGGACTTGAATTCGTGCAGATGCGTCGGCGATAATACATACCTATTATCACGTTAGCTAGTCTATAGACCAAAGAAAATCCAACTTACCATCCAGCTGTGTAGCTCTTTAAGTACTTGCTCTTGCGTTCAAGTAGACCCGCACGGATCTCTTGGCAAGCGAAGTGGTCTCGCCCTGGGTAGTGAATATGTTCGGCGGACCTTAATGGGACGTCAGGATCAACAAATTGCGCATCTCTTTGGATAAAAGTGATCCACTCGTGATCCTTCGGCATCGCGATGGGGCCGGCGCGGAGCTCTTCGATAGCATTGTAACCTGCATCCGACTCTCGTTTGATGATACCTACGTATGCATTGTAGGACTTTTGAATCTCGCCCACGACGATAGACTCCAGCTCTCTACCTGAAGACTCGAGGTTCAAATATGCCTGGTATTGTTAGAAAGTACCTTGATATACGGTAGAAAATGAGCTTACCTTATGTAAATAATTCTCTTCATCCAGTTGTCTTTCAACTTGACGATCCACCGCGAGTCGCAAGAGATAGGGATCTTGCTTGCCCGTGGTCATAGACGAGTCTAACTCGTTCTGCCCCAGGACTTCCTGGAGTGCATTGACGGCTCTTCTAGTTCCATCCATTTCTTTCTCGACCGAATTCTTGAAGTCGCTCGACAGGCCTCTGATCTCCTTGATCTTTTGGTTCAGGTCGCTTCTTAGACCAGTTAATGCTAGAATAACGTCTTCCTCGATTTCGCGGGCCTTATTAGCTTCTATGATCGCATTCTTGTGATAGTTCCGGAGTATTTGAATCGCGTCGTCCAACCCGCCAGACGCAAGAAATCCGGGTGGCGTCGACGTATTGTTGAGTACGTTAGCGAGCTTAAGAAGCGACTTCGATCGGTGCTCGTAGTGCGATTGTATTTCCCTAAAATACGCAATAAAGTCTTTAAGCATTTTTCGCCAAGCTACAAAACCGTGTCAGCAATCAAGTCATTCGCAAAAAGGATAGCCGCCAGAAATATTATAACATACCTTGAAATCTGTTGGATAATATTTCTGTAGGGCTACCCGAGGTTGGCACAGGGCAGAAGAATACGCTGTGAATCTCGTCCGAGTCGTGAGAGCTTTGCAAAGCTAAGCTTCGCACACTACCGGCCTTCATGCTCCTGCGACTACTACTGCGCTTAAGACTACCACTCCTACGTAGCGAGTTCTTTTTCTTCAGAGTATTTCCCCGCGATAACGATATAGAATGCGCGCCCGAGCCATCACCAGTAGTAATGACCTCGGGCCGCGAAGATATAGAGTTAGAGCGCTGCATCGGGGATTGTTGGTATTGGTTTGGCTGAGAAGTTGGGCCGTCGATGATGGAACTTCCTCTCACGCTTGCATCCCACTCCTCATTAAATTTGGTCTGGCGATTTGCGACTTGAAGGTTATCGTTCTGGGGCGGTGCAATATGGGAATTAGCCAATGTGTTAGACAAAGTTTCGTCATCGACGTGTGGCCTTTGTGGCTGGTGGTACGCAAAGTAACTGCCGGAAGTAGGCCTCGAATAACTGCCTCCTCCTGCGTTCCCGTTACTTGGGAATCCTCCCGACTCAAAAGCGGCGGAGGGCTGGTTCATATTGGTACTGACGGCGGACGGAGCGGACGGCAATGGGGGCTTAGTGGACATGACAGAGTTGACGCAACCTTAGACTCAAGTGCCTGTCAGACTATTTACTTCTAAGCATAGAAGGTTTGAGACTAAGATCGATAGGGGTCAGCTAGTCAATAGCCTCAGTCTTGTAGTACCTCTCGCTAGCAAGTATAGGCGTGTATCTTCGATTTTTTAAAGCTTTTGTTTAAGAAGCATGTACATAAGGATACGTAGGTATTGCTATTTTCGCAAATGGTGGGTGCATAGAGTTTGGGACGGTCGCAGAATAGGGTAAATGTATGTGCCTTTCTTTGAATTCGGTAAGGCGATGGATTCAAGGATTCGACGCTGTTTATTCGAGGTTGTATGTCTCAGCAGACCTGCATCATGGGTAACTACCAAGTTAGCCTAAATGAATCATGTATATGACTAGAGGTATTTTGTGCTATAATTATCGAGAATATTCGAGTGATATACCTGAGGTACCGAAGCGAAGGATGTCCAACGAACTAGGTTAGAGAAATGGTCGCGAATGGGTGCTACCTACACGATTCAGTAGTTCGCCGTCCTTTGAAGTTGGGCCGCAACTTAATTGGGCTTTCAAATAATAAATAAAAGAAAAGAGTGTTTCAAAGGATAATAAAATTGCGAATTTCGATAGTATTCGTAACAACGGAATTTCTGGAATCACGATTGGGGGATTGTGGGAAATTGATTGTTGCCGGTAACCGACGGCGCGGAAGAAGGAAGAAGGAAACTTGGAGTGATGCGCAGTGACGATGATGGCGTTGTCGTCACCTTTGCGACTCTCCCCCAGCTGCTCTTCCTAATTCTGCAAACACGCCAACCTAAATGAGTTTAGCGTAATTAAATGAATGTGGAGGTACCTGCCTAAGTGATGAAGTACCGTTCCTACATAAAAGCTTAATGAACGTTACCAGCTAGCATTTTCGTACCATCCGGATTCGGCAATCTACTAACAGGGGTCTGTCAGTAACAAGCCACTTGGCGGGGTTTTGGCGTTCTCAAGTCTTTGTAAGATAGGATTTATGACGTAACACAGCTATCCCGTCTATTGACCTATGTTCTCAGTTCACGGGACTCTCCGCCGATGTCTCTTCCCTTGCAGAAGAAGAACAATCAAATCTCAGGAGATATGTATGTCGTGCTATGATAAGACACCCTTTTTATATTATACCTTCTGGAAACAACACAGGATCATTCGTCTACAAATTTGCTGCTGCAAAACCGGTATACGTCAGCTACCTCAATGTCGATATACCTACGTATGGTCGTACGGTAGCATGTATCCCCCAAACGTGCGACTCGAATAATTGTAGTTAGGTAATTTTCACCACTCAAAGCATGTGAGTCCGAGGCCTTTATCGACTGGTCGACTAAGACGATGCAAAACAGCCACAATCCCAAGCCTCTTTGAAAGGTGTCCAATGATGTCGTCACAGCATCAATGATCGCCATTGGCCCTACTAAGAACTCGCCCAAATCGGAAGAGAACTATATAATAGGGCGTCCATATACATATGCAATCGGCACTCCGCATTTTCATATATCCTTGCTCAGCTTGACTGTATATCATAAGCTATTATACGCTATCCCCAGTCTCCGCATTGCTACTCGGGTGCCTAGCGTGATGCTTCAGCTCATGACCTGCATGCATCTTCACGTATCACCTCCGTACACCTGGAACAAGACAAGTCTAGAAGGATATGCGTAACCACATGTGAATCAGGCACATCAAGTCGGGCTCCTCTAGAAGTAAGACATACAAAATTAAGATATTGGTATTGGGAATAACAACATTATATTAAAAATCAAGTATTCATAAACATAAATCATATTTATTACTCCATCCCCTACGCACTACGTGCTGCGCATCTCCTAATCACCTAGCTCACTCTTCATTTCGGTTCCAAAAAAAAAGAAACCTCCAACCACCCCTCCCTATAAACGCCTTGCTCATGCAAATATGCTATGTAGTTCCGGAATCCCGATCAACAAAGCATTATCAGCTTTCCGGTACGCCATGCCCTCCCAGCCATGTTCATATCAAAATATGCCATTCTGCTATGCCTGTTTCCGATTCCCCTACGACGCGGAATTCCAATCTCGAGTGCTACCATATCAAATTATTAGTCAAATTATGTTCCTTACCCCTATTCTCAAACCAGTTCCGAAATAGACTTCACCGTCTCGGACGTTGTAGTGTGCTTAATCCTACCTTTCCGTCTCGGCGGTGGTGCCTTTGGGGGTGCTTTCTTGGTACTAGTTCTGGTTCCATTTTCTAGCCCTGAATGAACATAAGGTATTCCGTGTCGGTGTTTTGGTACTTCGGGAAGTGGCTTTTTCGGTCTGCTCGGCTTCGGTGCTTCCTTCGGATGCCCACTAGAACTTGACTTCGTAATCTCGCATTTAGCCTCTGCTTCCGCTTTGGCTTCAGCCTCGACCTGAGCTTCGGCTTGCGACTCGGCTTTCCGGCTCGGTGTTTGTACACCCGGTTTCTCCATGACTGCCGCCACGTCCACGACGCTAACGTTACTGACGGTATCTGAATGCGAAAGGCTGATGCCTAGGAATTTGCGCGCTACCGCACTTGCACCTACACCCCCGTCCGAAAGCCACTTGACTTTCGCTACCCGATCCACAAGCCTTACTGTTGTTTCATCTACCGGCGCAAAATGGGTGTTGCCCGACCCAGACAATATTCTTAACAATTTTTGTACTTCGTCCTTTTTATAGTGGGGCGGTTGGTTTAGTTGCGTGTGCGCAAGCAAGGGATATAAAACGCGGAGGTATGTATGTCGCAAAGCCATCAGCTCATTCGGTAGGTCGAGGAGATTGCGAATAATGACATCAAGGAGCACTCGTAAGTCGTTCGTATAGAAATACTCGTATGTGGCTTTAGTAGTGAAAAGCAGGTATAAGAGCTTCAAGATCAGAAGCTGCAACGACGTCTCGGTTTCGCGGTTGAGAAGCAATATGATATTCTCGCCAAATGTTCTATATTGCGGTCCGTATATGCTAAGGCACTTGACGACTTTATTCGTTAATGGTGCGCCGAGCGAAGCGGGTTCGTTTATGGCTGACGTGGATGCAACCATGTATTGTTCGTTAAGGACGAGCTAGGAATGGATAAGTAAAAAAGATGCCATCAAACACTATTTCAACTTACAAGAACACGGATAATGGGATAATGATAAGGATCATGCGCATCATCGGAAAATCCCTCTATCAGTTGGAATAGATAGATTACGAATGCATCGTCAACGTGTAGAAGATCCTCAATGCGGAGTTGTTCAATCCGCGACATCTCATACATCAATTCCAACAGTAATCGATGTAGACCTGGATCGTCATCTTTTCGTTCATTTATCAGTTCTAGTAGTCGATGGAAGCAACCTTCTTCAATCATCCGCTTGAATGTCGCCTCTTCCGCCCGACCGTCGAGGATGAGGAAATTAGCGATGACGTATAGGGGACCAGGTTCATCTTCCTGCAGCAAACTGTAGATAATCTGCATGCGCACATATTCAGGATCGGTTTGGAAGAGGTTTCCATCGAGGAGGCGCTGTGAACAATTCGCTACGTCGTCTTCGGATTGGGAGAACTCGTCTCGGCATCGCGACGCAAGGTACAGCCATGATCGCAGAGCATCGTCAATCGTTTCGTGAGCTTCGGCGGGGCACTCGATAGCAACGACCTTGTTTATTTCTGAAGATCCATAAATCAGCTAATTTTATCATGCTTGGATAGGAGAACCGAAGAGGAAGCTAAGACGAACCATTCCATAATTGCTCCTCATTTTCTATCGAGTAACTGGAGTCTGAGTCGGCCATATTGATTAGAGCCCAAGCAACGTGTCCGACATCTCATCACGAAGCCTAACCAAGGTTGGGTGTGTAACGGACACCTATAAAATAAAACAAGAGATTATAATGGATAATAAGAAGGCTCTACTGTAAAATCATAACCCAACGCCAGACATAGATAGTCGCTCGCGTGGCTATGTCCAACGCAAGTTGGTTGTTGAGTGTCGAGTGTCGATCAGACAAGGCGTGTTGTAACGATGGTATGCGGGAAAGGAAATAAAAATGGTAAAAAAAATACCCCAAGACCTATCTAGGTAAGCCTGGTAAGCTATTTTCCATTTTCGCTATGGCCTTGGCTCAAATTCCCCCGCGTCGGGTCCAGTTTTAGGTTTATGAGCTCATACTTATACCTTATCTAACGGTTATCTTGGGTATCACTTCATTACGTCAGCGTTCAAATCCGTAGGATTACATAATCACCACCCCAGTATGTACCTAAGTAGCTGTATAATATTGTTACGATATCATGAGTCCGCCAGTTTAAAAATATCCGGTGTATCATCTTACAACCATCACGAAAGGTGTCTGACTCTACTTAGTTTTCACTGCTATATAGGTTACTTGTCTAACTTAATTGTATTACTACAATCCAGAAGTATGCCGACCTTCTTAGTCTAGTAGGTAACAAATCAACTAGATCTAAAGTACAATTGTATAGACCCGGGTTTTTGGAAATGAAACCTTGTCTATTGCCATGTCAGCATGAGTAACCTCAATATGTAGGCAGCTTCTATCGAAATGGGTCAGCCTGACCTTATCGCTGGTGTCGTCCAGGTGTGACCAATAGTTTGGCCAAATCAATCCACCACTCCGTGCAAATGCATTCGCTCCTGGTGATATCCCGAAACCAACTACAGGAGTTCATTATACAACTGTTACTAGCCTGATTGCAGAGAATAGGCCGACCACATTTAGTCTAATATCCGAATCTAATTTTTTTCAAAGACGTCATCTTATCGAATCTTACGATTCAAAAAGGTTAGCAACGCCTTCTAAATTGTCGGCATTTCTCTCATCTCGGCCGTTCTCGGTGGCCTCTGATCTTGTAGGGTTATGTCCGGACAACGGAGCAGTCATGAATTGCTGGGCCATTTTGCTTCGCACCGGTTTCTTCGTAGCGGGGGCCTTGTTCATCGAGGTCCATCCAATGCTCTTGCTCAACTTGCCCATCTCCGAGACGCTTACCCCCTTTAGATCGCCCAACAGTTGGAGAATGACTGCTCGTTGGCCGCGGGAGCTTGTTCCACTCCTCATCATGTATTCTATGCCGCCATCCACATCAGCTTGCTTCATGTTGGGAAGCGAAATGAGCACATCTCGTGCCGTCGCCGTATGAGGACTATAGGTCACCACAATCGTGGCAACGAGAGAAGCAAATTCCTTCTGCAACTCAACAAAATACGGCTCGTGAATTGATGTAATACAAGCCTTGACAACATCCGACGATATATACTCTCGGATAGCAGCCGCCGTATCCGGTGGTATAGGTGCCGTATCGACACGCTGCTTGGCTCCCGGGGCTCTTGCGAATTCCGGAATGATAGACCGGAAAACTCTCAACATTATGCCGCAGCACCGCGAGTCTCGCCAACGAATAGCATGAGTGCAGAACAACAATAATGGCTCTACAATGGAGGAATGCATTAGACAAAATTCTCGTAGTGTAGGATAATTCCTTCCTCCATTCTCTTCAAGAGATGGGATGGGTGTATCTGTCAAATGTTAGCATATATGTACGAGAGTTCATAATATCATTAAGAACTTACTGATCCTAGCTGGATCTAGAAAATCCGCGATCATCATAACCGATGCATACGTCAGCTGCCGTAGAATGCTCTCCGCTTTCATTTCTTCCGTGAGAGCGTCTCCTCCTGTTTTCACCCCTTGCTGTTGGTCAAGTTTCTCCCATTCAGAGCTTATTCTAGCGTCCATCTGCTGGCAGCATGCGGCCAGAATCGGCGGGAGGAAATGATCTCGTAAAGGCACTGGGCAGTTGTCCACCAAGTATCTAACCAAATTAAGAACGTTAATTAACTGGTGGGGCGAAAGACTGAATGAGTCAGCCAGGAGAGCATGGGCCAAAGGTCCTGGTAATTCACTAAAACCGTAGAATTGTACGTCCAAACGCGTCATGCAGTAGATGATCGCGTAGCACGACTCTCGTACGAATCGAATAGACCCTCGGATAGTAGACGCAAGGCCCTCTAAAGTGAACTTCTTCTCCAGCACGCGAGCATAGAATTCATCTTTACTGCCCTCAGAAATGCCAGCTTGCCAGAATCTATCGGTTAAGACACGGCCAACAATACTTCTCATCTCTGGTGGAAGTCCTGACCAATTATCAGGGGTATGCGACGCGTGTGCATGACTGTTTTTACGAGTTAATCGAGACTAAATATAATTCAATGAACAGTAATGAGACTTACTTTAAGAAATTGAGAAGCTCTGGGAGGATCGTGGGGAATCCATCTTGCCATAGTGCGCATGAAACTTGATATGGGTCGGTGTCCTTCTCCACCTTATCGACGGAACAAGTCAAGAAAGATTTCGTCGGCCGTAGCGGGAGGACCTGTTTAAGGTTAGCAAACATTCCATTCATAGAGAGACTTAATATACGCTCACAGTTTGTCGCTGTTCAAGTTCAGCTTGCAAGGCCTGTCCTTCAGCATCGAGTTCCACGGCGCCCCAGTCGGGTATGTTTTGCATTTGTTTCTGGGCTAAATAGGCCTGGGCCTTATCAAGTGCCATGAGCTCACAAAAACCCGCGTACGAAGACAATGCTCGTTTCAGGCCATCATCCTGCCATTGAGATACTACTGGATCAATGAACCCTCGCAGTTTCTGGGCTTTTGTGGCTTGCTCAAGCCGTGTAGAACGGTGACTTGATTGCGTTAGTATTATCGTTCTGTAGAAGGGCTTCCACACTTACACAATGGTGAAAAGGAAGGTCTGGTATGTAATCTGACGCTTCTCGTCCAAAGTTCCAGAGGCGATCATATCGTTCACCTTTGCTTCTATCTGATCATAGACATCCTAGCGAGATGGTTAGTTCGTATCTACTTATCATCAATCGAATTTCTTACAAGCAAATGGTCGGGCATTTTCGCGGCGAGTCTTTGCAACTCAACCATGCTTTCCGCTTGTAGTTCTTTAATCGCATCGGTATATACCCGGTAATCGCGATGAGTGGCCGGCCAAGTTACGAGGATATGTTCCAGAACCTTTAACATAAAGTTCGGGTTCCTATCAAGCGCCATAACCGAAAAAGCTACAAGGAGTTGTAATATCCTCTTTCTAATGAGGGGATCCTATATCGACAAGTTAGCAACATCAATAAGAAACGAATTTGTATATAACTTACCTCAAACTTCATCACTAACAATCGATTACACCAAGACTCTAAGCTTTGCTCTAGATCAACAATCTCCTGTTCCTATGTCGTTTTTAGCAAGGAATCAATATCTACTAAGAATAGAATTTTCTTACCTGGGCGTTTTCATTTGTTGATCGCCATTTTCCGAAACCCTTCAGAGCTGCTTCGATCACTGTCGCTTGAGCATCAACCCGAAGGACGGGTTGAGATGTTTTGGAGTAATTCGCTACTACTACAAGTTAGAATATATTCCTTTTAATGGGTAATGAATAGTGAGACATACTATCAAACGGCGGTCCATTGTCGTAGAGATGTATTAAGATGTTTTGTGTCTGCCCTAGAATGTGTTGCATTGCATCGGTGATCTTTAGCTGAACAATGCTCTCAACAACTTGCGAACTGTAACGGCGATAGTTGCCAAGGAAAGCATGGCGCTCTGGAATTGTATCCGTATCCTCTAGTAAGAATAAGAACGTGGGATCCTGAGTTTCTTCGGGCAGGCTTTCATATCTAACTAGCCTTGAACTACAACATTCTAGCAGTGGTCCAATGAAGGTGGGCACATCGGCGATGTTTGGTCCGAGAGAGCGGTTGTTCAGAAGGCGTGTCCACGTCACGAGGACGGGAATTGACACTACTAGACTTTGACTTTGGGTAATTAGGAGAAGTAATTGTAGAAATCCTTGGAAATCAATTCGGTCTGGGTCGTTTGGTAGAACGTTAAAACGACGATCCATGTATGTTCCAAGGAACGAAATCACCTAGGCATAATTAATAAAAGTCCTATTGGATATTCATGGATACAATTACCTCAGACAGTTTCTTAGCGAACTGATATTTATCATCGTCAATGTCTTCAGGGTCGACTATCGACCATTCGAAGAGTCGTCTGAATAAGTCTACGTACTTGCTGCCATATAACGGAACAACGAGATCTAAAAACTCCTGGTCGACAAAGCTCGTGCGAGCATACAAGGAGTGCATTGCTTCTAGAGATGCCTTAATATTTAGTTAGCTTTATATATAATAGCTTTTCATGTAGGGATTGATAGATGGCAGGGCTAGCGCTTTACCTTTTGGACGTCGATGTTGGACGCGCGAAGACCTTCGCACATGACCGGTACACACTGAGTCGCAGTCACAGCATTAGGGATGACCCAGGGCAATAAGGAGTAGAGGACGGCGAGGGCTCGTATAGCGCAGCCTCGCAGTTCCGCATTGTTTTGTACGTCTCCAGATAAGCACTGGCTTAGAAGTTCTGTAATTCTGGCAAGCCAACCCTCATCCCCACATCGAACGTCCGGTCCTGGTTGTCTATTCGGGAAGGTTTCTGTTAGGACGGCAGCGGGTGTAAAAATCTCAACGGATGCCTTGCTAAGAACACCCTCACGGACTGCTACTACAGTGTCGTCCCCATTAAAAATGTCGTCTGAAAGCATCTCTAGAACACACAGGACGAGTTCTTTGTGAACCGCCGAGTCTGCGACCTGCCATAGTTGGACGAGCATCGTATCCATATCCATCCAGTCGCCGGCCCAGCTCCTTTTGGCAATCTCAACCCATAATAGGGCAATTTTGTTCCTCAAATAGGCGGGGTCGTCTCGGGATACGTTCTGGGAGAGCTCGAGAACACCGGTTCGTAAGGCCGTAGCCTGTTCCAGAGTATAATAGGCCCATTTATGCTTGATCGCATGCTCGAGAAGTGATAATGCATAGTGTCGCACTACGGGTGATTGCGATTTGTCTAGGGCAAGCTTAAATCCGTAATACGAGGCTTTTTCGTCATTCTTCACGTGTTCGAGATATAGCTGGGCGTCTTTACGGGCTTCGTTGGAGGAATAAGGACTGTGGACCGTTTCTAGAGCACTATGAATCATGGGCAGGTCTGCCATGTTCTCGGAGTTAAAACCGTTGCCGCCCGATCCCATATTTCCATTGATCGAGGTGTGCGCTGTCATCGCGTATAGGAACTAGGGATGCGCAGTCGAAGGACGACGATCTTGGAGGGGTGGGCGGGAGCTGTTCGGTTTAGGTACTACTTTGTCTTAAGGGTGAATCATGAGGTGCGCCGAGTATACGTATGGGCGAGACAATACGGGTTGTGTGTTGGACTCGAGGAGTAGAGCAAGCACCTTCGCGAAGGAATCCCGAGGTTTCTACTTGAATTTAGTAATTGCGAAAGTCAAGGTAAAGGAAAATGTTCAGGTTGGTAAGGTCGCAAGTGGGACGATGAATTATGGTCAATGCACTAGCTAGGCTGGCAGGCTGGCAGGCTAGGCTGGTTAAACATAGATTGGCGGATTGGGATAGTAAGGGTATCGTGATTGGAGTTGGAGTTGGTGCGTGCCTACAATTCAAATTGAGAGGCTCGATGAAAGAAAGATGTGTTGCTTCAACTTTAGTGGCATGGTTTGCAACGCGTTGATTGGAGAGGTCGCTGAGGTGTAACCTTAAAGAAAGGAAACTCAGGTCATATTGTGGTCATATTATGTATACTAATGTAGGAAATAGCGGCATTAAGATATAGGTAGGTACAGTACGTGACGCATCTGCTGGGAAATGGTGAGTAGCGTGGTTACTAGGTACTGTACTTGGTCAAGGCTTCTTGCCTCTACCTTATCTTAGAGGTTTTAACGTTGGCAGAACTTTGTCTAGGCAGGTACGTACCTAATCACCCCACTTCGCCGGGGGTTTATTACTCACGAGGAACCAATTAGCCACCAAACCAACCTCGGAAATCCCCTGTTTCTGGAAAGACTAGAACAATTCTAAAAGTACCTTACGGCGCCCTATAAAATTGCTTGTATGACTGTACGTATTTACGTATTGACGTATTACAGAATTCCCGAATATGTTCCACAGCAGTTTGTGCAATTAAAACTCTTTAGAGAATATCTTGTAGGGCGACTCAGAAAGCGGCTAGGAAAACGGGAGTGACAATGATTTATATATGTAGGTACCTAGGTATGTATGTACTACATATGTACTTACATAATTCGCCCCGTCATGCAGTAATCTAGCTCTCTGGATGAGTCACAAAGTCATGTGAGAACATGTCTAGGCATTTCAAAGGGCCAAAAAGAGGACTAATCATCAATATATAGAAGCTTGTTTTCGTCGTATTACATGACGAAGTTTAGTATCGACGTTTTGTCTGCGCAGTGCCACGAAGTAAGTGCTTCGACCGGTCAATTCGACCAAATATCAATCCTTGTACTACCCAATCCCTAGACCCAGGCATACATGACTAATATTCCCACAAGCATAGCAGTCGATCATAAAAACTCGTTGATATGCATCGGAGGCTTCGACCTTCTGATTCAGATCCTGGTTGGAAATCACTGCCGTAATTCATGCTCTTATGCTCTTCAAAACGACCAAGTACATTGATCTGGCATGTTTCGGTAACGGCATCACCTGTGATTTCAACCACCCTCGATCCCGCATGCATGCACGATGCCAGTATCAGAGCTTTCCATCGTCGCAGCTCTCTCGTCGTCCCCTCTGTCTGATCCGTCCTCGGTACCATTTCTGTCGTCTTCTCTAACTTGATTAATTTGAGTCTCCATACTCCTCCTTCGAGATTCCGTTCTGCTATTAGCTTAGGATTTTGAGGGGGCAATCCTGACTTTTGATCATTAATAGTATACACTCTGATATGGTCATCATAACTACCGGTTACAACCACAGAACCAAGAAGCACAATTTGCAGGTTCAGTGGTAGAATAGCGGTAACCCCTGCTTCATGACCCCTTAACGAAATTGCAGAAAACGGACTTTCAATCGAGTCAGCTTCGCTATCAATTCGAATTGGATGGTATAAACATTTTGCGACGAATAATTTCGAGTCGTCGCCACCCGAGAAGAGAGTGAATAGTTGCGAGTTCCTCTCTAGCGAAACGTTCGGGTCTAGGTTCGGCCTTCTCGGTATTAATGACGAGAACGCCACCGTCCAAGCTTCAAGGCTATGAGTGATCACTGGCTCCGCCCGTGTGGTGCGGACATTCCAGGAGTCATCCACACGTAGGATATGGACCTGGTGGTTGGATGTCGTAATTGCCAGGAGCTCCGGAATATACGGATGCCATGAGCATGATAAGAAAAGAATTCCTTCATCATCACCAAGTGGCCGATGGGTACTTATCTCTTCCAAGGAGGCCGGGGATTCCTCCGAAGTCCGAAGCCTAAAGAATGAAAGCGTACCTGTGCTGGAGACAACCGATAGCACTGTATGTCCTTCTCGACTAGGATGAAAATGCAGATCGAGGATAGCAGAGGGGTAGAGCACGGTCTGTACATGGTTTCTATCCAATGGTAAATTTGATGTCGAAAATATGATAGAATAATGACAGGCAGAAGGCTTACATATCTGCAGCCCCTGTCAATCTAAAGAGAACAAGACTGCCATTTCTAGTCTGTGTGGCCTTCTTTGCCTGCTGCCCTTCCCCGTCGGCATCGGCATCGGCAACTTCTGCACCTTTCCCATCTTCTTTTTGTAAGTTGTATGTGCCAACAACAAAATAGTTCGGGTGACCGGGACAGAATTCGATGCAGCTGGGAGGGAGGTCTAATATTAATGACCTCAGCGGCGCGAGATTGCGCCCTTGCCCCTCCATCACTTATCAATTTTGCTTTTTTCTAGACCGAGCGATGAATCCTTAGCAAGGCTTCAGGCGGCACTGCTCGCTAAAATATTTTGTATCGGGTTGCGGCATCAAAGATCAAGCGTATCCCCATTTGTAAAGACGGGCATCTACTCGAGATAAGAAGTTGTAAGAATAAAAGTAAAGTATTTCATGATTATCTGCAGCTCCCCTCGTTTTTTATGCTTGTTATAAGTGGAAGAGACTTAATTGGGACTGATTTGGGTTTTATGATGCATGCTAAGGTGCGTGCCCAGACCAGGGTAAAAGTGGGTAGTTACCGACGACGGTGTGCGGTTCGGAATCATCCCCGCTGTTTGGACCCTGGATTAGCGGAACCCTGCCACTGGACCGACCAACCTTAGCGCCCGAGAACCTGGTTCTGGTATTTCCAATTCTGGAGGTGACAACCAAAATGCAAGAGGCCTCAGACCTTCAAACTTACATCCCTGGTAGACCACACACCACTCGGAATCGATACCTAAACACCTACATATATATGTACATGTAGGACTTGAACCCAATCATGGAAATGAGGACCCTTGTTTTCTCAACTATTAATACTATCATTCTAGACTGACCTACTATTATTTACCCATGCAACAGACTTACGAGAAGTCTCAGCTCTTCCATCTTTTTTCATTCTCTACTTTACCTACGTATGACTTGTTTCATGTGTTTCACTTGATTGACTCACCTACATATACATCCTCCTCTCATTTTGAGTCACACTTAGAGATGCAATCATGAGTTCCGATGACTCCGATTTCTATGGTAAATACGATTCGTCCGTCATAAATTAGGCAGCATTGTTGATACATGTATATCATTTTAGGCGACGATGATGTCATGATAGATCTTAAGGCCAGGATAAAAGCGTTCGATGTTGAAGCCTGGTGGGAGCAATACCAAACCCTTGATACACCGTTAAAGATTCAAGCCCGAAAAAAAGAAATGGAGGACATGTCTCACTTGCACAACCCATACGCCGGCATGGAGAATGCCTGGCAACTCACTGAGACGATTGAAGAATTCGTTCAGCGCGTGCCGCCCGCAACAACAGACGAAACCCCGGAGAATCCTTGGATTTGGGTCTGCAATCCCTACATCAATCGCAAGAGGAAGAGTGACTCAGAGAACCAAAAGATACGTGGCGGTGAAGATGAAGCCCCTGAGGAAGAAGGCGCAGACCTGAACAGTGTTGTTGAGGGCGGGATGGCGAGGCTACATTTCGCCTCCGACTTCATCAATATGTGCAAATCATCTGGCAAGAATCCCAATTTCATCTCCCGAGAATGCCGAAAGGCTGGTACGGACGCGGCGAAGGATATCCTTGATCTGGCAAAGGCCCACCACGTGAGGTGCGGCAAGGTTAGTCAACTACCACTCATACCAACTCAGTATAATTGAATGATTCATTCCTGACATATACAAGTGGATGCTCTTCTGTTCCGTTCCAACAGTGAACGAAGTCTGGGAGACCGTCGCCAAAGCGACCTCAAATAACGAACTAGGAATCGGCGCCAAAGTTGCACCACGATCGACTGTTGATAACAGGACAGATCGACTCATATGCGTCTACACCGCTGATTTCTCCGACACCAAGGATGTCAGAAGAGTCGCTGAAAAACTAAAGCAGCTCGGGCTTATCCAGGCTAATGGAAGGGCTCTGTACTACAAACCAGGTAAGCTCATCACCAATACAATTGTTCCAGTAGTATTCTTACCAGATTAGATGTATACACATACCTAGGGATAGCGCGAGGAAATCCCTGGGAGATACGAGCCTCCATATACGACACCACGTCTATGCTTCGCACCAAGAAAGAGTAAAATAAGAAAAATGAATCAACAATCATACTAGGAGGATATATGTGTCTTTAAAAAACAACGGATGAATTTGTCGAGATACCCTTTGCTATCACGAAATTGCTTCTTCATGCGTAATGGGAGAACCCAATCACAGATAGTTAACTAGCTTGAGCGCAAACGAAATAAAACCTCAATGCTTACTTGCTAACCATTCCAACGCCGACAATGCATAAATGCTTTATGTTACCGTCATCCGAATCCTCCAACCTGTCCTTTTGACGATCCTATCGCACACTTATCTACCCCTCATCAACGTATTCTCGTAAACTAGGATATTCAACATCCTTCTCAAGCAAGTCTAAAACTGTTGCTTCGAGTGTATGGTACCATGGGTATAAAATTCACCTTGTAGAGCCGAATTCCACGTGGAGGCATATCCTTTTAATTCCTAGTCAGGCTGATTCGTTTCGGGGTCGGTTGACTTCAACAATAGCACCAATCGATAGGCACTGTTTCCGTTCAAGTAATACCGATGAAGTTTCTTCGACCTTAAAAACCCTAGTCTCTCATAAAGTCTCATAGCTGGTATGTTCATCTCTTCGGTCTCTAAAACAATCTCGTCGGCGTGCCGTTCAGCCATCGCATCGATCGCCATCTTTACCAGCGCCGTGGCTATACCGTGGCCTCGGTAGGCAGAGGATACCGCGAGCATGGCTATATAGCCTCGATGTGTCGGGGGCGAGTGGGAAGCATGATGTTCGAGCTTGCAGATGATGACGCCCATAAGCGAGCTGTCGACGGGGTTGAGCGCCTAATTGTAAGACAATGAAAAATAACTCTTTAGCCAATCGTTTCCCCCCGTGTGTATGGGCGGAGCCTTGTCCTACCATGTAGCACAAGTGCGCCCATTGGTACAAGAAATACCGGTAGACATAGATGCTGTAAGGTTCGCTGAGGTCTTTCGAGATCAGTGCCCGGATCGCGGGTAGGTATTTTTCTTCTAGTGCATGTTCGTATTGGATATATCGAAGTTCGCCGGGAAGCTCACTCGCGCGGGCTACTTCCATGTCTTGACGACTGGTCACATGTGGTGTATTGCTGACAACGTATGATCGGGATGGGGGGCCAGGCGCTTCTGTTGAGGTCGTAGGTGAATCAGTGTTGTCAGCTTCGTAAAAAATGGTTGGACAACCGTTCTCAGTTAAGTGACAACTTAAAGTTCGTACTGGTGTGAGAAGGGATGAAGTCGTTAAGAATTCAACGAGGATGGGATTAAATAAGACGGCACCGGCAGTTTAATTGTTACAGTAATAAATTTACACTAGAACGTGGTGGTGCAGACTATGAAAACGGCCCGCTTTCACATGCAAGCCATAAGCCATAATAATTAACGTTGGCTTCCGCCTAGCTACGGGACAAGTGAAAGGCTACCTGAGTTGACCAATCCGGTAATAGATTGACAAAGTGGGACGGGATTCAAAGTGAGGCACATTCATGCTTTGCGGTATGCAAGTACATACAGCGGGTAACGAACGACCAAAATCCTCTAGGATGTTATTGGTTAGTCTCTCTGAAACACGCCGAATACCGATATTCTCCACCATTAATTGGTTGGCCCAAGCTTCTTTCCCACGGACAAGGTAGCACATGCTAATGGTCGCTGGAGAAGCGGACTGACGTCAAAATGTTGCAAATTATTTCCCCTTCCTAAGGATTTGAAGTTTCGCACCTGCAGTAATTTCCGTTGATCAGGTACACGTCGTCCAACTTAATTTTTCTCTTCCTTTTTTGTTTACAAACAAACTCAACGAATACCTATACACCCACTCAACGACTTGTTGTCTCGAGTCCACACCTACTACGGGAATACCGCTGAGACAACATAGCTGACGTAACAGAGCGGCTGTTGGTCCACTGACCATTTGTTGATCACCCCCGAGCTTCGACCCCGAACCATTGCGAGCCCCGATTCGTTTCCTCCCCATCATCCACTTTCCCACGCACGCAGCGCTTTTCCACCCGGTCATGTAGCCCTGTCTGTACGATGGCATCAACTCTCCGACGCCGGGCCCTCGGCGCCGATAACTCATCCGATTCCTCATCCACAGTACCGACACCGAGAGACGAAAGTCCGGTCAAACCGGGCGATAAGATCAAAATTATCCACCAAGAGCGCCCACCCAAGACCCGCAAACGACGAAATACTTTTATCTTCTTGATGGGTAGTTTGTTTGGGCTTATCGCGGCCGGATTTCTCGCTAAGAATAATGATTTAATCGAACTTCCCGAAATTGGCGAGCTTAGCATGGATAGCTTCCTCGATGTGCTGCCTGCTGGTCTCGTCAAGGATATGAGGGATCTCATAGTATGTCACCGTTAATCCGAACGAAAGCCTCGGCCCCGGCTAATAAAGATTTACACTTCTAGAAGGGCGAACGCGATTTTGTTGATAGTTATGATTCCTTCGCAGTCGGAGTAAAAGCCCGATCGGAAGGGCTCAGCGTACATCATCCCGTCATTATGGTCCCCGGAGTCATCTCGACAGGCCTCGAGTCTTGGGGCACTGCTAATATCTCCCGACCGTACTTTCGAAAGCGACTCTGGGGTAGTTGGACCATGATGAAGGCGTTAGTGATGGATAAGGAAATATGGAAAAAGCACATAATGTTGGACAAAAAGACAGGGTTAGATCCACCGAATATTAAATTGAGAGCTGCGCAAGGCTTTGATGCTACCGACTTCTTTATCACGGGATATTGGATTTGGAGCAAGATTCTGGAAAATCTTGCGTCTTTGGGATACGATCCGAGCAATTCATTTACGGCTGCTTACGATTGGCGTCTATCATACCAAAACTTGGAACTACGAGACCAGTACTTCACGAGGTTAAAGAATTATGTTGAATTGGCCCATGACTTTTCTGGTCAGAAGGTGGTTCTCGCATCTCACAGCATGGGTAGCCAAGTTCTGTTTTATTTCTTCCATTGGGTTGCATCGGCGCAAGGTGGTAAAGGGGGCGATGACTGGGTCGACCGCCATGTAGAGGCTTGGATCAACATCAGTGGGTGCATGTTGGGCGCGCTTAAGGATGTGACTGCCATTCTTTCCGGCGAAATGCGGGATACGGCGCAGCTCAATGCCTTTGCGGTATACGGACTCGAGAAATTCTTGAGTAAAGATGAACGCGCCGAGATGTTTCGAGCTATGCCGGGTATGTCGGCTATGTTACCAATGGGTGGGGATGCGGTTTGGGGAAATTTGACGTGGGCGCCGGATGATCAGCCTGGTCAGAAGAATTCATTTGGTTCATTTTTGAACTTCCGACGCGGTCTGAACTTAACTACGCCGGACCAAAATTTTACTGTTAGCGATGCGATGAAGTATCTCATGGAAACAACGGACGATTGGTACCGGGATAGAGTCCAGGAAAGCTTCTCCCAGGGAGTAGCCCATACCTCCGCCGAAGTGGAAGCTAATGAGTTGGACCATCGCAAATGGGTGAATCCTCTTGAGACGAGGCTACCTTTAGCCCCGAATCTGAAGGTATATTGTTTCTACGGTGTTGGGAAACCTACAGAAAGAGCGTACTATTATCGCACGCCGGAATTCCCGGGGTTCACGAATCTTAACGTTACTATCGACACGGCGTTGACAGCCGACGAAATCGATCACGGCATCATCATGGGAGAAGGTGACGGCACGGTTAACCTATTAAGCACGGGATATATGTGTTCGAAAGGTTGGCACATGAAACGGTTTAACCCGACAGGCGTCAAGGTTTCAGTTGTCGAGATGCCTCATGAACCGGAAAGGTTCAATCCTCGTGGAGGGCCCAATACGGCCGACCATGTGGATATCTTGGGACGGCAGACACTTAATGAATTAATATTACGCGTTGCGGCCGGTAGAGGTAACACGATCGATGATTATATCGTTAGCAACATCAGGGAATATGCAGAAAAGGTCAAGATTTATGAGGAAGAGGCATAATGATTGGGAGGGTAACGGATAGGGAAGTATGGGGAAGGTAGATGGGATATGACCTCTGCAATTTTCATAGATGACGACGAATTAAATATATGTACGTATACTGGGACGGTATGTATATTTATTCGGGTGGCACACTCCTAGGTATGGCTGTGCGTTTTGGGCAGCGGTCAGAGCACGTTAAGATGTCCTTATTGGTATAGATAATAACGTGTATAGAAATTCAGCTATATATAAGGTTCGACTCCTTAGAATATGGTTCAATCTATAAACTCCCATTTAAAAGTGCTTAGTGGAAGCTCTACCTACTTAGAAGTAACAGTGCTAAAAATAACGCTACACTGTCTTGTTCCCACTTTTTGCCAGTGCTCCCATAATTTTTAGACTCTCCATCCGCTCATACTCAAATCCATCATATTTATCGCCCAATTAACGTACTCAATTGCCTACTACCACAATTCATACGAATCTAGTGGGCCGTATCAATTAGAGCCCCTATTTCAACTTGTCTCAATTTAATTCGGTGCTTTTGTCACTATGGATGCTTCCGCAAAGAGGAAGCATGCTCGGGGTTCCGACAACCGTCCCGTTAAAAGAAGTAAGGTAAGGTTACACATTCCATCACCAAATTTCCACATCCTAACGCAATCTTTTTCGCAGGGAGGTAGCAATGGAAGATGGCAGACGCCACACCAAAAATCTAAACTTGAGTCCTTAAAAGGTAAAGGCATAGAACCAGGTGATGTAGGCATATGGACTACATGTGTGAAGGGCAAGGAGCGACAATCTCTTGAGGAATTGTTGAATATCTGCGAAGAGGTATCTATTCGCCTGTCTTACTCTCATCTTGTTCAAACCGCTCATATCATTTACAGTATGGAGAGAAGCTTTACGCCATAAAACGGGAAGATCCTGATGAGGCTGCAGAGGATGACGAAGAGGAAGACATCGAATCATCCATCAAGAAGGAAGTCCAAGGAATGAAACCCAAAGAAAAACCCAAGGATTCAGTGTTCGAACCCCTGCGCATGGATCTCGATTGCTTGCTTTTCATGCGGACGAAGGCACCTATTAACTCCGTTGAGATGGTCCGGCAGATCTGCAAGGATGCGAAAGGGGTGGAAGAGAAAAAAGAAAGGAAGTCAAGGTTCATCAACCGATTTACGCCGGTTACGGCGAGTGGAAAAGCCACTCAGCTTGGATTGGAGGAGGTTGCGAAGAAAGTTCTAGGCGAACACTTTCAGTTGGCGGGTGACGAAGACGATCAGGCGGCCGCTCAAACAGACGCATATACGGTGCGCCACTCGCTCAAATCTAACCCCGAAGTGCCCTACTTCTCACCACTGCCAATTATGTTGGGACGATACTGATGATTCTCAATAGTATGCCATCCGTCCCACATTCCGAGCACACAACATCCTCAAGCGTGACGATGTGATTAAGAAAGTCGCAGACCTGATCTCATCACACCACAAGGTCAACCTCTCATCGCCAGATAAAGTCATTCTTATCGACATCTATCAGGTATGTCTTCTTTTTATTTCTCTTGTGAGACGTCACGCTAAAGCGGGGTTAATTGTGGCAGACATTTTGCGGTATGAGCGTCGTCGACGGAGACTGGGAAGATCTAAAGCGATACAATCTCCACGAAATATACATGGCGGCTTCGAAGGCGCAAAGTGAATCTAATGAGAAGCCGAAAGAGAAGGAAAATGCATGATTGCCGAGTCGTGGCATCTATCGCGTACACATCGTATGCATGGTTATACCAGTTAATAAGCATATGCATTTCTTGCTAGTTATGGGCCAGTGTTCCCTTATGATATATCGCGTCGTTTAGTATGACTCGCTAGCAATATCCCATGCTATGCTATTGCCTGGTCAACTGGGGCTTTCGATTAGCCTTATTATAGCAATGGAAAATCAACACCACGATCCCCTGATGTTCCTCTGCCTTCTTGATATAGTCAATCGCTTATGATCACGCCACCTTCTACGGTACGTATCGAATTATGAGTCTCTAGGACTATACCCCCTTGCTAACCATTCGAATCCCATAATTTCGACTGAACAGGCGCCACGATATACGGCAGGTTGTATTAGACTAGCCAGCATAGGCTTGAAGCCGCGAGAAGATGTCCAGATTACTGATGAGGATTCATCATACTTTCTCCTCATATCCCGGTCGCATTCGTCTATACTATTATTGCCGAGCGACCTTGCCATTGATTCAAACATTTGTCGCGGCTTATAGCTCTACCGTATTCTATTCTGCCACTTTTTTAAAGGGGGTATCGATTGGGTATATTAACCCAAGTTATTCTAGTTACGGTAGCTACTCGAAGATCTCTATCAACAGTATACCAATTGGAGCGACGTACTCTGGATCTTCTAAATGAATCCTCTCCATCGACTTTTCAAGTTAATAAGAAAATCCGAAACGGGACTTATATAGCGAAAGCGATCGACGTCTACAGTTTGGGGCTGCGGCTTGGTATGGTCCTATAACTTCAGTTGTATAAAGTCCTACAGTCTCACCGCAGCAGATCATTAATCTACACTATTGCCCTACAGATTCTACGAAGTATAAATACCTAGGTGATCGACCCGACTCTTCTGCATTGCTCTATAGCACATTCATCTACGCCTTCCACACGAGACCACTACTTCCAACGTTACTACGATGAAGTTCAACGCGATCGCTCTAGTTATTGCCTTCGCAGCCACGGCATTGGCAGATGGCTGCTTCTTGGATGGCATGAGCCACCCCCAAGGATACACTATCTGCGATGCGGGTAAAGTCAAGACTTGCAACGGGCAAGATTTTGTGGTAGGCGATTCAAAGGCTTCCATGTGTATTCTCCCAGTGACTAATATTGGTGTGTATAGGAGACGGGCCAGACTTGCTAGTCGTACGACCCTCTAGCATCGAATTACTACTAATGTAGGAGGAGGATGGAAGATAGGGCTCCGAGCCGAGGTTCCGAAGCGTGGTAGGGAATGGATTGATGTGGTCGCATGGCGTTTTATTCGTACGGAGTCCGCAGATGTCGCCGGGTTCTAATTTTATTATCGCTGCAACCTCCAACACGATTTATTCGTTAGATGATGCACTGAGAATTGACAGTTCAGCTGCAATTGATTGAGGGGTAACTAGGCCAGCTAGATGGTTCATGAGAATCGTATTCAAGGTCTACTCTCGCACCATTTTTAACATCGTTAATGAAGTAAATATCGAGATACGAATTAATCCAACATACATTATGCTTTTCTTCGGCAGCTGGTGCGGCGCCAAGGATCGAGACCGAGCCGCCCAATTCCAACTCAAGCTGAAAGACAAGGCGCGATACTAACATTTGATTATACGAAAGGCGCAGGATCAAATTTGGAGTCGCTAATTGAACCAACAATTTTCAATCAAATATAAAACTCGGATCTCCCGCTCGCTAATTGCGAGTTTTCTTTTCAGTTAACTTTTGTCCAATTCAATTGACATCAATTGCTTAAGCTACCCCTATTCCTTTAACATATACAACAAGGAATCTCGAGAATGACGAGCAAGATCGCTGCAAAAGTTGAGCTTGTCCCCTGGGACCATACATCCGATGCGCATCGCGAGAGATTGGTGCAGCAGCGAATTGGTTGTGGGTGGATGGAAGATGCCATTGAGGCGTGGAGAGACATGACGGTTAAGGGGACTAAGACTATGTATTGGATTGTACGAGCTACCCCTTACCATACCCGTCGACACTTCATAGACAGGGATTTTAGAATTTAATAATTAACGTGGTGAAGCTGTTAGCTGATGACTACCCTGATCGAGACGGACTTATTGCCGCGCACACGAAGCGATATCCGCAGGTAAGCACTCATCGGCTTTCCCTTCATTATTTACTCATCTTTCTAACGCCTGCCCATGTAGGAAGCCATCCCTATCGTTGATAGTGCATCAATACATTGGGGCTTGCCTCGTCAAGCATCGCAGCAGCCCATCATCCCCATTGGGCACATTGGGCTGGGTCTCCGCCCCGAGAAAAATGTGGAGTTAGGCCTTCCCGCTAGGGGTTCCGTGTGGATTGGACCCTTGTATGTATCATGGGCACTCCAGGGAACTGGGCTTGGCCGCGCGACGATGCGAGCAGCCGAATCACTAGCTTTGAGCCCGGTGTTCAATGCAGAGACGACCGCGCTAGACGCGATTACCGAAAAATCGCAGTTTGACCCGGGGCTACTTGAGCTACATTACTTCGCGAAGGGAAACCCGAAGCCGGCGGTGAGTAACGCGTTATAAGTCTTGGGTATTCTATGAATATTGATTTAATAATTTGGCGTTAGGTATCTAACGAAGCTTGGTATCGAAAGCAAGGCTACGAGGAGTTTGCTTATAATCCGGATTCTTACTCGTGGCTGAACACAAAGACAGGCGAACAGGTGCCCCTGCCTAGCATCTTCTTCAAGAAGAGCCTAAAGGGGTAGTTGGTTTGCGAAGAAGAGAAACATAGTCCCTAAGCCATCGCATAGCTCTATTTGCGACTTTGCCCACCTGAGATAGGTGCTTGGCAGCTATCCATTGCTCGCCATCCTATATATTCTACTAGGGTGGACGAGTCCCGACAAGCTTCCGGATGGACGATTCGAGTAGCGGTACTACCGACCTCCTATATATCTATGGTGGAGGATAAAGAAATATTCGAGTTGGCGGGGTCGGATGCTACAGGGACGACCTTTCGGACTTCTAGCTCTTCAACATACGAGATCTAAGAGCTGACCCGGTAGAAGAGTCAAAAGGTCTTGGGAATTTTTTAGTATTGCTCAACCAATGCTTCGAAATCTCTCGGGGGAGCTATGGTAATATGAGAGCTTTAAATGGATGAGCAGATTGAATATACGAGAAGGGATAATGTTCCGCCGGGGGATACGAAGCGGCCCGCGGCGGAGGGGAAATACCCTAGAAGAGCTTTCAACAAGCGATAGGATATTGTTCCAGTGGTTTGTTCATTTCTTCTTATTCTACTATATTATCACTATTTCCATCACCATATATTAAAACTTATATCATTCATCTAGTTTCAATGAGATGGACGAGCACCTTCATTACATAATCACGCATAAAAAGGAGAACCCTAACCCTGGCTCAGGGGTTAACCCCAACTCCAGCTCCAAGCCAAAAATTTAGGTGTCTACGTTCACGACATGGCACACTTTCTAAGATCTTTAAATATTGAAAAAATGAAACAGCCACTTCGAGATATATACCTGTCAGTAGCATATTCTAGCATACGAAATCGTCAGCCAATCGTCAACCCACGTAGCGGACATCATGGCGATATCATTGCTACCACGAATTCGACTGTGCCGCGCAGCTTTTGAAGAATAACATTTCGGAAAATGCCTTACCGTATAAACATTTATTCCCCAAAGTGGCTGAATGCATCCAATCCCCGCAGACCTCTCCGCGTTATAACCGCCACGTGCCGTGTTGGTCTATCGACTAGTCCGGGGCTAATGCGATGTAGAACGGCACGAAGCGTTAGAAAAACCTTAATCTCGGACATAGCGAAACTCTATTTAACGTGATTACGGAATAGAAACGTCTTGGCCACGCGGAAGAGCCTCAGTAGCGGCCCCCGGTTTCTTGCGCCACAGCTTTACCGTGCACATCACCTACCTAAGAAGATAGGTATTTGTAGAATTCCATATCTCCATAGACTTATTCTGGAATCGGACCTATTCTCGTCATTTGGAAGAGCTTACATGTCTGAATAACCTGACTTCCTAGTTTGACTCGTACAGTCCTCCATCTTAACATTTACAAGCAAAACCGAATAATCCCCGAGCTGTATTATTCCAGCACAGTTTAGACTTTGACTATGCTTTGTAGCATTTAGTTATGACTCTCGGTGGACGTCAAATACGGCAATGCCTTCGGTATTTGTTTTTGAGAAAGAGGCCTCCCTATGGAATAGAAATCGCTCAAGAATAGCGCTGGCCTTCTCGAATTGCACTCCACTAATGTAGAGTGCCTATTATATCATTTGATAAGCATTAATGATATGCCAACCGGTGATTTTCATTATGCCGAACCAAATAGAGGCGGTTTCTCAGGGAGTCGAGCTACCGATTGCTGTCGTCATCGGAGGATTTTTCGCCATAGCATGTTATAATTGTATTGAGATATACATATTGACATTTGGGACGTTTCGGCGCAAAAATACCCTTTATGTATGGAGCATGATGGCGGCGAATACTGGGATTATACTTCATGAAATATCTGCCACTTTACGACTTTTCAAATTGACGCCAAATTTACCGATGGTTGTGACCGCGTCTCTGGGCTGGTGGATGATGACAACTGGACAGTCAGTTGTCCTATACTCTCGGCTTTATCTAGTCATGAACGACACTCGCAAGATACGATGGGTTTTAATTATGATCACTACCACATTCCTTACCTTGCAACTCCCGACGACGGTTACGTTCATCGGCGTAAATGCTACGCCGAATAATTATCCGGATAGGTTCACTGGACCATTCGACATATTTAAGATTATCCAGCTTGCGGCATTTACAGTCCAGGAAACCTTTCTCTCTGGTCTATATGTTTATGCTTTCAGGAAGACATCAGAACCCATGCGTGCTATAAGAGGGAATAAAATTCGAAATATGCTGCGACAGATGATTGCACTATTCCTCCTGGTCTTCGCGTTGGATACAATACTTATGGTCACCGAGTACACCGGGCACTTCCAAATTCAGACTACCCTAAAACCGGCAGTTTATAGCATCAAGTTGAAGGTCGAGCTGTTTGTATTGAACAATCTGGTAAACTTGGTACGATCGCCAACATCGAGCCTTTGGAGCTCACCTATAAATCCAATTCCGTCACAGCAGGATCAAAAGGATCGATCATCAGCCAGGCAGGCTGCCACATTTATGGGTGCACTTCAAAATGGCCCTTCCCGTAGCAGGGAGGTGTCAATAGATTTAAGGGAACATAGTTCACGAAATCTCGATGGAACGAGTCTAAGTCCACCTATAACAATAATTAGAAGTAGGACTGGATGATATAGAGGATCAATTCAAGAATATACCACTGCCCAATATATTATATCATTATATTTTAACTTACTTACTTTGCAATATTACCAAAAAGAATACTAAGGTTGCGATTTATTGGAAAGTTCTAGGAAGTAGTTGGGTTGGAAGTCAGTGTCTTCAACGTGGCGGGGGCAGGGGATGTCGAGACGGCCCGGGCTGGCACGGAACTGGGCAACAGTACTAAATAGTCAAGGACTACCTAAGGAATATCCGATATATTTGGCCATAGCATTGACGTGGGAAGTCTCTCGCAGTAAAGGCGCGTGAGGTTTCCCGTGTTTCGACTTAGAACTGTCTCAACCGGGAAAGCAAGCACGGATATTTGTTTATGGATATCTCAGGGCAGCAACATAACTTCTCAATAAATAACAGGTACACTCTTCTGTTCCTGCCGATAAGATACCTGGCAGGGTTGTTGCTCTTACTTTTTACAGATATCGAGTTGCGGGTGCTACCATTCACAGGTTCCGTGCACAAGTAGCAACCAACCTAAGAATTCACGATTTTTCACAACTCTTCACAGAAATTCACATCCTGTCAATTTCTTCCTACCTTAGTTTTCTATTCTTACGGAAAACAAAACCTACTTCTTCTTCCTACATCTACATCTACTTCTGACTGACTTCTTTGACGGCTTCCAAAAGCCCACCGTCCTGCTTGCGACCCAAAGCAATCGTCTTCTGTCAACAAACATTCACTACTTCTCAATCTCACTTCCAGTCACTTTCACGATGGCGCCCATTGCCAACAAGAACCAGGCTGGCGATGCCAAGCCTGCCGTCAACCAACGTGAGATTGAAGTCATTGCGCTCGCCATGCAATGCATGCCCGGCGACGGTGCTCCTCCGGTAAGCAATCCTCCTTTCCTATTTCTCGCCGGAGAGCTTCCTCTTCAAAGTTTCTTTATAATTACCCACCCGAAAATCCTTCCTCCTCTATCCTTTTTCGCAGAAAATTACTGGTCTTAATAGGGCACCAAAATGCCCAATCATTCATCGCACACCATTCCCTCCCTCCATCCCCCTACCAAAAAGTCCCCTCTACACCTCCCATCTAGTCGCCTACCAACACACATACTTACCAATCTCTCCAGGTCGACGCCACCAAGCTCGCCCGCCTAGGCAACTACGCCAGCGCCGACTCAGCCCGCCACGCTTGGCGCCCGATTGAGAAGAAGCTCCATGGGCTCGCCAAGTCCGTCGGTGTCGACCCTGACGGCGAGATTCCGGAGATGAGTCGAGGTGGACGAAAGCGCAAAGCCGATAGTGACGGCGAGACCACTAGCACCTCTCTCCCCGCTAAGAAGCCGCGCGCCAAGAAGGCCGGAACCGGTACCAAGAAGAAGGGTGGCAAGAAGGGCAAGAAGGAACCCGAGGGCGAGGACGACGAGGGATCAAAGGTTGATGGTGAGGCGGAGACTGGTGAGTCTGCTGGTCTGGATGATGGAGAGGTTTAGATGAGTGCAGGGAATGGATGGGTGGATGAGTAGTGTGCTTCGGAAAAGGATATAGAGAAAAGGGGGGTGTTCTGCGGTGCTTTTCATGCGCTTTCTCGGTCTCGTTTGGGCTTTCGTCTCTTCGGCCCGGGTCTTCTGAATCGAGTTATGGAAACTGTGGAGGATTGGAAAAGAGAAGTCGCTTATCTCGAGGCATTCAGTTGACTTAATATGCGGTCCTTGGTTTCGGTCGCACGATAGTAGGCCGGCTAGGTAAATGTATATGCGATGAGCTTGCAATTTCTTACAAACACGCTGGTGTGTGATTAATGTCACTCAAACTATGTTCGCCATGTGAATCGATGACAATAGACGACGTAGAAGTAACCGATCGTTCGTAAGCGAGGATAGATGCTTAATAAAGCCTGTACTGAATGTCAGAGTGTCATTGGCCCCCTATTCGTCAACCAGAAGAAGAACAAGTAAGAATTGAGCCTAGATACCCACCAAATCTCCAATTCAATCCAAAAGCCTACCCAGGTGTTCAATCCTTTTTCCCGCAGTGCACACAAATGCTGGGTAGCCCGGACTTAAGTAGAAGACTGTAGGTGAGACAGCCTACATTAAAACCAAGCGCCACTCGCTTATTGAGGCGCTCCTAGCGGGTACGGCGCCCTAGTTTCCCTCAGATCTCGGCCATGCCTCGGGCATTCCCATGTATAGGTGCCTAATCCCTTTTCTCCCTGAGCGATTGGGCCATTGGCATTCGGGTTGGTTGCACTGAAGGCTAAAACTCCGTTCGAATTGGTACATGGTGGCTCTGAGGAGTAGGCTATGTAACTGCGGCTCATTAGAGCGCCTTTGGCGGACAGGTACGATTCCTTACTATTTAAACGATTGGTCCCAGCAATGATCTTGCTTTTATACCCCGATCTCTTCGTCCTTTAGCGCCCTTTAGCATATATGCCTGCTCTTAAGTCAACCAAGGGTCATGGATCCCGGGACTGCACTCGGAGTGGTATCTTTAGCATTCCAAGTCTTCGCTGGCTGCATAAAAGGGTGCCAACTGCTGTTAGATGCCAGAGATCTACCGCAAAATTACGGGTATATGAGGCATCGGCTTCATCTGGAACAGCTGAAACTGCTAGACTGGTGGAATGCATCCGACTTCGCAGCAGAAACTATTTCCGAGGATGACCCTTTGGATGAGAGGACGCAAGCCCTACTGGACTCTTTGGTTGAGATCAGGACTCTAACCCTTGAATTTGGCCGGATTAAAGGACGGTATGATCTTATGTTGAAGATAGTCGACGGTCGTCAAAGGAGCAGTACCCCATCCATCACGGGTTTGCTTACGCCCGAAGTAATACCCTCCCACATCATGCTGGTGCCTTATCTGCTAATGGCTACGAAGTTTTTAGGCACGCGCGAGATTCTGCGACAAAAAGCCCTCCGATATGCCGATATAGTTCTAAAATGTCCGACGATGCTTCGTTGGGCCATGTTCGATGCGACGAAATTCGAACAACTCCTCGCTAAGTTAACTGAATTAAACAACTCAATGCACTTCAGCCTCGAATTTAAGCAACGGTGTCGGTACCTTCAATTCCAAGAAACCACCCAACTGCAATTTCTACATTTATTCACCAAATTAGATCAAGTTGTTGAACTTCTTCGGTCGCTCCGTTTGCCTCCACAAAATTCTCTGGACGGATCTCAGGCAGACTCGGACGACGGTGTACTCAAGACGTTAGGGCAGCTAGCCCGTTTTAAGGCTCTCTACATAAGTGTCGACGATGACAATTTACCATCTGAGGAGAACATTACTGCCCGAATCGGGCTCCAAATTTCGTCCCCCGGAAGCCTTAAATTGTCGCTGTCGCACCTGAAGTTTCGAGAGGACCAAGAAGAACAGAAAGCTCAGCGAGTCGCTGGGACATATGACAACGCTCTTGTATGGGTTGAATGGAAAGACTATGGTGAATGGAATACGACCTTGGCGTATAGTTATGTTGAAGATCGGGTCGCGCGCCTTGCAGCGTTATTCCTGGACAACCCAGATAAGCCCAGGGGACTTCGACTCCCTACAGCTCATGGCTATGTCCACGACCCTGTTTCCACTCGCTTTGGGCTTGTTTTTGAGTTGCCCGCCATAGGGAGCATATCGGTTCCGCAGTCATTATATACCAGATTACAAACTACAATGAAGCCTTCCTTAACTACCAGATTGGACATGGCGCGGAAGCTCACCGCAAGCCTAGAGCATCTTCATGCAACAAAATGGCTCCATAAGGGTCTGCGAAGTGACAATATCCTGTTCTTGACATCTTCATCAAGCTCAGATTGGATGTTGTTCTGTCTAGCCGGGTTCGATTACTCTCGTCCAGCAAATCCAGGTGCACTCACGGAGCTCCCCAGCGATCGGAGGGAACATGATCTGTACCGTCACCCGAATGTACAATTCGATGTTCCTCGAGAGGGTGAGTATGGGTATAGGGAGGAGCATGATGTTTATAGTCTTGGGGTGGTCCTGATGGAAATTGGCCTCTGGCAGCCGATCCACCAATTTCTCGGGATATCCCTAAATCGACTTATACCGCGCCCAAAAGTCAGGGAGGTTCGAAAACAACTATTAAAAGTTGGTTCTCTAGCGACCCTTGAGGCAGAGACCGGATGTAGATACTCAGAAGCTGTCAGGATATGTCTTGAAGGCAATCCATGGGCGAACTTTACAGCACTACAGGAGGATCGTGAGCCGGTAAGGACCTCAAGAAGTAGAATAAATAGAGCCCAAGAAATATTGCAAAGTATTCAGATGTAGGAGGAAGTGGTTGTAACTACATTATATAGTTATACTTAATAACTAAATTTCATTCTGATGTAGTAAATCAAATAAAGTACGCCGAGAACGACCCAACCTGGCTAAGATGCTGACAAAATATGGCGCAACTGTAGAGTATTAGTAGATAGTCCATAGGAAAGGGGATGAGTAGGTCGAGGTCGGAGTAAAGACGGCACCAAGTAACCTAGATGATATGGTAGAAATATAGCAACAAAGCCCACGCAATTACGACTCAATCATCATCTCTTACCAGCCACCGCTGCTTGATCTCCTCCCAAAGGTTCGGCGTTTCAGCCGAAAGATCCAATCTTGATGGTATATATACATCTTCGTCTTCTGATTTCTTGAATACGGAGTGCGGCTGCGTATTATGCATTGGTACGCAAGATTTCCTTTTACAACCATCGCAATACAGCTCGGCAATGGAGTGGAAACTTCCTTGGCCCAATTGGTTTAATAAGTCAAGGAGCTGGCGCGCCGTTATCCGCTCGCCGGGGTTCGGGTCAAGCATCAAGAATGCCAGCTGAAGCATCTTCTGAATGTGTTGCTTAAGAGGGGGCTCGCCAACCAGAGAGACCAGAAGTAACCATATCCAATCAAACACAAGATAGGGAGATTGGCAAAATGGTGGTGGTAGACCCTTTTCGTTTCTTAGTAGATGCTGATTTAGGTCTTGTATAGTGCTCTGTCCCGACGCGACGGTACAGATCTCGAGTACAGTACAGCCCAGTGCCCATACATCCGCGGCTCTGCCACGTGGTAGCTCATCGTTAGCTTCAGGGGATATATAACGTTCGGTCATTCCACCAAGCGGGCCTTTCGTTTTGGAAGTGGTCGCATCCCTGAAATTCCTAGAAATGCCAAAGTCGGCAAGGTAGACATGGTCATCCTTGATAAGGATGTTGCTGGGCTTTATATCCTTGTGACGAATGCCTAGGTTGTGTAGATAATCTAACGCGTGGAAAAGGCACGACGGCCACTGACACATGACGTTGCGCGCTTCAAGTCGGTCTGTATCATTGCCATCTCGCTGGAGTTCACCCATATAATCAAACCACCCCGTGAGGCTCATGTCCGCAATGGGGCGTAACAAAATGCCAATCATCCCGTCGCTCCCAATGTAATGGCTTCCATGGATCTGAACAATATGGCGATGTTTAAGTTTGTCCATTATCGATATTTCCTTCTTGACATCCTTGACGCGTTGGTCGCGGTTCGGCACACGTAACGAGAACTCCTTTCGAGCGTAGACTTCTCCATTGCCTTTATGTTTAACCTTCCAAACTTCCGAATTAGCCTTCCCAAGAGGTGCTTTATCAACGCGCTCGAACGGGTCGGTATCTAATGATTCTAACTGCATTCTGGGAGTTCAAAGATTTCCAAAGAAAGAAAAAAATGTTGAAGTTGTAAAAGGCGTCTAACAGCTGTAGGGTGAAGGCTATATATGCCTACCTACCTTAGGTACCTAGGTAGGCAGGCACGTAAGAATCGCTCGAGCCGTCATAAAATATGCATAGGCCAAGCAAGAAGATTAGCCACATTCTGACGCCAAACACTCTGTTCAGGCATGCACTCCGCAATATGGGTGGCAGGCCACGTGGAATATATGTCAAATGGGTTATCCCAAGCGTGTAATCATGTCATTCGACAGATGCACTGGCGTTAGTTCAATAGTAACGATATTGTCTCTTCTGCAATTCAAGAGCATTGGGATACTTTGTTGGGGGCATGGCACGAGGGATGTAGCGACTAAGGACACTGGCCGAGTCCAGCAATGCAAGAAGAGTTTCTAGGTATGCATCGGCCCCTAAATGAATATTGTGCCCACTCGGGTGCCTCTATCTCGACGATGCTATTGAATGGAGCGTTAAGGAGCTATACAAAATACCTGTGTTCGATTCACTCTATACCTGCAGGGAGTGCGGTCTATCATAAAACTTACCAAACTATAGGCATCCATGGGAGAATTTGAGAGAGCAAGGCATCCCATCCCTCCAAGTCATGCGCCTAAATTCGTCCGCATGCACAACTAAAAGTAGGCAAACACAACAGAGCCTCAGGTACCGCATAATCTTGCCAACCATGCCGTACCAGCTGGCGGGCCTATAAATTGAACCACCACTCCGTTATCAAACAGTATTATTGTGTGACGAACGGCGTTCAACGATCGGGCAGAATATCCGAAAATTATTAGCAGGATATTGGACGTACCTTACTATCTAAGAAGTGAAAGAATGGCTTACTTGAAATGTGAAGACATCCCCTATAGTGGAGCGTTAGAGTCGGTTAAGCGTAGGTATGTATGTAAGTATGCCCAACTGGAACGCTGAAGGTACCAGTTTCGCTTTGCAGTTAGAGAATATCATATTTTCCTCGCAAATAAATAGGCCGCAGAGGAGAAAGTCAAATGCATACCAAGTCACTCGTTTGGCTTCCCTTTTCGGTGGCGGCCAATCATTCAAGATGCCACCACTGATGAACCCAGTATCGCGCTTAAGCCAACGGGATGGCCCTATTTCAAAAAACGGCTCCAGTTGGCTGCGAGGTCGACAGTCACCGCGAAATAGTGTCATCTTTACTTCATCAACCGATAGTGTTCCCGAAAGTAGCTCATCCGTAAGACAGCCGCCAACAGCACCGAGACGATTGAATTCAACTATGAGAGCGACGGCAGATATAATCATAGCGATCATGGGTAGAACCGGCTGCGGGAAATCCAGTTTCGCTTCAAGGCTAGTCGGGGAGGATTGTGTGAATGCAATTGGACATAATGTTAGATCTGGTTCGTTCTCGGTCTCATACTAATACTGAGACGAAGAAGGCTAACCCGGTCCAGTCCAGGAAGCTCATTTATTTCAGGAGATAGAATGTATAGTCAAGGAACGCAAGATACTGGTTATCGACACGCCAGATTTCGATGATACAGCCAACGAAGATGTGGTTCTCGAGCGTATGTCGAAATGGTTACAAGATCCATACGGTGGCAACAAGTCCCTAACCGGAATTATATATATGCACGACATAGACGGTCCCCCTATTGAATGTCCCTCTATGAAATTTATCATGCTACTAAGGACAATCACCGGCCAAAACGACATGAACAATGTCGTACTGCTCACAACGAAATGGGGCGAATCCAATAGCAGCCAGCAGAAAGCGGTCGAGCAGGAGTCCCGGCTTCTTCAAGGGAATAGTTTCTGGAATCTTATGAAGGAATATGGCGCGACAGTAATGAGAGACCATGGTACAAAAGCGTCAGCCGAGAGTATTGTACTCGGCCTTCTTCAAAAAGCCCGTGCTACGAAGGCTGCCCTCTGCAGGCCAGTGATCGACAGCACATACGTTAGCGAGGAGCGAATGGGGCCGTTACGACAAGCGGAGAGTAGCAGCTCTCTAAGAGACGAGTTAAAGGTAATTATGTGTAGAAGTAAGTCCTGTGGCCGTGCACGTATTGGAGATCTGATACTAATAGTTGCGATGCGTTAGAGATCAGACTAGCGGAAAGTCGACTTCGGAAGCATTGCGATAAGAGGATCGACAAAGTGGAGAGAACCCAGAAACGGAATAGGATGCGGGTTGTTACACAACGAAGGGGGACTGCCGCAAAGGTAGAATCCGACGAAACCGAGTGGGAAGAATTTGAGCAAAATTTGAATCACCACCAGGAACTATCAGTCATAGTAGTTGCTTTGATTGTATTGATTGGGATGATCCTAACATTGTTCTGGGAGCTGTCGTTGTTATGTACACAATTAGTTAACTATCTACCTAGGTACCTAGCGATTTATTACAAGGCGGCTTAGGAGGAGGATACCCCAGAGGAGACGTACCTAAGATGTAGGTCACAACACCCCAACCGGGCGGGTATGTTCGGCTCCTACAACAGAGAGAATGGTACAACAGAAGTTAGCAAGCGTTGACCAAGAGAAGTATTACCATGGAAGCACGTCTATCTAGAGATGCTTAGATTGTAAGTAATATTAATCACTTCAATAAAATCATGATCTATGAGTGTAATCCGCACCGAAAAAAAAAAAATTACAATACGGTTATCCAGGTAGTCAACATTCTGGCGGCCATCGCTGAAGGTGCGATGACTTTCCTTTCGCTAACATACACTGAAGATAAGCGACTCTTCCATATCCCCATGTCTTAGACCAAAGTCCCTTACGAAGGTGGGGGCAGGGGGCTTCCCCGATGGCATCATGGTGTAACCCTTTCGTTACATACTCAATACATATCTCATATGCGTGTCCTTCGCTTTCTTGGTCGTACCTCGTAGTATATGTATGTTAAACCCCTGTCTAGCACATAAGTAATATTGATGTCTTTAGGCTCGCATCCCATGACACGATGTATCCGCTCAGTTTAATAGAAGAGAGGTCGAATGAAACAAATCCACTGTGTACATTCATAGTTATACTGTATTTTGCAGGTTAATGTACTGTAAATCTTCGAGAGCGCCCTGTCCAATGGCTAGGTGTGTGTCCATGATAAAATATCCCAACACGCTAGCCATTCCGTTGAACTGAGTCCAGGGAACCCAAGGGACTTACGCACACCTCAGAGCCTGATATTTCTTCCCCGCGCGAGTTTTGGGGCTACCAATCCACGCCACACATCCTATCGGGCCGTTCATCTTGGAGTATCCTTGTGGCGTCGTGAGCCTTTGGTTAACGGACATACCCTGTGCGCCATTTTCTTGCAGAAACCCTTGGATCGATCTGGCTATGCCCGTACATAACTCGTCTTTGACATTCCAAAGTGTGTCGGCTACGTGGCGGAATCTAGCGAGCTGATAAGCACTTGTATGGCGAATATTTTCATCTATGGATCTTCTCGTTTTTAATCCCGAATGGTTCTATGCTCTGAAAGGTACGCGAGGAGCGGTACGTTCATGTCGGGCTTATCTTCCATCAGGCTCTACATTGTCAGAGGCGCTTCTTCTCGGGCTTCAACCGGTATTGCGCTCTGCAGTAACTCTATAGAGACCGTTCTATTGCAGCAGGCGAAATAGAAGACTTAACAAGCCTTCATAACACACAAGTCGCCGTTCTCCTATTTCTAGGATTGGTTCTCGACGATACCTCTATATTAAGATGTCATAGGTTTACCTATTCAACTTCATAGTATGCGTTTTGGGGGTATAACCGGGCAACAATCTGCACTATGGCTGCGATCAGGAGGCGTGGTCGATCCATGTTTTCTGCATTTCTATGCCGCTGTTGGCGGTTATGTATGATGCCCTCCGTGGATGAAGCAAATGACGAGAGGGCTATGTTCAACGCTGCTCCGCCGTCGTTGATTGACTCGCCGGTCGGTGCCTAGCAGTCTAGGTATCCACTACACTTAAGGCAGCCGACAGCTAAGCGAAGGCTTGGTCAACCCAACTTCAATAACGCCCCCAAAAGCATTCGAGCATTCCAACAGGACACGGAATTGTAGTTTTCGGCATACCACTAAGTTCAAGTCAGCAATCATAGATACAGGAATCCAGAAGATCAGTGGTAGTGCAGGGGGTTACTTTGCTTACTCTTACTTCTCTCCCTATTCCTTTTTTCTTTTCTACACGACTAGATGCTTAATTCGAATTGCAGCCTTATTTTCATACCTAGATATAAGGCGTTTGTATAATATTAATGTTGTAACAAGTGAAGTAATGCCTGTTTTAATCTAGACATAGTCTGCGGGTTGAGAGGGCTCTGCCACCAGCTCAATTGACCCACTTACCATCACCCCCTTTTGAGGGTTAGACCATAATGGACTGGGCTTGCAACGAATTAAACACTGCCATTCCTTTAGGTATAAATGAAAATCTGTTTCAAAGGTGATATCGGTTTGAATGTACTTAAACTGGGGGGAGTGAAGGCACAATACGATATGAAAACCGACCACACGACATAGCCATCATCCGTCCCGGAATTATATACGCTCAAGAACATCGAAGCCATTTTTCATTAGCACTACTCCAATCGACTATAGTCCTATTCTTTTCGTTAAAATTCTATAATTATTTACCCAATTCCGCCCGTACCGTACTTATTATAGTTGAAGTCATATCTCATACACGTGCTCGCCCCCCTTAAATTCATAACCGTCCCATAAAAACAAATAGAAACCAATAAGCTCACCCCCTTTCCATCGCCGCATCTCATCTCACTTCCACCTATCTCGCTCCGAGCCATTATTCATCTACTCCGTCATAGCATTCCTCTTCGCACTAGCCTCCGCCGTCAACATCAGACTCTTCGGCGCATCCTCCTTCGGCATATACAACTCGACAAACCTCAACCCCTTCCTCTCATTAAAATCCCTATCCGTAAGCAATCCCTCCAACCCCCCCCTAGTCTTAACAACATACGACTTAACCCCCTCCCCCTCCCCTCCAAACACAGCAGGTAGATCTTTATACCGCCACGTCGCAATATCATTATACGCCGCTTCCATACCGTGTATATACCGCTCAATCGTGTATCCGTCATTACATATAACGAACAGGATAACATTGAGTTTATGTCGGATCATGGTACTAACCTCCTGCACCGTAAGTTGTAAACTGCCATCTCCCTCAAAAAGTATAGTCCTTCTCGCCTTCTCAAGACCATCGGTATCCTGAGCAGCTAGTGCAGCACCCTGACACGCGCCAACAGCCCATCCAATGCTTCCCCACAGCGTCTGATTCAGCGCCGTGACATTCGCCGGGAAGCGCGTTTCCCAGACGCCGAAATTCGCTGTTCCGGTTTCGGTCACTACGATATCGCCTTCGCGCAGGAACTGGTCTACACGCGCCCATAGCCACTCTTGCTTAATCACGGAATTAGGATCGGATTTCGTGGCTGGTTCTTGGAAGGTGGGGGCTGGGAGGGCTTTGATTTGGGCGACGTCTAGTTTTTCGACGACTTTGCGGAGGACGCCTTTCATGCTGACACCCGGGTACTCGGAGTAGCGCACCGTGCAGTGGTCGCTGTGCAGGTCGATCGAGGTTAGTTGCGAGAGACGGTAGGAGAAGCCCGCGGTGTTGAAGTCGCTTTTTAGCGCGCCGATGGAGATTACTAGGTCTGAGTTTTCGACCATGTCTTTAACCCCAGCGTTGGAAGCGGTGCCGGCGTAGACACCGCCGTAGCTAGGGTGAGTCTCGTTGATAGCGCCTTTACCCATGGGAGTGACGAAGACGGGGAGTTGGGTCTTGTCGATTAGGTCGTGGACTTCGTCTAGCACGCGATGACGGATAGCGCAAGCGTCGACTAATACGACGGGTTTCTGAGCAGCATGTAGGTACTTGAGAACGACATCGACGACATAGTCCTCTCGATCGGCGTCATTCCGGGGTTCGCTTAGATCAATCTCGGTTTCCAAGCGTTCGCCCTCGATCTTCTTCTCAACCATGTCCGTGGGGAACATGATGTATACCGGGCGGGAGCGTAAGTAACACTCACGCAAAGCATGATCGATTTGAGCAGCAATCTCAACCGGATCATTGAGTTTGGCAACAGCGCATGAGATAGAAGCGCTCATATTAGCAAAAACGTTGAAATCGCCATTTCCAAGTGTGTGGTGTAGTAGCAAGCCACTTTTTTGAGAAATGGTGCTTGGGCAGCCGACAATGTGGACGACTGGTACATGTTCGCTGTAGGCTCCGGCGATTCCGTTAACGGCGGATAGTTCACCCACACCAAAAGTGGTGATGATAGCACCAATGCCCTTCACGCGGGCGTACCCGTCGGCGGCATAGGCGGCATTCAGCTCATTGCAGTTGCCAACCCATTTTAGACCGGCTTTTGGTAAGTAATCGAGAGCGACCAGATTGAAATCACCGGGAAGTCCGTGAACAGATCTGATACCAATTTGGTAAAGTCTCGTGAAGAGGTATTCAGCCACGTCAACGGGCTTTTTGAGATTTTTAGTCCGGATGTCCAGATTGGTCATCGTGGCGTTTTTTCCCCTCTTTCACCTATTTCAGATGGTTGATTTGGATGTTGTAGCTGTGATTGTTTCTATATGAGGAAGTACTGTTGAGAAGTAGTTATAAGTAGTATTCGGTACTGAGTAATCGTATACTACCTATGTAAGTTGACGTAGAAGAGTTGAGGGGTAGTTAAGTAATTAAGTAGGTATAGAGTAATTGTTCGTCAATTTGTATGTAAGTGTCTTCGACTTGACTACCTACACTAACACTCCAATGGTTGATATTATTCGATGGAGTATGAGTATGCAGAATAAAGAAATGTCTCTCACTTGAGCAAAAGGAAAATGTTCAACTAAATATCAAATAATAATTTCTTACCGTCGCCGCTGTCGCACGGCGGATACGAAGGTCGAGAAAGTTACGGATACTCAAAATCGTAAGGTGTGTATTCGCATCGCCTGTTCTTGACATATTCGGGCCTTGTTTCTGTGGACCATGGTGCATATTCGGAGTCTGGCGATGATCAGGCGATGATGCAATGGATATGTATCGATTTATTTTTCTTTTTTCTTCCTGTTTCTTTTTACTGTAAGGGGTGTATCGATTGATTTCACCGGTACATTGGAATACATGGAATATCCCTCGATATTCGAGTTGCACAAGAATCCTTTGAATTAAGAAACCTTAAAGTTAATTCACTCAATATTATGACGGTTGAAATTTAAGTATTCCATTAACTCTAAATCTTGTATCTCTAAATAATAAATGGAACCAATCGGCCGGACCCGGCTTGTTTTTAACTACTCAGCTAGCCTGGGTCGCAAGGACCGGTGGTCTGGAACGGTCTAGTTACATACACAAAATCCGCCGCATTAAAGTTCCATCACGGAAATGCCGATCTTTCATGATAAATCATACCTCAATTTCATCGGACCGGTACGATACAGAATAATAAAGAGGAAAGATTCGATGATATACAATTTTTGAGCGGTGAAGCCATATCTAGTATCTAATTTGAAACACTATGCCCGCTATCGTCAGTCATTTTTATCGTGACATATTATACAGCAGATCTACAAGACCAGGCTTAGTCATCAGAGTAACTTTGGAAATCTCCCAAACAGCATCAATGGCCATGGTCCATGTACGAGGATATCAGAAGGGTGAATCTTCCGACGCGCTGATCGACGAGTTTAATCGCATCGTCCATCCTTCCAACCAGTCCGCCATCTCTCCTCCCATTTCGAGCAGTCGAACGTGTTCTTCCCCAGCTTAACATTCACAGCATTATGCGCTTCGCATAACCATTTGCCAAATTCATCGCGACTACCGACTCGGATCTGTTCTTTCTCCATGTAACGTTGGAAATCTTCGGCGCAAACCCAGCACGGATATAACCGCGAAAAGACCCCCATGAACGTCTTGAGATCCGACTGTTCCGCTACGCTCGGCGTTTTCGGGTAGGTCGCCGCAATCGAGTGTAAAAGTGTCCATGTACTCCGCCCAAGCGTTTCTACGTCAGCTGGGCAATCATCCGTAGTTGGACGTTGTGAGGAAAATGTTGAGGCTGCAACAGCGCCAGCTCCAGCTCCAACAGCAGCAGCGCCTGCTGCAGTTCCGGTACCGCTACCAGATTTTAATGACGATTTTGTCATTTGCGCCCATGAGGAAAAATCTCTTTTTGATGTACATGATCGACATCTACGTAGATCTTACATCAGTAACCAGTCAATATGATATTGGAACCATGGTACAGCGAAAATGCTAGGTAGGTACTCACGGCTTTCCATCCTTCCCTATTACGACGCCCTTGGGCAATTCGTTAGGCTGTGGTTGCGGTTCTCTCGTGTCAGCAGCCATTATGTGAGTGTTATTGGGCTGAAATAAGAATAAGGTAAGAAAAGATGGGCATAGGAGCTCGCGATAGCTTGCGACTATAGAATCGAAAGGTGTCGGCAAGAAAATTAATTAATTTTGGATGGACGGCTGGCTGGCTGGCTGGAATCGGATTTGTCAGTTAGCTCAGTAGCTCGGCGGGAAGCGAGTCCCGGCCCCGGCCGGTGACGCCACTACCAAAGTACAACTAAGCACGGGCCGAACACTCAATGCTAGCTCACCTTATCTAATCCACTATTTCTCAGGTACATCCTTGTATTGGTATACCTTTTATCGATAAAGCTTACGTCTTAGCTTTCTTCGGTATTCAAAGCTTCAATTGCGCGACATAGAATTGTAAAAATTGCCAGCTCACGCGACCAATGCGTCAATTTATGCCAATTCGATTGGCATAGCTCAGCTTCCATGGCCTCCAATACAGAAAAGATTCCTGTGTTACTCCTCAAGACGAAATCGATACCGACGGATGCATACGAAGATCTATTCTCTACCCCGCGACAGGGCCACGATTTCGAACCCACCTTCGTCCCTGTGTTACAGCACAAATTCGAAGATGATGGAATGCAACAATTCGACAAACTGCTGCGAGAAAGGCGGATGAGCAAAAACCCGGACAGCGCATACGGAGGCCTTATCTTTACTTCACAAAGAGCCGTCGAAGCATTTGCAAAGTTAGTTGAGGATGGCAAAGGTCCGAGACATTCTATACATCAAATGGGACCCTAGTCTCTGACTCGCGAGAACAAACAGGCGACGATAATTGGCCACATCTTCAAGACGTCCCAATATACAGTGTTGGTCCCGCTACAACCCGTGCGCTCAAAGCCGTGTCGCAGACCCCTCAGCTACAGATATTTGGGGAACACACAGGGAACGGTGATGCGCTCGCGCAATTCATATTAGACCATTATGGCGAGTGGTATAAGGACCGACCGACCAAGCCCCCACTACTATTTCCGGTCGGAGAACAGAGAAGAGATATCATACCGAAGACATTAATGGATAAGGCCATACCTGATACCCGACGAATCTCAGTGACCGAGATAGTGGTGTACGGCACAGGTGTTATGGAGTCTTTCTCAGGAGACTTCGCAAACGTACTACAAAAGACGACCAACCGGAGATCAAGATGGGTGGTTGTCTTCTCACCGACCGGTTGCGATAGCATGCTTCGAGGATTGGGGATGCTAGATGATAAGACTGGTAAGGCTATCCCCAAAACTCAAGAGAGGTCATCAACATTTATCGCGACGATCGGACCAACCACACGCAATTTCCTAAAAAGGACGTTTGATTACAACCCGGATGTGTGCTCTGAAAAGCCAAGTCCTGAAGGGGTGTGGCAGAGTATAACTGAGTTTATAGAAAGGTCCTCATAATCGAAGAAGTTAACTGCCCAAACTACATTGCCTCCTATTGGCGTATGTATGTATATCTGGATGTATCTTGTATCTTGATGAGGTATATGAAACACTGTATTATGTAAGAATAAACTTATGCGCATTTAGCTGTTACAACCAAACAGGATGGCGTACATACATGTAAAGCTTACTTGGCATGTTGTGTATCACCAACCTCATTTATATGTACAAACGAGTGGTCAATGTACATGCCATAGACATAGTTAAGTATAAAGTATGGAAAGCGTCGCAGGATTGGATGATAGTACTCAGTGAGTTTATTGGTGAGACAGCGAATAGGCTTTATATAGTGGAGAATGGGGAATGGGGAAGTCGGACCATCCATTGGAATTTCGAGAGTAAGAAACCTAATTAAGTGTCTAATAATAGTCGACAAATATTCCATCATTCCTAACAAGAGTCAAAACTCCAACACCTAAACCTTTTACTTATCTTTTACTTAATCGATCATCACCACTTCAATTTCTCATAGCATTTATTATTTATTATAACCATAGTTCTTATCTAAAGTTCCTACAATTGATACTCTCATTATTACGTTCTACGCATTTACGATTCATAGCTCACTGGCCACAATACGACATACCGCTGTGACCCCACTAGAACATACCCCAAACATACCCAATAGACCGCCCACCATTACAGCCATCGTCACGCTACGTCACATTCGATGATTCCACTTAATAACTAAACCCCTACCCTACCTTACCTTTTGCCTAGGAAGAGGTAGGTAAGGTCTGATCGAGAACCTTAGAAGCACCTATCTTATCTCCATTTACCTAAGACAAAACTAGAAACTACATACAGAAGCTATTATCCACTTCTCCAACTTCTTCACTTCTTAGCTTTGCAGCAATCACCTCCCGCCACTACTGTTACTACTACTGTTACTACTCCTACTAGGCCGATCGACAGGCACACGATCACCATCACGCACGCCATCCACACCAAAAAACCCTTACCTACCCCCACGAGACCCAAAACAACTACCGACCATGAGTGTAAATCGACAGGATAGCAACTTAATAGATTTCTCGCCGCCTTCCTCCGGCACCTCCACCCCGATATCCCGCCATTCTTACGCATACCCACAATCGCAATCACAACCACGATCTCCTCCACCTCAGACCTCCCCGAATAGCGGCGGTAGTTACATCGGGTCCGCCGTACTAGGTCTATGGCGACGATTCTCCTCCCTCGAAGCACCTACATCACCTCCTAGTGGTACCACGACACCACCCTCACACACAGCACTCTACAATGCGAATTCAGAACCAGCATTACCAGGTGATGGGATTAACGGCCCCTTCATCCCACCCTCACGACCACCTGGGCGTTCAGCATCACCGCGCGGACTACCATCGCTAGAACCGTTGACGTTACGAGGCTATCGCGGTGACACAGGGGCTGACGAGAGGTTGCTGGCGCGAGGCGTGGCCGAGGAAATCCGTACTTTCTTACCGGAACGCCTTAAGATTGCTGAGGATTGGCGGTTAGTATACAGTCTATACCAGGATGGCAGTTCCCTAGGGACGCTATACAAGCTATGCGATGAGTACCGCGGCCGAAGAGTCGGGTTTGTGCTCGTAGTGAGGGACGGCAAAGATGGGGTGAGTCACCTTTTTATTGTATACCGAAGGAAACGAACCCATCACCAATGAAGCGAATACATACAAAAGCGAATATAACAGCATTAAGTCCAAAAACAAAAGACTAGAAGCTAACCCAACTCCCACATTCTATAGACCTTCGGCGCATACCTAACTGAAGCACCACACCCAGCAGCTTCCTACTATGGCACAGGGGAATGCTTCCTCTGGCGAGCAAGCCTCCACGCACCACTCCCACCACCTCCCTCCGCCGACACAACCAACATCAACTTCCGCACCACGACAATAGCATCCCCCACAGCCTCCACAGCCTCCACATTCCCCCCACACGACGACCGCCAACCCGCCACCCAACAACAACAGACCCTAGCCCCAGGCATCACAGACCCATCAACTAACAAACTAAAACCATCTTCACTACCCCCTCCACAACCCCCGGCGCAAAGTATCCGATTCCAAAATTTCGCGTATACGGGCGCAAACGATTATTGCATTTTCTGCGAGTCTAAGTTCCTATCAGTGGGCGGTGGAGGCGGGGGTACGTATGGGCTATGGTTGAATGATGGATTAAGTCGTGGACACAGCGCGCCGTGTGATACGTTTGGGAATCAGCCGCTTAGTGACGAGGGCGAGAAGTTTGATGTGCTGGGTGTTGAGCTTTGGGTTGTGGGGAGCGGGTAGGTTGGTTTTAGCGGGATGTTCGATGGTTTTAAGATTATGAGGGTGATGAGAAATGGCCAAATAATTCGAGAATAGGACAAGGGCGAGACGAGAGAATCGTCTAATGTAAGAATGACAGCATTTTGTCCACGTATAGACTTGCTGACCGGATTCAGCAAGTTGGGAGTCGGAAGTCAGACAGAGAGAGAGCTTATTCCTACTCCTACTCTTAATACGATATCCAATGTGTAGATGGAATTTCACATCATTTTAACCAGATTTAAGTTCGCTATCATTTGGAATAAGGGTGGATTTGTGAAATGACATATGGATGTATAGCAATGATACACCCTGGTAACACCATAAGGAATGAAACGGAATACGGATAGAACTTCTACATCCGACCTCAGCCGATTAGCACGAGAACTCGGGATAGGAGAACAAGCGGGCTTAGATTAGAAGAGCTAATAGCTACGTTATACAACGCTATCGAGTGAACATCGATCCCATCCACCCATTCGTTAGTTTCTATCAGATATAAGCAAGGGATGAGTGAGTTTAGGGTTAAGGGATATATAATATTCTTCCAATTGGATGTCGTCCCATCACTTATCACCATAATAGGGGCCATTGCACGTATAATTAGGCGCTATAGCTTGTAGGCGCGAGGGATGGGGTGGAATTACATACTGGTCAGTAGGATGGGCAAGGAAATATCATATAGTATGTGGTACTAGGAAAGATTTGTAGATGTTCCCTTTGTTTAGGTATTAATAGTCCAGAGTATGATGATGTGTAATTTTGTAAGTACCCCTACAAACCTCTCAAGCACAAGTTCAGTCTATGTACAGATTAATGATAACACGGAGCTATACATAATAGCGTAACACCAGCTTCCATCACAACGTCAAGAGCCGTCTACACGCCACATCACATAGTCACATACACATAAGTACAAGTCCACAAGATAGTAGAAAAAAGTGCGTGTTTACTATCAGCAAAGGTAGAAAAGAAATTTGGAGAGAAGATAAGACATCGTTATCCATCAACATCTCCCACTATGCTAAGATCTTATGCGTGCGCAGCTTTGTAGCACAAGATCTCCCATTCTCCCCCTAATGTTCCATATCGTTTGAGCAGAAAGGAGGATCCCTCATGAGAATCTCTAGTAATTTCTCGGCTCTTCTCAATAATTACTCTCTTTAGGGACACACCCTGCCCTGTCTTGTCCATAAATTTTGCCTGCTATGCTAAACGGTGATTGGTCGATTCATTGATTGGTTGGTTGTCCCAAAACCGCGAATGCTCAGCGTACGCGATTGGAGTTGGTTTCAGTAGATGTATTCTTCAAGCCCAAAACCCTGCATAAGATATGCCATCACCCCCTGACTACCAGAATAATGTCGGTTCTACCGCATGATCTCTTGGTAGATGAGCTGCTTCAACTGCTCCTTACTAAGGTTATCCTTGTGCTTGTCGAAATCGAAGAACTCTTCGGGAATCGGAGGTGCTGTCGGCTCGTCCTCAGGGTCGTGGTACGGTTCGAGGTACGGGTGCTTCAGAGCCTCCTCCACAGTGATACGCTTGACGGGGTTAAAGGCTAGGAGCTTCTCTAGCAGGTCGAGGGCGAGGTCGGAAGTCTTAGGAAAGAGAGTTCGGAACGGAACCTTCTTCTTGAAAGGAAGGGAACGGATATACTCGCGAGCTCGACGAGACTTAATTCCGTAATAATCCTCCATAGTTGGCGTTCCTAGAACATCCAAGATCAAAGTCAATTGATGGTGGTCTGTACTCATGTTAGCAGGGCAATCATTTTTAAGATATAGAATCGAATTACATACAATCCTTTCCTGGGAAAAGAGGCTTTCCGCTTAGCATCTCCGCTAGAATGCAACCGACGGACCAAACATCAATCGCCTTGGTGTACTCCTTAAACGTCAACATGATCTCAGGAGCACGGTACCAACGGGTAGCGACATATTCTGTCATGAAACCAGAGTTGTCTTCCTGAGAGGCGGCTGATCGTGCAAGACCAAAATCACACACTTTCAGATCGCAGTTAGCGTTCAGTAGAAGATTGCTCGGCTTCAAATCTCGGTGAAGCACGTTAGCGGAATGCATAGCCTTCAACGCTCGTAGCGTTTGGTAGATGAAGTATTGGCAGTGATCATCTGATAAATCCTGGGTACGAATGACACGGTGCATATCCGTCTCCATTAGTTCCTACGGGATCGAATTAGCCATCAATCAAAACACAATTGGGTCCAATTTCATCTCATACCTGGATCAGATATACTTCATTGAAAGTCTCATAATTTCGCGGCTTCTGGATGTCAAGGATGGAGATAATGTTCTCGTGGTTAAAGTATCTAAGAAGCTTCATCTCTCGAAGAGTTCTTAGGCAGAACATGGAATGGTCGAAAGGAGTAATCTTCTTAATGGCGACTTTCTGGCCTGACGGCTTGTGTATCGCAGAACTATACATGAGGATTTAGCTACTGGACTTCACTTGCAATCCCAACAACAATAATAACTTACCAGACAACTCCATAAGCTCCCTCTCCAACAACATCCTGGATGTCGTATTGCTCACTAACATTAAATGAGATCTTTCGGGATCCAGCCGGATTGGGGGGATTCGATCGCGACATGTTTGCTTATACCGCCGGAACAGATGATTTTAAATCGATGTTTGGATGGAAGAGCGGAATAAAGCCCAAGTACCGAAAGGTTCCAACGCTTCAGGCGTCCAGAGTGGGTATATTAAGACCCTCTAAGGGCAATAAGAGCGTCTATATAGGTAATTTCGGCTCGGCAGGGAACAAAAATCGTGCACGCTCCACACGACGGAGTATAGCACAATAGAATATCGATTACGGCGACCCTATTCGAACGTCTTATCGAGTAATTACCGAGGCGTCGAGTCCGGTATGACCGAATTGCAGCTGCCGCCTATATAAAATGGGTTGTCGCAAAGGAATTGTGAATGCTTTATTGCAAATCGCAGCTTTTCGTTCTTTCAATTTCACAAACCAAACATGTGGCTCCTTTATGTTCGTCGGTCTAAGCTTTGTACGTCGATGCGGTAGTTGTGGCTGTCTAATCGAACTGGAAGTTGTTACATTAGCTGGGATTGTTGCGCAAGGACAAAGACGATAACCATGAGTGACACTGGGGTCAGGGGTTTGGAGGCGAATCGCAATGATTTGTGTAGATCGTATAACATAGAAAGGGAAGAGTAATTCGATATCGGGTTATGCGCTTGCTTAGGACAGCTTTATTGCTCCGGCCGTAGATGTGCACTGAACAACTACTAGGTACGAAGTGGTTCGCGTGATGGATAGCTTAGCTTCGAGAAGACAAGATGAAGCACAATACAAGCCCTCGGAAGTTGAGATCGAACAGGTGAACAAGACTCGAGGTCAAAGAGTGCATTCGGGTTGTAACGCCGTGTTACAAAACTTCAGACGCTTCCATATATTTATTCTCTTAGTCCGAAGGGGGTGGGAGAAGGCAGACAGGGTTCCCGAGAAGATGCGCGCCAACACGAGCAATCACTGTCTCTTCTTGTAACCTAACGGCGCACGATAGGTTCGATAGAGTAGTTAAGTGGAACATGAAGCGCCGGTGGAGTTGTTGTGGAAGGGTAAGAAGCAAAGGAATAAAACGTGGAAAGTCTTCTTACCTTTGGATTAGTTGACTCGTTGACGACGGCGCAAGTAAGGAAAGTTGTTGGGTGCAGTTGAATAGTTCAAGTCGAATAATCGAGTTGAATAAATGAATGAATCTGGATGGGCCCCGCCTTCTTCGAATGGTGACTGGAATTGGTGTGGATGATACCTAGGTACCTACATATGTAGTGACTTCCGAGTGACTTCTCAAATGTATTGCATGTAAGTGAGGTGTGATTTATCGAATGCTGTACTAGGTATCAGTACCAACACTACATATGCGGTACTTGCGTATCTAGGGAAATACGTATATGTAAATACGTAAATGCCAAAAGAAATCGACCCGTCTGTGACCTTCCAATGGATGCAATGGATGTGTTTATTGGAAAACGGTTTATGAACAATAACCCAAACAGTCGGGTAAAACAATAAAGCAACCAAATAATTGTCTTGATAAGAGGGAACAACGACACAGACGTTTTAAAAAAGGGAAGAAAGGAATAAAAAAAAAAATAAGAATAGTAACAACAAAAGTACCAAGTATCAATCAAGTAATAAGTTGTAGTGTGTAAGGTAGCGTGTAGCATGAGCGGGGCAGAGGAGGAAGCAGAGTTGGGAAATGTCAAAGAGCTCGAAGCGGCTCGAGCGAGAAAAAAGGACGAACAGAAAAGCTGTTACAACGCCTGTGGATTAAAAAACCCCTCGGACCCTATGTAACAACTTATGGGTCAGTCTATTGAATCGAAGCTACTTGCATCGAGTGGACCCCAATAATGCGACGGCGACCAGACACTAGAGTACTAAGAGCTAAGTATGGTATGGTATGGGATAGTATGGAGTTATGGTGCATATACATACCTCATACATGTACGCACCGGGTAGTCGGATGACAACAGTTTAGTGCTAGATAACGAGACTTGCTTGTCGTTGAAGCAGATTATATGGATGTAGGTATATGCAGTGATAACGGTGACAAGAGTTGTATGTATCAGATTATTCAGGAGGAAGAGAAAACTAGAAAACAAGGAGGAAACTGGATTATAAGGTAAAATAGATTGTGTTAGCTACATCAAGAGCAAATAAAGTAAGACAACAAACAGTAATGCAAATTTCAAATTTCATCAGAATTTCCCTTCTTCATTCTCTCAATGGATGTCTCTTTCCAACTTCCATCTAAACTTCCCTTAGTAACTTTACACTGAAGTACAGTAGTCCCGGGTAATTTCCCCACGTGGGATCTAAAATCAGGTTGCTCATCATAGGATTAGCAGCAGGTCAAACCGACTAGACATGTCAAAAGGAAAGAAAAAAAGGGAAAAGAGGGAAGGGAGTTGCCGCCGTAAACATCCATGCCTGTCTTTACATCTACATACATACAGTTGAGACGTACAGACGGCAGGTACCCAGCATCCCGAGAGATGTTTTAGGTTTGACTCGAGATGGGATGGTGAGGTGTGATGGAGTTGAAAGGGGAAGGGGGGAGGGGTTGGAGCTAGAAAGAAGGAGTGAGCAAAAAGGTAGCAAAGGTGGGGTCGGAGGGGTAAGGGGACATCAGCGATTGCTGCAGCTGCATCGCATCGACACTTTCTTTCGCGGGGTCCCTTTTTTTATTCCATCCATTAGAAAAGTGACCTGATTTTACTTTACGAATTGGTGTCTCATCATGTACCACCTCCATCACTACATGTACCTAAGTATCTACATAGATACATGTGGTACAAGTACATTCAATGTTCATTCCTGGCTTCAAAGCACCCCAATCAATTGAAGTAGGTTTGAAGGTCAACGGCTTGAACCGATGAAACGACGCCGTTATGACTTCTCAAACTCTACCTACATACTTTCATCCACCTCGGCAGGCAACTCAAAAGCTTACCTTTTACATCATTTCCATCTTTTTCCATTTTTCTCACACTTTCAACGTTGTCAACCCCTATCACACAGCAGAACGGCGCCTCCAAATTATATACCATACGATGTTAACATGAAAAAGCTGTATGGTATTGGTACCTACATCATGCCAATGCAAGGTTCCTATCTCTTGTAACCGCCCGAGCAACACACCCAAGGCGTTCCCTCGTGTGCTGATAGATTACGAAATCAATCCGGCCATCCAATGATGGGTCGCGTCAAGCGCCGCACACCGCAGGTGGGCACGTGTGTTTTAAATCTCATCCGCAGCCTCCCCTGGTCTGTTTCATGACTGGTCGGAACGGATGTGACCCAAGCATTTCAGGAACGCTCGGCACGGGCTGCTTCTTAATCACTCCTGTCCTGCCAGCCCTGTTCGACATACATCATGTCTACATACCACCTCCTGAGGTACCTTGCAGCTGTCGTGTTTTACCGTCACCATCATCTTACTACATAGGGGCGACGACCAATAAAACTGTGACGGCAGCCAGCCGATCCTCCTGTGGTCAGAAGTTTGAGTTCGGCTTTACACAACAAGCCGAGACGCCTATATAATATCTATGATGTGGCTGGCCATCTATCCGCCCGTGCCGTCCAATAGCCAGATTACCGGGCCAGCTCTCAATATCCGATGACTTTCTATCCTCGGAGAATTATCTAGTCGAGCATGCCGTCAGACATGCGGCCTCCAGGATGGATTTCAAGTTTCTCATATATCATACGCCATTAATCTACGAACTGCCACGAAGCAAGAAGGCGACAAGTACCGACAGTATGCAGGTTATTACATAGTTATTGGCCTGCAAAGAACGCCAAAGTACTATACATACTCGTTTCAAAAACCAATGAAACGCGCATTTTCTCGTGGGTGGCGTCTTGCTGCATCCATTTCGCAGCCGAGATCGCAAAAAAAGTATGGCCTCTTACTATCGATGTCGCAAAGAAGCCGCCACAATCAGCAGTACGCGTAAATTAATTTCCTACCTCTGGTAATTAATTGATTATTATCGCGGATTTTAACACCGGTAGGTGCGTCAGGATAGCCGACTAGCTAGTCCTTATGATCTATCATACAGGCAATATTGGTTCTACAATCGCCGTTCTTGCACTATTAGAGTCAGCAGCCACTAACTCACTTCCACACGCGTCGCAAGGCTGATGAGAACTCATTTACAAGCTAATTCGCACCCCCTACATTGAAGGCTAGGAATGAATAGTCCCGTCGAATTTGATGTGTAAACGCCTTAAGTTGATAACCTAAAGAAAATTTGTATATTCTAGATATTTATTTTCACTTACCTACCCCACGGATATGCGTACATATGCCTACGTTTCATTAATGCCGCCTAGTATTTCATGTAGATTGAAAAATGCCACGTGAAATGCACCTAGGGACTCCACAAGGATTGAATAGTAGAGATATTTGGGGTCCAGTTAGTAGTAAATGTAAATACGAATTAAAGAATAAAAATAAAACAATGTCTCCGTGGTATGCAATGATCAGTAGTAAAAGGAGGCTTGACGTAAGCTCTTATGGTTCTTGGTCTCTGATAGACGAGATATGACTATATAGCCCCTGAATAGCTTCATAAGCTTGAGGAGAACCTCACTCCTGCTCTGAAAGCAATGGGTGCACACGGAACTACTAAGTCTTCTACACACATCATTCATACTCCAAGAATAGGTACCTACCTGAGGTAGGTAGGTAGGCGGTAGCATCTCACCAGTAAAACCATCAAATCGATCCGCTAAGTATTCTCGGTACTTATTTACTATCGCCGGCTTCGTTTTACTTCCACGACATAAGTGAGGTGGGCTGCGCTGAAGCTCTATCTAACAATACCACAAAACGCAAATCCCTAACCTCTATTTAGCCGCGAAAAAAGACATCGCTGGTACACTATCATTCTGTCTGAATGCTATTTCGCTCCTCCTTTTCTTTCCTTTTCCTTTCTTATCTTACTTCGACCACCGGGTGGATAGTATCAGTCTTCCACCTCACTCCTCAACTCACTGCCCTCAATAATAACACCCCATCCCCACCCCCAACCCCTCAAACTCATCCTGCTCCTCCCGAAGGCGTTCGACTACGCAGTACTACTGAACAACCTAAACAATCAAGAAGCGCAAGAAGCAAAACGTGAGCAATTGGTCTTTGTGAAGTTTCATATAAAACTATCTAAGTCGGAGAGACAGACAGAGAAAAAAGTGAGAGAGAAAGATCCGTGCTTGCTTTTATTTGGTTTTGTGATCATCAGGAGCTTACCTTTTCTCTCATCGTTCCCATCCACTGGCCGAAGCTCATTCCTTGGTCTGCCCGATCTTCTACTAGTAATGTCTGTGCCCACAGTTTCAAGCTCGGTTCGCCGTCTTCTCGGACGATATATAGATGCGGCACGATTATGCTTCCTACTCCACGTGATAGGTGGTCCCGACTCTTCTGAATTACAGCCCGTACCCGTTCGTTGAAATCGTTATCTAGCTCTGGGATCGATCCCTTACCGACGCGTAGTTGCGTACGGTCTGCTACACCAAATACATCCATTAGAAGTTGCGGCACAGCATCCCTTCCAACCCATAGGAACTGTGTCTGGCCATCGTCGATTAGGTATAGACCGTATGAAACGAATCGTTCTGAAGACAAGTTCAATGGGGGCGGAAGAATGATCTGGCTCGTTTCCGGATCGGGGACCCCAGCGGTATCGGGCATATCGTGTAACGAGAACAACCGCGGGTAGATGTACTGCATGAGAAGTGGCAGGGGTAACGTAGAAAGTTGGCACAGAGCCGCTGATCGGAGATCGGATGGGATCTGTGCTGATTTCCGGAGACCGACGTGTTTTATTAGACCCAGGAAAAGCACTGGAAGGCCGCGCAAATTAGCAGGGAATTGTAAACCACCACCTCCCATGCTTCCACCACCAAGTTCCTTCTTGAAGGTTTGTAGTAGCTCCAAAAGTTTACTCTGAAGAGCATCGCGGGCGGCATCTAGACCACTGCTTAAAGCTCTCTCCACAGCCTTGTGAGTGAAGTATGTCGTTATGGCGCACTGATCCGCCGAAGCGTAAACGTCTGCGAGATTGGTAGTTGTGGGAATTGCTAGGGTCAGAACCCGGATACGTCGTTCTCCATTGCAATTAGTGTATAGAACACCAGCTTGCAGGCAAACGTAGTTCTTCTGTAGAGTCTCGTCGATAGCCACTTCAACCACGTAACATTGGTCGCGAGGGAAGGCGGGGAAGGCGCAGAGATCTGAAGACCTGTTGAAAAAGTTTCCGTAGAATGTACTCATACGTAAACCAGTCGTGGCCCGTACCCTGAGCACCGCTTCCAATCCAATCTCCGAAGATAAGAAGTCGCTAAACTCTGATGCGAACTTGACTGCATCCTCCGCTCGACCTGCGTTCCATCCCGGATAAAACCAAGTCTGACCACCAGTGTACCGAGGGAGGTTACTAAGCGAGGCTACGTCTTGGTACTGTGAGGAGAAGAGGAACATGTCAATAGAGACCTGGTTCTTAGAACATTCAACAGCAAACGATTTGTAGAAACTGTTGGCGGTTTGAAGAAGACCGCTTTCTTTAGAAGTGCCAAGAAGTTTCTTATCTTCTCGCATTTCCAACTTCCCAATTCCCATGTTCGGTAGCGAAGCACTTAGAACAACAATCTTACCACCCAAGGGTGAAATAAGCTTGTGGCCAGCCCTCAAAGCCGAACCCATAGCCGATCCGTTACTTTGGTTGTTTTGGAACATGTCGGGGAGTTTGGTCAGAAAGTTCTCCACGCTGTTTCGACTTTCTATTAAGGGAACTAGTAGGTCTTGAGGCACGGGCAGGAACGGCTCATCCAGATCGCTAACAACAAGCATGCTCGTCTCCGCATTTTCTTCGTCGTCTTTGGGAATAGAGAAATAGTGTAGACTTGAGTCGACCGCAATGAATCCTAGCCGAGTTCGTCGGTCCGCATTCGGTATCCTATTAAGACTATCGAGAATGGTTCGCGCGCTCGTAGCGAGAAGACCAGTGGAAACAGCAGCATAGCTGACATCGAAAAGGAATAGATATACGAGCGGTTGCGGAGGACGGACCATATACTCTTGAGGAGCCACGAACTCAACTACAGAATGGTTCAACTCGTATCTATCCCATCGGTTAACACTCTTTTGAGCAGCAGCATCCCAGTCGAATGCTTGTGGAACGTCGTTGGTAAGGTTGCACATATTACATCTCCACCTGTGACCTTGATCAAGGAAGATCACGTAAGGGTTAATGTATGTCCTACATCTCCGGCAACGAGCTATAACTTGGTCCTGCACAACTGGCACTTGGTCATCGATGTCATGAAGAGCGGCGTAGGGCTGAATAACAAGGGCAAAAGGCATCTTGGATTTTTTGAGTAGGGAATGCGTGGTGGGGACCGCATTTAATGTAGACCGGACATATTTAGGGGGGCAGTTTGCGTCGGGCGACTGGGTTACACTGGCCTATCATGATAATTAGCCTGGATTGTCAAGTGTTCAAAGCAGATATACACTTGCGACACTTACATTTGGCGGTAGAATACAAGGAGGCGGGGGAAGATCAAGTTCGGAGACGTTGAAAGGTTGATTTAATAAGTCGGTAGGATAGAGTTGATTTAGAGACAGCCGAGCTTGCTGGCCATGCTGGGGAGGCTGTTGGACACCAGGCTGAGGAGTAGCTCCCATATTCATACCGGCCATGCCCTGGGTTATGCTACCAACACCCGGCGGTTGACCGACTCCGGGTTGGTAGTAAGGATCGGGTGACTGATAGCCAGCTACTCCTGGCTGGACAGGAGCACCTGGATGCGGCGGAGCGCCGTACGGTGCAGGGCCGGGAGAGACATATCCGGGCTGCTGGAAATCTTGAGCGGGATAGCCACCGTAGCCAGGAGAAGGCTGGGGACCAGGACCTCCTACAAAGCCAGGAGGGACTGATTCGCCTGGTCTACCGGTAGCACCGGCGTTCGCGCCGCTGCCAATTTCGAAAGCTTGAGTAGCATAACCCCTCTTCTTTTTCTTTCCAGCGTCATGATGCGATACAGATTGCGGGGGAGGTGAGGTTTGCCCTTCGTATCCCGCTGGTGGTTGGTCAGTATAGGGGGCCTCTTGGCTGTATTGTTGTGGGGGATATTGGCCGTAGCCGTCGTTAGGGGCAGCCATATTGGCGCAATTGGTCGGTGATGTTAACCTGACCTGAGGTGGGCTGTTTTGATACTATTTTCCTCCCGTCCGTCTTTTTTTTGGAACAATCCTTATTACCAACGTCCTAATTATTCGGTGCACAATAAATCCGGGATCGCGTTAAAGGAGCTTATAGTCGGATCGTATTAGGAGACGTTGGGTTCTTAGTTGTTCGGTGGTTGTAGCTGGTTGCTTAGTTGCTAGGGTACTAATTGTCCGACTTGTGGCCACGATTCGATAGAAGGAAGCACGGTTCTCGGCGGAGGCCACGTTTTTATAAGAACCTAGAAAAGCCAGTACAGAGAGAATTAAGGGAGACGCTGGCGGTGTAAGCCGTTAAAAGGTGAACGGCGTAAAAGATAGGAAAATAGGAAAAAAAGTAGAAAAAACAACAATAAAATAAAATATGATTTTATAAGATCGCCATTCTTCTGACCTTGGTTGAATATTGTAGTTGATGGTCAATGTACCCGAATTCAGCAACTTGTCAATTTCACAGGCCGAATGACGATGTTGATTCGATAGATTGAATAAAAATGGTGGGCAACTTGACCGATGTAGCTTGGTCCAAGCTCCTTTTTTTTTTTACTTTTGCTTTTCCTTCCTTTCCTTCCTTTCCTTCCTTATTTTCCCCCCACCAGAAACTTTGATCCTTGGAATTAATATACTAAATCACGTGAATGCTGTCATAGCTGTCAGTTGTCTGTCGTAATCCACCTTGTACCTAGGTATACATGTGTATGCATTTATGAGTTGTATTATGAATTTAGCACAAATAGATCGGCGTCGGGTTTCTTCAGCTTACTTATCAAAAGGATCCACTTCTGATGGACCCCAAATGGAGAATCCCCCTCCATCTCACATCATAGGAGGCCCGTTCCCCTCCCTCTCTTCTTCCATGTTCCTTTCCCTTTCCGATCTAAGATCCATCCATTTTATTATCTCCCTTTATTTGTTCCGTCGTACCATACCAAAGTAGGTATACATACATACATCCATATACATCCAAACGTGCCGAACTTCCAGCTTTTGATGTTGGTATCGACCTCAATTAGGCAGGCTAGACTTATTGTTTCCCCTATTACAAACGGCGTGTCCGCCTAATTTTAGTATTTTCGTTAGCAATAAGCTAGGTACCTAGCGTGTTAGCTCACGGTTCGGTACGATGGCAGGTAGCGGCAACGGGTAGTCGCTGCTCTGGTAGCACGTTTATGCATGTGCTTATTACCTTTTATGAGTCGTTCCTGATGTTTGTCCGAATAACCAGGTAGGTAGGGAAAAAGTGCAGTTGCTTTCAGCTGAGACCTTTTGCACTTTCCCATTCTTAATACCTATACGCGATTGCGTTACACTATGGGATAAGTTTAGACTCGCTCTCTCTTAATCTGTTCCATCCTATCCTATCCTCTTCCTCTATTTCATCTACTTCATTTCATCTACTTCTTACGTACTTCTCTAGTATTTACTTTCTTACATAGACCTGATCTTCATAAATCCAACAATCAAATCAAAGAAGCACATACCTATTCTTCTACAAACCAAATCTATTTCCATTCTCATTATTCACTTACCTAGGGATCCTATTATAATACCTACATAAACTACGACTCACTACTAGACTAACCGTCGCCACCTAAAACTTAGTCGCATACTATTTTTATTTTTAATTGTCTTCTATTCTAACAAAAATTGCGATTTCAACATATACTTTACGTATCTATACCTTTCAGAGACAACCTAACAAATAAAATCCGAAGTCATGGCCTGGAGAAGCAAATCGCCTGTTCAAGTCGAGGCCAAGCCCTCGACATTTAGGTATATATGTTACTTCACCTAACATTACCCACTTGCCGCGATTAGGCATACAATCATATCATCTTGGTACCTACAGATCGCTAACGTAAGCTCCCTCGCTTCCAGCCAGTTACTCCCACTCCTAATCCTCCTCGTCTTTCTCGGCGGTGCTGCTTTCGTCGGTTACCATATCTACCTCAGCGTCGTTCAGATTCGCGACAGTACCGAGAAGCGCATGGCCAAGAAGAACGTGGTCTTCACCAAGGATGGTCTCAAAGTTGGCGTCAAGCACGTGGAACAAGAGAACTACGTTGATGCCACACAGAGTTGGGTTGTCAAGGCCTGGAATCTAGGGAGTAGCGCTCCAGCGCCCGTCAAGAGGAGATAAGGAACGGAAGGGGGGAAGCGAGGTCGTGAACTCGAGGACGAGAAGCCGATACTTGTTGTCGGATGTATACCAACTTCATTTCGTGCGGTACCGGAGGCCTCCTTTAGGGTTGTACAATCCTAGTGGACCTCTGAACCTCTTTATTTATTCTACAAAACCACTTGCGCCCATGGAATTACGACGAGTCGCGAATCCGATAACACCTAAATCAACACCATGAACGTTGTTGAATCGGATATACTCTCTATGACTGCGGAAAATGGATGCGCAAGAAGGTTCTTTACGATATACGATGATACCCTGGCTGATGGTTGGGCGGATGTTAGGGGGTAGAGGACCACGGTGTTTCTAGTGTTGCTTATTTACTGTACCAACAAAACAAGGCGTTTACAGCTCAAAAAATATCTTTAAGATTGTGGCTGTCGGTGCGGCCGCTTCCGCATTGTTCAACCAGCATCAGACTAATATATAACAAACAAATGTCGTGGTGGACTTTGTACTACAAATACCACCCGCAATGAGAAGTTGATAAATTGCATTGTATCACGATAACGTGATTTTCCGTCATGGAAGGGAGCGACATACGAAGAGGATCTACGTCTAGCATTTTATCGGAGTTTTATGCACGATGCGGTGTTCATGAGATATATTAAACCTCGCCCTTATTCTAATCATCTTCGTGTCAATCCACAATACTCATATGTTATAGGAATCATCTCTAAGGGGTGTATATAAAAGCTATCCTAAATCAAATAGGTAGAGCTGAGATCAAATTTTCGCATGGTTCTGTTCGCCGCAATAGCAGTACACCTATCCAAACCCTTTCCCTAGAACCAAGTTATGAATAAATCGGAACGCCATCTTGAGTATCCTCCCAACCAAATATGCGCTCTAATAAGCTCCTATGATCCAATCTGCAACCCAACATTGTAAGAAACGCACATAAACAAAATTGCATCCCTCTGTTGAAAGCTGAAAAAAACCCAGATAGGGGGAAAATGAAAGATCATCAAACGCGACATCCATGCCCAAGCTGAATATTCATATATCCTCCCATGTAATAAAGTCCATCCCAAAATCCATCACCGGGTCAATGAATCAACCGTCTTATCGTGCAAAAGTCCTGTTTTCCCTTTTGGTGGTCTGTCCACATCCGTGCAATATTTGGGTTGCCCGGGAAAAATACCTAGGCACGTAAGTTTATAATATCGAATAACTCTCAGTACCAGCACCAAAAAAGAATCCGAGCGCGTTGGGAGTAAAAACCGTATCCCGGTTGGCCCAGTTGTCTGAGCTCCCGAGTCGACAAGCCAGGCAACTGACCACCGGTGGCGGTTTTTCGCGGCGCGGGTTCGATTCCAGCTATGAGTACGATTCATTTCCAGCATCGAACCCGCACCGTCTTTTTGCCATTTTTTGCAAGTAATCATTTTTTTTTTTTACCCATCATAAGGCTCACAACTTCAAAACGCGTGGGTGAGGTTAGACCGTAAGCCATAGTCGTGCAACCCATTTCTGTCCTTCTCCCGCGTTTTGCCCTCCCGCAGCTCTAGCTAGGAGCTCCGCTCTTGTCTTTTCGAATCGTTCTCTTTGCAACGCTTCGATGTATTTTAACGGATCTTGTTGCTGCTGTTGCTGCGGCTGTACTTGCTGTGCCCCCATAAACCCAGCCACAACTTGCGCCTGACCCAATCCACCTGCGTTCCCTTGCTGCTGCTGCATCATCATCATCTGCCTCATCATAACCTCCCTCCCCCCTCCTCCTAACCTCGCCATCCCCATCCCCGCGGGCCCAGCCATCCTCGCATAACCAGCCGGTGCTGCACCATACGGGCCTGCCATCGCCATCATTAGCCCATCTCTCCGTATCAGCATAGACGGGATGCGAATCTGCAACCCCCGCAAGATATGCGCGTACTTAACGCCGAGCGCGTCCCCGATATGCGCGAGTCGACCGCCGATCCAGGATCGCTGGGCGTCGGTTGTGTAGTCTTGGCTTACGAGGCAGATTAGGGGCCAGGTTAGGAAATAGCCGGCTAGGGCTTTGACTTGTCCCTCGTCTTGCGGGTTCGTGTTGTCGTCGCCGCAGCCGAAGGTTCCGCCGGAGAGGAAGTTGAAGGGTGTGGAGGATTGGGTGGAAGAGGGGTTGGAGGAAGAGGGAGAGAAGTGCGCGTTTTGCGCTTGTTGTTGCAGGGCTACGGCTACGCGTTTGCGGTTGCGTAGGTGCCAGCCTAGGTGATACGGTACTGAGGCAATGATGTCGGTGATAGTATCAACGCAAGTGCGTGCCGCGGTTGCGTATTCAGGCGTTGTGCGGTAATCGACGGGGGAACATACCCACTACAACACCAAAAAAGTCAGTATCGAATAGGAGGTAGAGGCTTCAGACAAGTCTTAAAGCAAGAACTCTTCAACCCTCAGGCACGGGCCTGGCTCCTGCGAAACAATATAACGCGAGGTAAAGGGGGTGGAAAGAAAATATATCACGTACAGCAGCACATCTTACTACCAGCGACGCAAGCACCAACCTCGCCGTTCGCGCCGTATTCCACACACTCGCAATATAAAAATCACGATATACATCCACCCTCCCAGGGAAAACCTCCAGTTTCGAATAATCCGGTGTCGCAGCGCCCGTGGGACCGTCTTCCCATGCCACGGTGCGGTAACTCCATTCTTCAGGTACGTCGCGCATCCAAGCTACGACCTCGCGGTCTGCAGCTTGCACTCGCCGGATCATGTCGAGCATGACGTCAACATTGGCGCCAGATGATTGATACGATGAGGAAGAGGATGGGTTAGAGGCGGAGGTACCGCTCATTAGACGTGTTACTTCGGCGCGCAATTCGCCGGTTTTAATCATTAAGCGGTGGCATTTCGCTGCTGTACCGTCGCGGACTGCGTCGTCGATCCACCATTCTGCGCCCATTATGGGTGCGGTGCCGGATGTGAGACTGTGGATGATCTAGATGCCGTATTAGCTCTATACTGAGGTAGAGAAGAGGGAGTGGAAAGGTATATCTAGGAAACAAACCATCTGAGTCCGAACCGCAGCAAAGAGCGCCAACCCTACATTACTCTTCAACTGTTTCTTACCCCGGGCTCTAACAAGCTGTATAGCACCTTCGGTATGCGAGCCCCAGTTCAACATGCCGATTTGCTTCGCCGTGATACTCTGCACAACCCATATTAGCACCCATAATCCCCAGGCAGACAGATTCAACATACCTCAAACAACCCCAAAAGCAAAACCGCCGCCAACGTCGAATCCGCAAGTTGCATCTCCGGACTCCTAAGCGCAGCATTCGTCCCATTCAACGCCTTCGTATACTCATGCAACGCCTTATCCGCGAACCTACCCCCCGTTCCCCCACGGTTATTCAAAAAAGCCATGGAGCACGCATTAAACGCATGTCGTAAGTGTCCCTGCCCTTGATCCTCCTGCCTCAACAACGGAATCACAAAATCCATAAACCCGCGCCCGCTGCCCTCGCTCGGGACTAGGATGAAGTTCGCTACGAAGTGGCAGCTGGCTTGGTGTTCTACGGGGATGTTGAGGGAGGGGATGATGGCTCTTTGGTTGTCTAGGGGGGATTTATTGCTACTGCTGCTGCTGGTACTTGAGTACACCGGGGAGATGCTTAGAGATTGGTCTGTTTTGGAACTTGTCTTGAGCGCGAGCGCCTTCTTGCTGCCCGCTTTTCGGGCACGGCGTTCTGTTGCCTGCGTCTCGTTGCGGAAGACCAGGTCGAACTCGTCTTTGTACCCAGGACATTGCCGCCGCGACTTGGCGCATTGGTTGCATGTGGGTTTGGTCTCATCGCACTATTGTAGGCGGAAGAGCGCTTTGGTTAGTCCTGCGTAGAACATGATGCCTTGGAGAGGGATTCATTATTCTCAGATAGACGGTGATGCGACCTGACCTACCTTAATTCTCCTCGTCCTGCACATCTGACACCCCTTCGAGGGTTTCCCGCAGTACACCATCTTCAAAACCCTTGTGACGATGGTACGTCACGGCGATATAAGTCTGGTTTATTGAAAAAATAAAACTAGACCGCCGTTCGTAGATGGACAGCAGCTTGGGGTGGTCCCAAAATGGCCCTTCGAAGTTCCTCGTGGAGCCTCTACGTGTAAGTAGCCCGTGAACCTCCGCAAATCACAAAATCTCAACGGATGATCGAATAACACCAGGATAGTAATATCGTCTTCAAAACTTTCTCCCTATAACAATTAAGTTTCGAAGTTTCAAAGAGAAGAATAAACGCAAGTTACATTCGAAAATAAGGGCCTTTCACTCGATAATAAGTGTCGACAAATAAGGCCTTAGATCGTCAGCCCCGGATTATCGAAACAGATACGTAGGTAAGTAGGTTGTAGTCTATCACCCGAGATGACCAACCAGCGGGACAATAAGAATGGATACGTTCTTGATTTTTTCACCGGGATTCTAACGCACAAGACGACCGTGCGAGGGCGTGGGTGAAGTTTTGCAAATCCCGCAATGTTATTGGTCGCGGTCGGTATGCAAGTCGTGTATCAACTTTTCCGGCCGGCTCCTCGTCGTTCCCGTCTGTCTCTGTTTCAGGTGTGTATGTGCCGCAGCGCCCCAAGATTCGAACAGAGACATACAAACTTGCATATACATATGCTTAATACGTACGTATATCTATACTCTTAAGTATAGGTATATGTAGATGTATAAGCACATACAGATACGATTGAAGATGGATGAAGTTCCGTCAATCCGGGGTAAGGGGGTCCTAGTCGATCGAGAGTGTGATTGGAGGCGGGATACACCCTGGAATTGCTGCAATTGGTAACTCAATTATAGTCCTGGATCATATGATAACTTCCGAGTTTCCGCCACTGCCACATCTCAAGGGGTCGTATGAACATGTAAGATAGAAAGTGAAGTTAGAGAAAGAAACAAGTCAACAGCGAAATATTCATATCTATGTATGTGCGTAGGTAAGTGGATAGATAGTTAACTAAATATCAAGGATTCCCCTACCCATATCTTCGAACTCCATCCCGATTTAATAAATGACCCCAGGGCCAAGGGGCGGGCCATGTGGAGAATGGGAAAATCGACAACGGTAGAGGAACTGCTTGTAACGAACTTCAAGAGAACAAGGGTCAACGACTAACGAAGAGAGGTTTAGTAAAGTCTCTAGTTCCTCGTTTTCGTTCCACTCTTCCACATATCTTTATCAAGGCGTCATTACCAAGCGACCCAAGAACCTGGAGAGTTCCGTTACTTACTAAAGAAAAAAAAGTACCTGGATTACCCGTTATATCAATGCGTGTGGGCTGTCGTGATTTTGGTCCCCTCTACCATCTTATTGTGACTAGAACACCTAAACATTTGGATATTTTATAAGTTAACGACAAGAATGCCATATATAGTTACCGCATTTAAAAATGAAGACACATGTCGTACGATATTGACTAAATAGTAATGATAGATGTCTATGTGTGTCTTTCAAAAGACTCGAGTCAGTTGACAAGCCACGAATAACCCTTCTCGCCGAAATGTCTGGGCGTTTTTGAGCTACTAAATTAATCACAGCCTAGTCTTTCTAGTATAGTAACTCGTTTTGGGTAAAATATCTCCGGGAAAGGTGAGGCGACGTTACTAAAATCAACCTTATACTTAGTGAAGACTGAAGAGTAAAAGAAGGATGGGAAAATGGAAAATAGTTCTCAGCTAACATTACTAGTTACGTGGGGAGTCGCTGATCCCGCCCCGTAACGGGTGAATAGGTCAGTACCAAGCTGTCGGACTCTACGGACTTCGGAAACGTAAGTCGGTAGTTTAGGTACCATCTCAGCTATCCACGATGTATTATTTTAGGCCGTTCTTGGTAGGTGTCCAGGTAGGCAGGTAGGCTACCTCCCATTCCTCCAGCACACCTACAACAATTCTACCTATCATCGTGAGAAAATAATAACAAGAAACACGAATTACGAATCCAAACCCACAGCGGACGCCATCACTGCAGATCATTAAGATCTCCCTAATATAATCTTATTAGAAGCTTACTCGAAAGTCCGAGAGTCGAACTATCTATCTTAATACCGAACAACTATAGGCAGGGCACATCCATCCCAAATCGGTACATATCTGCAGGAGACGAGAGAACACCCGTCCGGGATCAACACACCAAGCCCAGATAAGGCGAGCGCCGAGAATGCGACAAGATCTCGCGTCCCTCACGGTACGGGATGTGACTATGCACATACATAACATCATGTCGGTGTGTGGCGCACCCGACGTACCTAAACAATACCAATTACCTCAATTCAGCCAAGCAAAGAAATAAAAGTGAAGCTTTAGTTTCCCTCGGGAGGAATCCGAGGCTTGTCAACATTTTTACAACCCCAGTCCCTCCAGCTTAACCACTGTCACCTCTTCGAACCCTTGCTAAATTATACTCTGACATCGTGCCACTTTTACGCACATCAGGACTAGCCGGTAAAGGTTGCAATCATCGAGATTCGCGATTCCTGCATCTCGTTTTGCCATATGGCCATTATTTTGATTAGAAGGGGTAACTAAGATTCGAAGCATTATAATCCTATTGGAATGCAACGTGGGAGTACAGGGTGCTGGTCTTTGAAGAATTAGGTAAGTTCGTGACCCTTGTATTTTATCATAAATCATCGTTGAAATGGTGCCAAGTAGGCATTTACTATGAAGTACTTAGGCATGTCCGTGGGATACTTGAAGAAACAGGATAAGTCCGGTAGCACAGCAGGAAATATATGCCACTGTCACTTGTATGCCGTGCATGTCTTCTAGTCCTAGATGGTGATAGTGGCAGGCATTTGTCACCCGCATGTACTAAATTCTAGGGTACTTACTGTGCTGTCGAAAGTCATCGGCATTTGTAGAAACCAGTACCATGTGGCTATTCCATACTGTCAAGTAGACAATTGTCGTACTATGAATGAAGTATTTGGTCCTAGGTATAGGTATCTGCTTCATTAATAGTATGTTCAATCTTAGCAATCACAATAGACACAATTTCGAATTCTTTTAGTAAGGTTGACAATAAACATTTTATATTGGGACTGCGGCAGCAGCAAGCAGCAGCAAATCCCCCAGCAGATGATTTTGCTGAATATCCTACCAGAACGCCATGCTCATGCAATGCCCTACGGCCCGGCTACCGTGCGTAACCATAGCCAGTTCATCCTCCTCCACATCTACCGTTCTGCAACATCATTAAATCCCGCCTCCCCTTCCTCCGCGGAACCGATTCATTCGTCTTCGTCCCGCTTCCCCGAGTTTCCGCATCTCTATGTCCAATCTGGTCAAACCAAGTTCCACCAGTCGCCTCCAACGAGGAACCAGGTATAGAGAAGCCATGAGTATAAAAGCCATTAAACCAATCACCGAGACCTAACCTGCGTGATATTTCAACGTCTTCTGGCCCTTTTCATTCCCCTCAGGTCCTAACGTTGAAAACGCGCAGTAGTTATCCCGGATGGCTACAACTTCGTATGTGCCTTCCAAGCTTGCCGTAATTACCTTACTATGCTCGTAACTGATGTCATGACGCGTTTCCAAAACCTCACTCTTCTGTCCCTTTCGCGCGTTTGTGCTACGCGTGTATGTAAATTCGAAGGGCGGCGTGCCCCAGAATTCGAATAGAATCTCCACCTCACTTCCTTCGTGGATATCAACCTGAATAACGCGACCCTTGCTGATCTTGACACTCGGCATTGGGTGAATCTTCTTCACCAAGTTGACTGCCGCACGACACTCGCTAGCCTTGTCACTAATTCCGGTGATTGTGAATTCACCAGGAGACTCAGCGATACGACGGAAATTGGTAGTCTGGGATTTGGCCTTCATCTTTTTGCCAGCAAACTCGTACTGTACCTCGAAGGGAGGTGTACCTGAGAGGGTGTACGCAATGCGCTCACCAACACAATAATCCGACCGTGCCTCGAGAGGGTAGATAGAGGGAGCTTCATAGAGCTGCACATAAACCACACCCCCACCACTTTCGGTCGTTTGTTGGCAGCCACGGGCATCGCGCACCTTGCGGATTCTAACTTGCTGACCACCGAGCTTGAGATAATCCCTTGGAACCTGAATAGCGAAATTGTTGGACGGAATATTGGGGATCCTGAAGATATCCGGCAGGTTTCCAGAACGATGCTTAATCTCGAATTCAACGTAGAAAGGCGCCTTTCCTTCTAGTCTGATGGGAATCGATTCGTTCGGGTCACCCTCGTGCATGCACATCTTGAATGTCTGGCCGGGTTTGAGGAAAGAAGCAAACGGTTTAGGATTGACCGTCTGTTCCAATGTAAGAGGCTCGGATTGTCGCTTATCGTTATAGAGATTATCCGAGAGACCGGAAAATGTGTAGGTATATATTCCAGATTTAGTTGTGTCTAGTGGAATAGCTGCTTTCCCGTGAGCAGCATCGAATTCCTTTCGGGCGACCGAGACCGAACCTATCTTTGGTTTATGCTTGACTTCGTATTCGACGTGGTAAGGAGGAGTACCTGTGAAATTGGTGAGTCAGCTTGACAAAAACAAAATATAAATAGAGTAACCTACCTCGAAGAGCGACTTCAATTCCATCACCCTCACCCTCACAAACGTCCCTTCTGACGAATTTATTATCCACGGGCTGTATAGCATCATTTGGCGAAAACGATAGCTCGGGGCGCGGAAACCAGCCTACTTCGAAAGTATTGGCTTGGGCGGTCACAATACCAGGACAATGGTCATCCATCACGTCGATAATTTCGTATACACCTCGGCTCTTCGCTTCAATAAAGTCGTTGTTGGTCCGTGCAATACGAACCAATCTATCAGAGCTTTCATTCAGGTTGCGGTATCCAACCTTCCAAGGGCCATCGCCGACAAGTTTCAATGGAATGTTGGCAGGAGCTGACTCAAGAACCGTTGTCTTTCTCTTACCATCGACGAGACCAAACGCGGCACGTGGTCGTTGACGACGTACAGAAATCTTGGCCTCTTCCTTAAGGAACATACGACATCCACTCTTATCTTGGACACTCTTTAGAGAAAGAGTGTATTCACCACCAGTCGACAAGGGTAAGGTCTCAATAGTGAAGGAACCACTAGTGATGTTAGTCGCTTTCTCTGATTTCCTCTTGAATTCGTGAATGAGCTCCCATTCTAGTGTGTAAGGAGCTTCTCCAATGAGATTCACGTCGAGTTTCACAGGTTGATCAAGACAGGCGTTGATGTTACGAGATTCCCGACCAAAGTAAGCTTGCGCGGGCGGCTTCACGTTCTGCTCCAGATAATATTGGTCTGTTAAAGGTAAGGGGACACTGTAAATAGCATCTTCGAGTCTCCTGAACCGATACTGGTATCGACCAGCACTTCTTGGAAGCAAGTCGATTTGCTGTCGCAGGCCTTTGATCTCAACTGTCTCTCTCCTATTCTGCTCGGTCTCGCTGGTGACGGAATAAACAAGTCTGAATGGAGGAGTACCAATCATATCTAGATTAACTCGGAGACCAACAGAGCTGCCAGCGCATTTGTCCGGGATTTCCTCGGATTGAAGAGTCAATCTAGGCTCGGGAGGATTAATGAGCAGGCACGATGACGGTTCCTCGATCTCTCCTTCACACGAATCGTAAGACACGGATTTCAGAGTATATAAACCCGCTGCCGTAATCGAAGGTTGGTCGGTGATGTTCTTGGTAGTAAAGGAGCCCACTTCGATAACGTCGCTATGATCTCCATCCTTACCAAGGGTTTCAGCTGGTGTGAAGTGCCAAGTTAGAGTATGAGGTAGACTTTCTGGTTGACCTGGACGCGAAATCTTGAGAGGAAGTTTCGTTGACTGCCCCTTCGCCACCCTGAGAGGGTGGGACCCATCGCAACCTACAATAGTGGCTCTAGGACGTCCCCTAACGACAAAATTCTCATATAGGTGTCTGGGTTTGGGTTTCGCATCGGGGTCCTCAGGTTGGGGATATGAGATGACGTTGCCGAAAACATCTGAAACCTCGTCGATAGAGTATTGCCACTCGCCCGCCGAATTCATTGATTCGTTTAGGCCCACCTCAACCGTCTGCGCTCTAGCCCAACTATAGTCTTCCTCGCCCGGGGGCATCAAAGTTGTACGTCGAGGACCAAGCAAGGGAGACGAGTACCCTTCAGGTTGTAAACTCTGGAAATGGAAGCTGTGGTCTTTTCCATTGATTGTTCGGCTGTAGACTATTTTCAGGGGAGGTGTTCCGTAAACATCCATAGCCAAGTTGGAGAGATCACTAAGACATCTCTTTGACGATTGGGCTGTACGAACCCGGGCTCTGGGGCAAGGAACAATGTAAGTAGGGTCATTAAGCCGTTGAACCTCGAGCTTGTATTCGTCGAGAACTTTGTGTAGTTGATAGGCGCCGGGCTTCTTGAGGACAATATCGTATCTGTAAAGACCCAGAACCCCATCCTCATCGGTAGCTCTTATCGAGTGTCTAGCGATGTCCTTAAGTTCTTTGCGACTTAGCCTCACAATATCCCGAGCATCGGATTCGAGATCAAATCGTGTAAGTTCGACTTCGACAGGAACTGTGGCGTTAAAGTAGACGGGGACGGTCACGGATTGAACTCCCTGGCCGAGACAGTAGGGATGTTTTTCGGGGTTGAGTAGAGCGGAGCTAGCACAATATTAGTGATGGTCGATTATGAGAAAATTGCTACCGAGGACATACCCTTCAGGAAGAATATTGATAATCTGCTTGCCCATGATAAGAGAAGAGTTATGCAAGATACTGGAGACCTTAACATTGTGTTCTGATATGGCAAGTTCCTTATCGTAGAATATCTTAACTAGGCCTAGGAGCCATCCTTGGAATGGAAGTGGGACATTGAACATCAACAACCAATTGAGTATTAGATGCACAAAGTATATTGACGAGACGGTCGGTGCGGGTAGTTCCAGCCAAGGTATTCGTAACGAAGGCAAGGAGAAGAAAAAGGCGAAGTCGATGAGGATCCATTTACAGAAGAAATAAAAAGATCCGCTATCTTCTTCGAGTACGTGTACCCAATCGTAGAACCGCCATCCCAACAATCCTATGTAGAAAGCAGCGGCATAAAAACGTTGGCTCGCAGCGTCGACGAGGGTTAAAGGTATGACGGGGTTGCCGACCGGCGCAGGATTCGGTGCGTGTTCGGGGGCATCTGGTAACGGACCGCCTTGGAGGGGATTCTGTGGCTGTTGATTTTGGGGTTGACGATGCTGTGGTCCGCCACCAAAACCTCCAGCTGGAAAGGCTCCAACATTTACTTGAGGGGTGCCTGGATCCATCGCATTATGTGATGATATTTATGAGGATGACGACGACGAATTATTGGGCGTTTGTGAATTTCGTCGGGCTTGTGGAATGTCGCCGTCGTCGCGAACTAAATTTAATGGTCAGAAGAATTGTTTGTTAAAAATTGGATCATTTCTTATTGAGTCGGCGGAAAAGAAAAACATTAAAAATTTAAGTTATTGGATGGAGTGGGAGTGAATTACCTGCCCGAGCTTGTAAGGTGGATTTTCTGTGTGTGTGGTCACTGGTCAGAGACTTTGAAATGGACGGTAATAATAAATAAAAAATCCAAGCAGGCAAACGGAAGCATCGATCACACCTCAAGACGCGCCGCGTCAAAGAAACTTTCTTAATTTCTGAATGGGAAGGATGTTAGCTGTCCATACCGTCACACGCGGCTGCTGCCAGCTGTCTAATCCTCTTGGCACCTTAATTTTTAACCTTACTCATTGGCAAAGCTGTTTGAATAAGGACCGGATTGGGGAGCTATGACTTACAACTTATGGGACTATAGTGGGGTACTTGCAGATTTAAGCTTGAAGCTACAACCCTGTAACCGCCAACTTGGTTGCTGATTGGAGGTGACAGGTACATACTCCATATCTACATGTACATATGTAGGTAGGATACATAATTCTCATCCATCTTCTTACACCTTCAACTTCGACATAAATATAAATACATACGTCAAGCACGTCCGTCCAACCCATTTCTGTAATCTTCATTGCATGTACAAAAATCGCAAACGGTTTAGAAACTCACCTAAAACATATCTTCACCCCCTTTTTATCCTCATTTGTATTTACTCGTGCTGAATGGTCGGCATTATTAAACTACCCAGATCAATTGAATGACATAATCTTGCCTAGCAGTTGGAAATTGTCCTGTTACATCAGTTTTGTTCCGTCTATTTCATCACATCACAAGTCGCTTAGAGACGCCTGGTCATTGTCCTTTTCTTCATATTCTAAACGAAACTCGCCGACCTCCAAAGAATAAGGGTGCAATCCCTTTCATGGAAATGATATAGAGCGGTCTCAAGACTGACATGTATGGAATATGTCTTATAGGTGAACTATCACGGGACAGAAATGGGAAGAGGTAAAGAGTACATACAGCATTGGAACATTTACTCGGGTATGAAGGTGTGTGTAACTATTATTATATTCGTCTTTGTACGCACCAAAATTTCCAGTCTTCTAATTTGTTCATTAAAGAAGTCAAATGAAATAAGACCTGATTGACGACATCGCTATTAAATGTTTCCTCTTCTCTTTATCTTAAACCTTTCTCTTCTCCTATAACCTTTGGTTTTTATCGGGAGAACTACAGCGGGTGAGTTTATAAAATTACTCAAACCAATGTGCTTGGATTCAGAAATTAACTGCCTATAGGGTTGCACAAGGAAGGGCTGCATACACGTGGTTGCAAGTGTTCCTTTACGGTACTAGTACCTACCTAAGGTATAGGGGGTCCGGATTCCTAACATCACATTTTGAACCCTACCTGGGTAAACAACCTTGGAAATAACCGTCGTACCTTCTATCTTCTTTGAAACAACCCGTCGTGACTTACCTCCGGCGTTCAGTGGATTAGCTCTTTCGTTGCTTCCTTATGACCCAAACCATCCAACCTAGGAAATACGTCGGTCGCAACCGACTCGGAGACCAACCCACTCCATCCCTCATTTGGCACCTACCAATCTTCGCCGCTTCCAACTTTCCGGGTACCAACCATGATGAAAAAACCAGAGTTCATGATAGGAAGAACAAGGAAACGCGACAACAATTTCACTATGGATAATGAGCCCACCATGGAAAATGAGACTTCCGGCGAAATAGCTGGCGAACCACCCGACAAGGGAACTCGCCCAAAGCGCAAAGCCGCTCAGGTGGCTAAAGAAATTATCGACGAAGATGATACCAGCGCACTTCTAGACAATGTATTGAGTGCGATGTCCGAAGATGAGCATGATGAGTATCTGGGCTGGGTCGAACTTGAATCTGAGCCGGTAAGATCAACTACATATATTGCGCATAATTATTCTGAGATCCCGCTGATTCATCATATAGGCCTTCTTTAATGCCATGCTACTCGCGCTCGGAACCGTGAGTTTCAAGGTACAAGAAGTCTATAGCTTAGATACTGAAAGCTTGAAATCCTTATCGTAAGATCACTAATCGCTATTTTCATGCATTGCGACTAACAATACCCAGACACCCGGTACATGGATTTATTTTCTGCTTCGAATACGAGGGAGATAGCGAACCAAGTCATGAGAAAGAACGTCAAGACTGTCCGCCTGGACTTTGGTTTGCCAATCAGGTATGCGATTTTCCACAAATTTCAAGATGCATGTTAGCTGATAGACAAATAGACAGCCGGCAATGCCTGTGCTACTGTCGCATTGACGAATATCATCATGAATGCCAAAGACGTTAATCTCGGCGGCGATCTCCAAGGTTTTCGAGAAGAGACATCATTATTGCCGCCTCCCCACCGAGGTCGCGTCTTGGATGAAGACGATTTCATTCGTAGTGTTCATAACTCCGTAGCGAGGTATGTTTAACCCACTCATAACCAGATAGGCCCGACTAACATAAACCAGGCGTATCGACCTTCTTGCCGAAGATCTAGTACTCGACAATAAGTATGAAGAGTCGCTTAAGAAGAAACGACCACGAGGGAAATCCTCCTCATCCTCTTCTTCTCGCCAATCCCGCAAGAAGCGTAATATCGAAACGAATTATCACTACATCGCCTACGTACCCGTAAACGGCCAAGTATGGGAATTAGATGGCTTTCAAGTGAAGCCTCTTTGCCTTGGTATGCCTACCACCGTTCCCAATAACAATTTGTATTTCTAACGTGTCTTCGAAATAGGGCCTGTCGGGGATTCATGGCTCGAGAAAGCAAGTGCAGCAATCCAAGAACGCATGCTACGCAACGAATTCGCCCCATTCAGTCTCCTAGCTATCAGCAACTCACCCCTCCTCACTCTATCCCGTAAACTCTCCATAAGCCTAGCCTGCTCCCACACCCTCCACGAACTCTTCAGCAAAGACCCCGCATGGGTATACCCGGATCCCTTTGAGACCTACAACGATGAACGTCTCGATCGATTATTCATAGAGCGCGACCAAATCGTAAGTCTCGAGCCTGATGATTTCAAGGTTATAGTAAGCCAGCCGGGTTTTACGGTCTACAAGGCTCTTAAGTACGCGAGAAGCCTACAGGAGGAACAAGAGGTTTTCGATGCGAAATATGCTGTCGAGCTGGCGGCGGCGGAAGACGCGTTGGAGACTATACGTGGACGGCAGCGCGATTATACGCCTGCTATACATGAGTGGGTGAAAGTATTAGCAGAGAAAGGTGTGTTAAGGGAGTTGATCCTCGAGATGGATGGATCATGATGATTTTTCGAAGGATGTTATGCGATGATTTACGTCTAGGGGATATGTGTTGAAAGAGTTGAGGAGGCATTCGACACCATTGCGACATAGCCATACAATTGCGCCTCGCGGTGCGTATCATGTGGAAGGACGGCAGGCCCCTCGACCATTGATAGGGATCACCGGCAAATAACCCGGATTATCTAGAGTTGATTTACACCAGATAGACAAAAGTGATGCATTAATGAAAAATGAAAAGTGGATACCAAATAGTCTCATGGTCTCATGTATACCACTTTTCGCGAATAATCCTTCTTTCACCTTCCCGTCTACGCATGTGATCCATTGAATAGCAAAGTGTCATACTCCAAACATTGAATAAGAGCTGGGTAATTTCATTCCCCGTGTATGCTATATGAATCACCAACGATCCTATGTTATGCTATGCTCATATACTGAATTCAACCACAAGTGCTCCCCAAACCCATCATCTCATTTCATCGCTGGTGTATTCTGTTTCTCTAACGCTGTTTTTCGTTGCCTTTTCTATGACTATCCGCCTGGAAGACACGTATATCCACCCACTCACCAACCCACCTCAGAATAGAAATCACCACACCCGCTGCATGCAAAACTCATTACTAAGAACATAAAACATAACCAGATCTAACATCTGCACCCTCGTGTCCCTTTCTTACCCCATGCTTCCCTGCCGTTCAGTAGATATAACAGAGCAGACTAGGGCTTGGGAACATGCAAACTCTTACTGCACATCAGACACCCATGCACAAGGAACAAACCCACGATCGGATGTACCTCCAGCGCCGAACCCGCAAACCACACACCACCGGGTACCTGATCCAAAACCCAACCGCGGCTTACCCACCAAGCCATCAGCGCATCGATGCCGAGGGTCGTGGGAATGGGCGTGCCTTCAAAGTACGCGGCTTTGCCGGCTGCGTCCTTGGGTACGGCGCCGCTTGACGCGGTGACGTTGAACCGCGCTAGGCGGGTTAGACCGCAGAGCACAAAGACGGCGAGGAGGATGTGGTCGAGGGTTGTACGGAGGCCGATGCTGAAGGCTACGCAGGCGGGGGCGAGACCAAAGGAGATCTGGAAGAGAAACATGAGTTAGTTAAGGGAACGGGGTTATGGTGAGGGTGTCGAACGCATGGATGAAGGAGGGGAAATAGGCGGACGTACCAAGTCAGCTAATGAATCTAGTTCTTGTCCCATCATACTGCTCTTCTTGCGCCACCTCGCGACGCGACCGTCCATGAAGTCGAAGAATAGACCAAAAGGTAGGAAAGCTAGGGCCAGGTAGAGGTTGTTCTTGTCTGCGGGGTCGCCAAGGCAGTACCGTAACGATGAGAAGACGGACATGATGCCGCAGAAGCCTGTATAGAAGGTGGCTTATTAGCTATGTCTGGTTCCCTAATGCGGAATATCTTTGAATTGCATGTAGAAAGATGTTGAGGGTGACAAGTACCGTTCAATTCAGTAATATAATCCGCCATATGTAACGCCTTGAGCAGCGAAAAGTGTCCCGTGGACGAAGAGAGGAGGTCCTTCTGCTTGTTGTATGCTATACACGGGAATAACATTGTTAGTATATCATCACAATCCTAAGCTTATTCCAATCTTAAAATAGGCAATCCGGAGGACATACAAGGCTCTTCAGTAACACCTGTCTTCGGCGCAGAGCCATTGCTGGCGCTGTTGGTTCGTTTCGACATGATTTCTGTTTTCTTTCTGGTTTTCCACTTGCTCACTTCTCTTTTTCGCTAGACCGCTCAACTAGATTATAATCGTTCGCTCGATCCCGTAACTTTCGTATAAGCTCGATAAAGCAATGTCTTTTTTACTCGTAATACTGAGTCCCCTCACGATACCGAGTTTCTTTTTGTCTTTCGCCAAGTGTTTCGTTTCGTGGGGTGGGATAGTAGATCGTCGTAGTTGTCGTCACCGACTAGGTAGGTAGGTACTTCCAAATGCTGTGTACCTTTAGAAATAGCTCCGAGTCGTACAAACTATTTCCAATCTTCTTTCTTTTTATTACTTCCCGTTTTATTATCTTGTCGCTGGTAAATATCGACAATCGGAAGTAGTAGAAGAAAAGTAATAAATCGAAATCAAGGTTAGCAAAAATAATAAGAAACCTTGGCGAGAAAAGAGGCAAGGCAAAAAAAGTTAAAGCCAAAAAATAACAGCTTTTTAGCTAGAACCCGTTTTTCGCTCTCGGGTAGGCGCAGCAGCGCAGCAACCCATCAGTGATGCCGTCATTTGGACACGTCCCAGGGTCCGCTAGGCCGCAAGGGGACAAGCGCGGGGGAGGCGTAAGTCATTCAGCCAGCCAGATTCAAGCTTTCTAGGCCTTTGTATCATCGTACTAACGGTCCGCCTGCCGGTACATGCTACCTGACCTGCTTACGTATCTCCGATTTGGAGTTGTGATACTCAAACCTCACCACCATAAACTTTTACTTATAATCACCATCACCCAGGCTAAAAAGAATAATATGAAGAAGAAAATAAAATAAAAATTAAAGTAAAATAAAACGTACAACACCGAGGATTCCCTAGTCGTCACCGACCTAGGTACTAATTCGGCGGTATTTGGCTTGTCTATGGGAGAGCGGACGGGATCCCGAATTTTCCAAATCCTGTGGTCGTACGTGCTAATTCAACGCATTGTTTTTACTTATATATCAATAATTGGGTGCTTGGGCTCGCGAATAGGAAAAATTGGGTTATTCGTCCGAGAGTATGACGACTACGGAGTATGGTTGTGGACGAGAATTTCCGAAGACAACGAACAACAAATTAGCAACACACATTTACATCAACCATTCACATCGCACCACGACAAAGCCTTTCGAATGGGCCCTCTCTTTCTCGCAGAGATCAGATTATTAGTCCCGGTATGTTGCTAACTACCTATGTACAGTGATTTTGGGTAGCAACACCACCGTCTCGTCTCCATCCATTCCTCAATTCTCTAGCCATTGCGTTCAACTGATTAAAGTCGGCATTGGCGAAAAACAATTATTACTTCACGAGATGACGTCTCCCGCCCCCCTCTCTTCTCTGTCTGTCGTATGCGTGCACACCTCGAATTGACTGTCCAAGTGGCCACTCGGACTGTAGTCCCTACAATCAACCGTTTCCCACGCACAAGAATGATACCGGACAACCAGTCCGTCATGATATGCTCACCAAAAGACCTGATGTTCCTTTCCTTGGACCTTTCCCTATGGTCCGGTAATTACGTATGCTAGATGAGAAGTGAAGAAAACCGAGAAGAAAAAAAAGCCCTTCCAAGTTGCGAATCCAGTGTATGCCGGGGATATGATGCCGTAAGAAAGTGAATATGCAGATGCCAGAATCCTGTACAACCAATTGGGAAAAAAAGCGGTTGTAATCCCTCACTAGAATGAAAACACGACTCCTTTCGTGCCGACGCCTTCTAATGCTCATTTGGAGTTTATACCAAATATCTCATTTACCGAGCGATGATAACGGCAAAGCCGTCAACCCAAGCAGCGCATGATCCAGAAACGCCACAAACCGTGTAACCGCGGGGAGGGAGAAGCGTGTGACTGGGGACAATTGTTAGTGACATCGGACGGAGTTTTAATAGGGGAAGTAACATACGGAGAACCACCATGCGGGTTACCATAAATGGGCGATTTTCTTCCGAGACTCGTCAAAACCTGAATAGCATCTACCCACAACCCTGATCGCACAAAAAAGCCGGTTATATACTCGCCACGGCGGATATCTAGAAAAATTAGTAACAATAGCAGCAGTGGGGAGTTATCACAACTTACCCATTTCAAATGTATCACCGCCAGGTTTACCCCCACGTTTTCCAAACAACTGGCTGGAACCGTCATCGTAGAAGAATTCTAATCCATCCAAGGCAAACCCATGGTAAAATACAACACGAGATAGAACTCGATTTTTCTGGGTAGTGCTCGTAAAAACGAATTCCTGCGGCTCACTGCCTTCCATTTGCGAGAACCCTAGTTTATCACTCCGGTATGCTGATTTGCCGAAAGACAACTTCAACGAAGACGCTTTCGAGCACAAGCTATGGAAATCGTTGATATCGAGGTTTCCACCGCCGTGGGTTTTAATGCAGACCTTTATTTTCGATTTCCGCTTGTCTTCTGGGAGTCTATCTCGCAACTCCTGCTCGGTGAGTGTAAGGGTTCGCTGCACGGGACCGTTCTCCAACGGGTACTCGATCCACGTATGACAAAGATCGTCGCCTTCCGGATAGATCTCTATAAATGAAACTCCGGTGGCTGCCGTAATCTGCACATGTCCATTTTCAACTGGCCAAGCTTGAACACTTGCGTCGGGGTTCAGGACCGGATCGTTAGGCAGTCTAAAACAGGGGTGGCTTCGGAATCGCAGGCAATCAAGACGGTGCCAAGTACACTCATCGGCTTGGGACACAGGGCCTCCTTTCGATTTCGTCCGTGTAGAGTAAGACTCGTGGGCAACAAATGTACGATTTAATCTGACGTAGTCCCGAAGCATGACCCCATTCTCTTGATGTGGACATCCGAGAAGGTGACCAGTTTCATGGAGATGCGCACCAATACCAATATTGGCAGCTTCCCATGAACTTCCAGATTCATTGCAATCATTCGCCACGAAGTTGGTGTCTGTAGGCGTGCAGTCGTTGAACGCTGGTACAACCTCCTCGAAGCTCGTGGGATAACTCTGCATACAATGCGATCCAAAAATAGCCATATGTAAATCGCCAGAATTACCTCCTAGGGCCGCGTGTGCTGTGATTGTCTTCGCTGTTGTATCCCAGTGCGCGTCTAAGAGTAAGACTGAAACGTATTGCGTTTGCCCTGGAAGTGGTTTAAAATAATTCTTGAGCGCATCGGCGGCAATTCCGTATAAATCGCCCTTCTTTGTTGCCTTGGGATTTTGTTGCGCAATTTCAAGGTCCCTGATCTCGGCTAAAGTCTTGTCTGATCGGATGACATGGATACGCGCCTCTGACCGCATTATACCCATCTCCCTATCTCTAAGGTTGCAGGTACCAGTAGTCCATTCCTCTTCGAATCTAAACACTCTTCTCCCAAGCTTATTTCTCCACATCTGTTCAGCGGTGAATGCTTGCCAGAGATAAGCAGCCATTCGAAACTTGCGGACGGCCGTTTCAAGACCATTTCCTTCCCTCTCAACTCGGGCAGGAACCGCATCGAATGTACCAGGAGAATCTTTCGCTAAAAGGATGGCGAGTTGTAGTGGCGGCGCATTGATCGGAGGAACCATGTGCACCGTGATATAGGACGAGTGGATCGGGTTCGAAGAGCCGCTGTTGGCAAGCTTTGGGCTCGCAAAGTCGAATCGTAATCTATTCGCACCGGGCATAAGGTACACCAAAGCCTTGAACTGCGATTCGCTTACGGGCCATTGCGTAGGTGGGAATCCATCGTCCAGTCTGCAAACTGTGACGTTTCCCTCTAACGATCGCTGACCAAGTTCTCCAATTGTACCATTAACTAGGAGTATCTTTTGCGAGACCTGCCGAGGAATCAGTAAGCAGATTTTACAAAAAACAAAAAGCACCTAGACGCTTTTGTCCATGCTCTTGGCGCATATGTCGCAAAATGTCTTGATAGGAAATTCCACCATACCCAAGTATTTTCTCCAAGGTTAGAAATTCGAGGAGCATATTGCGACACAGGCAACGAAGATTTGCCGTTTAGCATAGGCGATCCTAGCCCAGCCATTCCCGATACACTATACCGGTTGTTATTGGGCTGGGGAGGTGGCCTGTTACCGGGCACAGGAGGAGGTTGCGGCTGGTCTTTAACTTGAGTACTTAATCCCGGATCGGATTGGGCTGTTATAGAAGGAGGCGTGATCGATCCATTGGTGGGAGTGGTATGTTGACTATGGTGGTCATCATAACTTGAGGTATCGGTAGAGCGATCGGTACGGATACTAGCTCGTGATCTTCTTCGAAACTCTTTAAAGTTGAGGAATGAAGGTGCCATGGCGGCTGGACCTTAATGGGGGTTGGCTGGTCTTTGAAGGCGATCAAAAGAAAGACAATTGGTCTCAGTTTACACTTGGCTATTGGAAGTTTTGTTTTCCTTCTCGTGTCTGGCAACCGAAATTACTACGTAGCGTTGTCTTTTTCGGAGCTATTTCAGGAACGGGAAGCAAACAGCCACTTGCTAGTTCTGACTAACGTGGCTAGTGAGCTTCCCTAAAGCGAACGGATCTATTAATCAAGTGGGTTACTGAAGTAGAAGGGGAAAAAAACAATCTTGGCTTGTTATATGTTCACTTTAGGGGTTAAAGAAGCGAATGTAGCGACGAAAGTTGCGTGGTTAGGGGAAAAGATAGAACGAGAGTGTGTGGAGGGTGGATAGACAATCAACGAGCGACTGGTGGAAGAAGCATGTGAGGTATGTAGATTGGTTATCAAAGAGGTTACATTGGCCGTACAGTTGTTATCGGGGACTCAGGTAGGTACTTTCTGCGTGGCTGGATATGTATCGAATTGGAAATTGAAAAAAAGTGATTGTGTGTCTGTGTCCTCTACCAACGGAACTGAAGAGAATTAGTTGTCCTGGTCGGATGTAGGGCCGATTATTGTTGGATCAGTCGTATCTTAGAGGGAATAAGAAACAAGTCCAAGCAGGCTGTGGTACAAGTTAAAAAGTAGTCAGCCAAAGTTGGATATTGGATAGGTAGAGAGACGATCAGAAAGGTTGAAAAGTTCCAGTTGTAGATTAGAATGTGGATTGACATTTGACTGCGGGCGGGAGATGTTGACGAATTGGCGAATGATGATGACGTCGCGGCTGATAAGTGGGTAGCCTAATAATGATTTAAAGTGGGTTATGAAACTAGTGGGATTCTTTGGCTCCTTGAAATTGCATCCCACTAATCTGATTCGGGGAAAGCCGCTTGATCGTTTTGGCAGTTGAAAACTTGGATACGAGAAGTTACCAGGCAAGGGCCGGCGAGGCTCACCCGTTTATGTACCTAACCATGTACCTCGAGTACATTTTCTACATATCTTCATACCCAAGAAGGATGAACTTGACATGAAAATAAACACGTAACGTACCTGATTTTCTATGTGTGTTTGACTATACAGAATGTGTACACCTATGAATTAAGTCTAGAATAATTCATAGGTGATTATCTCTCAATGTTGAAAAAAGAAAAGAAAATTAAGAGGCTTCGGAAGCTGACGGATCGTGCAACCGGCAGACATAGGCAGGTGATACAGTAATATATTGGTGACGAACGAAAACTTGTACTTGGAGATCCGGATCAAGGTTGCATTGCTGTTACTGGGTCCTGCAAGGATCTCGATATGTTCTCTGCTGTTATAATTAGGTGGCAGGGTGATAGAGATTCGGGATAGTAGATCATAAATAAGTTATAGATAAAGATGAAGAACACTCTAGGATATTAATAAGAACAAAGAGTCCGACTACTTATTCATAGTGCCATTGATGTTTGTCGGAATATCACAGATCTCATTATTGAAACGAGAGCTACGGCTGCTGGAATAATCGTGCTTTGGTGTACAAAATGATGTGTTGTGTATCGTAGCCCTGGCTAACACGGCAGCACGGTCGGAATATGCAGCCAACCGGTGATAGCGCCGTATCAACGTACTACAGCTGCAAAGATGCAGATCATGTAAAGTACCACATGAAGTAGCTACAAAGGTCTGAGCGGATATCTGAGTTGGTGTAATCAAAGCCAGCGCTACTTAGGTATTTAGTGCCAGCTGTCATTCGCAAACTTCTTCACAATTTCACAATGGTTCATTTATTACTTCCATGTTATCGCACCTGAAATATCAGGCGATGAAAAATTGAGTATAGATCGATCGACAACGAGGATGGAATGATAGGAGAGGCATCGTGAAAATGGAAATTGGTAATGGGGAAAGCTGCAGGAAAGCAAAGTCGAATGGCTTTGTGGGTTTTGTTCGGAAAGGGGAAGTCTTCATTAAAGACAGACGTTTACCGATCATATGCACGATACAGGTCATCCTTTCCTCCCAACGTCGGTTCTTATATAGATTAAGGTATTTAAGTTTTCGGAATCGATTGATGCTTTGAAGTTTCTGCGAATGCAATGCAAAACCGGCCCGGTCCGATGTCCAACTCAATTGCACAAAACAACCCTTTAACGTTCGGTCGTAAGCTGTCTCACATTTCTAAGTTTACTTGGTTTAATAGGAGGCTGACTTTTCGATATCCGGGGCCACCACCATTATTATAGGGGTGAACACCAAAACATCGGACTTCCTATTAAACGCTCGGATATGATCCACTAGATATTATGTGCCATGGATGGATGGAATATCTACCTAGGTATATCTCGCTCAAGATCAACATTGCATATCCGAACCGTATAGCGGATGAGCATGTCGGCCTAACAATACACATATTCAATTAATTAGTCGATTTGGGGGTAGATGTCGGTCGACTAACAAAATCTCGTATTCATCGTCTTGCGACCCTGTCTACCAAACCTTTTGCTATATTATATGAACATTGCCATAGTATAATACGAGGTTGCAGCATGAAGATTTATAGTCCATTCCCACCAAAAACCTCGAAACATTTCAAAAACTCCTCGCTAAAGCGAATCGCCTAGCGATCGGGTACGGACGGGATGAACGCCATGCGGGGTGTGCATTTGATTGCGCGTCCCTTAAAAGGCACATTTAGTGTATCACCATTGGTAAGGTTAGGGGATATCTGAGTGACATGATCATGTTCTTTGTCCTTTAAGGAGGAGAAAAAAGAGGCATCATGTAACGAGCGCATGAAAAAGTCAAGAAATCTATTCCATTCTAAACTTTGTTTGCTTTAAAGTGCTTGCAGCAAAATGCGGGTTCGGCACGTTTTTTATGGCCCTTAGCCTTACTTTCTGGTCGGACATGGGTTTAAATTGGCTACCCTTTTAGGATGTGAGGTTACAGACCATCGAGCTCGCCATCACCATCCCTTGCTTCTGACGGAACAATGATAAAAAGTTGATCATAAAACTCCGAAATTTTCTACGAAACTTGATTTTTCTTTGGTAACGTGAAATGTCACTTTATATTTTGCATCTTATAGTTTGACAAGAGATTTAGGAGAGCGTTTATACCGGCTTATCGCTTTGCCCCTAATCTCGAGGTGGCACAGTTAGGTCAAAATTAACATTCGAGCTGATGAGACATAATTTAGTCCGATTCAGATCACTGTTGAGAAAGAAACGTATGAAACTACGAAGGCAGGGTGGTAGATCGCACCATATCGAGCCTATTCATGTCTTGTTGCTAGTGTTTAAAGCAACTTGTTCGCCGACTATGCGTATAGGGGTGTTGATAAGCAATGCAATGTCTGGAAGATGTTACCATATTTGTCTTCCCCCTGGATTATAATTTTTTTTTTTTGCCTCATTCGAATATGCCACCTAGGTATATGGCCGACAAAATGCTCCTCCTATATCTCATTTATCGTCAAACATCCTTATTGTCTTTTCGAGGGTTACCGGCCTGCCGGTCTGAAACTAATTCAAGACCACGCCACATATTCTGTTAGAGGTGACTTACGATGCTAAGCAGACCAGTAAAACTTGGTTATATCTTTCAGCGCAAACGCCAACCTATAAAATCATGTTATAGAATATCTTGCTCGCAGGAAAGTCCTGCAGCCTACCGGGCTATCTGGAAAACAATTGGTGAAAGAAATGCACCCTAGCCGCTTACCACGAATTGTATTGGCTAGTAGTATCTAACCGGCAAATTAGTGGACGCATTTGTGTAGCAACCCCCCTGAAGATGCTGCATACCGTGCTGTGGGCGTTGCAATCCGGCCCTATGAGATCTCTCTAATAGGTACAATATAGCCCTAGAAGGCATGTGGGTAGGTAAAGTCTGCGCTGAAGTTAGGACTAATAGGTACCTACTCCTAGGTACATGCGGAGTAATCATTTTAGTCATTTTTAGTGGCCTGCTCACCTGGCGTTGCTGGGAATTTTAATGTTCAAGGGAAGCTGAGCTCGGGCTTAAAACATCAATTTTATTGCATCACTCCCGGTTTCCATGGAGAGGAATGCAAAAGAAGTTTAACCCTGACCAGGTTAGCCTGGCAAGGTAGAAGTACCATAGCACGGAATTTATTACCATTCATTACATTTCATTACCCAGTCACTTTCGTTTTTTTAGTTTTGTTAGCGCAGCACTATTTTTCCTTATGGGAATCCAGGCAGCCCAGGCAAGATACTATCTCCGCCAACTAATCAACTTTTTTCCCTACCTATTTTCCCACCACCACCTCACCGTCGTCGTTCATTAATCATACTATCTACCCGACCAATGCTGTCTACTCTCTCTACTTGTTATACAACTCGCTCCTTTCCATAGTAACCGATTTCGAGTCAATTCTATAATAATACGAAACGGTATCTTAATACCTAATTCCGTCCATCATTCCATCCTTTCGTTACCTATCATATCCCTCGATCCCTCCGAGCAACCATACCACACCCCCCTTCGCTTACACCAGCAAGCGCCCGGCCAACAAACCGACCCAATCACTAGTACCCCGGCAATATTTTTCTAAAAAATCACTCGACGAACGTCACTTCCGACTAAGTGAAGCAAATCCAAGCACAACAAATCTTTGGCCTCTGGTCCAAGCAAAACAACATGTCGTCGCCATTGAAGAAACAGCCTGAGGCTGTTGCAGATAAAGTGCTCAAACGAGTGGAAGTTAGCAAGGTATGATATACACTTACTCTACCCACCGGACCAACGAGGGGATATCAAACTGATTGACACGTTTTCACAATGCTAGATTGCCCGAAAGTTACAAGGTCGGTTGGCTCTGGCATCGTTCAAAACCAAGCATGGGTGGGAAGACTTGACACTCGATAAGATTGAGCCCAAGTATGAGGAGGAGATCCGAAGAAAACGCCTCGTCGACGGCGATGTCCTATCCGACTCTTCCTCCAGCACATCCGAATTACCGTATCCCAGTAGTAGAACACTTATGAGCTCCCCGCTCAAAGCCCCTCTCTTTTCAGATGCCATCGGATCCAGCAATGGCAGTACCGGTCATCGCAAGCGCACATATAACATGGCACAGTTCGAAATGAGCATGTCTAGTCCTACTAAGCGATTTCGTACCACGCCTGCCGCACATAAATCCATGAACAATGGTCATAATTCCTGGAGAGCACATCGCCAACTGACACAATCTTCTCCTATTAAGCCACGAAGGCAACCACACTTTACTACTTCTACTGGACCCGATATTTCCTTTTTCCAAAGTTCACATCACCCTTCCGTGGACTTTACATCACAAAACTTCGCGGCGCATTCGGATGATGACGATGACCTCTTACCTTTACATTCCTTTGCGGTTCACCATGATCACTCATCACCGCCTCGAACACCGCCTATGCGCAGTAGAGCACTAAATCGGCGAGGTAAAGGTGCCGAGGATGGGCAAAAGACTGGCGAAGAAGGCGCAGATTTGTTGCTTTATCTAGCAACGTCTCCCTCCCCCGCCGTACATTCTACAAAGACCCGAATGGAACCCCCATCTACACCACCTCCGAAGAAGGATCTTGCGCTGCCGTCGTCGATGATGACAACGCCTGGTGGAGGTAATCTTTTCCCAACAACACCAAGTCAGCCTTTCGATATATCGGACTTCGTCAATATCACACCCAGCCCGGCGCAAAAGCCATGGAAGACACCGCTGTCGCTTAGAACTCCAACAGCGAAGACCCCCTTGAGTGGAGCAAGACGTCGGTTAACGTTTGACGAACCTATACCGGGGCTACCCTGAGCTCGGCAGGTCCGAACACTACGGTGACAACTATCTTTCTTACTCTCATTACTTCCCCCTTTGGACACTACGTCCCAACTATGACTTATTCTTCGATCCCTACTGTGCTTACCTACGCACATACGACATACCCGGCTCTCGCCATGATTTTTAACTACTATACTTTTATTGGAACGGAATGGATGGATGGATTGACGGAATGAACCAAACCTACCGGTCGACTTGATTTGACTCGGCCCCTTACGTTTGTACAACACAGACGACACGGACACGGAACTCTTGTGTTTTGACTTTGACTCTCTTTGTTTGTTTGTTTTTATATTGTTTTTACACCGTCGAGTCGAGGCGAGGTCAGCAACGCGGAATACTTTTTTTGCACGGCGTTTTCTACTGGTCACGGCATTACACCACATCAACTTTGTTTTTTTGCCCTTGTTTGTTTTTTCAGGACATGTTATATGATACGGACACACACTTCGCTTCGAGAATCATATGCTTATTCGCCCACGCTGCGTTTATGCTTTTTTGTTGTTGTTAGTGTTGTTGTGAGATGGAGGTGTTGCTTGCATTGCATTAGCATAGCATGGCCTTGCGGTGAGGAATTGGTTGTAGCCTAGGGAAGGGTGGATGTAGGGAGGGAGGGCATGATAGGTGGATGTGGATGAGCTATATCATCCGTAGGAGGGAGGAAAGCATGTGGCTTCCATAGCTTTCACCGAACTCTTACACGAAATAAACAAATCATCATGGATTCTTCTTATGTCTTCCTGCTTGTGATCTGCGTAAATAAACACCATTGCCCAATATCTGTTCGTCAGTCTTGACGAAAAAAAGGGATCGACACTTACCTCGATACCGTATTTAGCATAGACAACCATTGACATCCCAACAATGGTTATAAATCAACAAATTGGGAATTAGACAGTAGGCTATCCAGTTGGTTACATCCAACCCAATTGATATCTTTTCCAACCCGAAAACCAAACCGGTAAGTCGTGTCGTGATATAATATAATCGTGAGACGCGTACGTGAGAGACGCGACGTGGCGCGACGCGATAGGGAAAATTTCGCGTTTTCGCGTTGCGCTAATGTAGGCGTCTAACCAATGAGGAGAGAGAAGGGGGCTGGGGTTTAAATGGTGTGGGTGGAGTGTGGATTTTGGAGTACTTAGGTACATATGGCTTGGATGTGAGGTTGTGCTGTGGTTTGGACAAATGCTATGTAGTTGAATACCGAAATACAGTAAAAATCAAGTTTGTAGAATTGTCAAGATATATGATTTTGCAATTTAAGGGTACAAAGGAAGATACTTTCAAGCTTGAAGTGTTAAGTCGAGGACGCTTGAACTCACATCCGATTCCCTTACTATGATGTAACCACTTTACAGCACGTATTCCCTTGGAAATCAAGCATGTAAACTTCGAAACTTTTTTAATTCAGCTATACTCTGATACTCTCCGCGATGTTTTATTTCACACATCACAGCAAAGCCAGTCAGCCTACTCTGATAGTCTGTCTGACTGACTTGTCTGGTAGCTAACAAGCTCCATCTTCTGCCTCGCGAGGTCTTGTCCTTTCCTAACTTACACTCGTCCGATTTCTTTGTATTTTCCCGCGGTTAGGGTATTGGGAACGGGGATAACACCCCACACAAACAATAAAAAACATCTATCTATACGTATTGTGGTGGCTGGTAGAGGGGACACTCCATTTCCTGGCCCTCTCCCTTCTTGGTCGATTGGTATCATAAAGCGAGCGTGTGGTCGCCGGGTATCACAAACCCAACAGAGGAAATATGTTAAAAGAGCAATGCACCCCGCGAACTCCGAGCTACCCCCTTTTTCGGTATGCTATAAATCAAGCAACAACGCTTCATGCTCCTTCATCCGATGCTGTTTCTCTCCGGACCCCTTTTCTATGCCGTGAATGCTTCGTACGCCTTGAACGTGATATTTGTTCATAACGCTTTGCCTACACTGCCCTGACTAGTGCCACTCCTTCCCTTCTTGTTAGAAGGCTGCCTCCCTAGTGCACTATCCGGTGTATATCGCACGGCTGCTGGTCCAACATCAGGGCCGGGGTCACTCCACTCGCTCAGGCTCGCGCCGCTAACGCCACTAGAGTATTTTGATGTGAAGCTATCAGCTCTGACATGTGCTTGTTGCGGTGTTTTCGGTACCGCACTGGTGTTCCTGCGACTACCAGATCTGCTGATACCTCCTGCAAGCACGCTGACGCTAGAATTGCTAAAAAGATCCGGTCGGTCTAGATCGAACGGATCTGAGCGGAACTTGTTCCGTCTAGTGCCAACCGTGTCCACACTGGCATTAGACTCGCGGTATACACTATTACCACGATTGCCGGCACTGCTGGCCTGTCGACTTAGACCACCGTTTACGCTATGTCCACGGGAGCGTCGTACGTTCTGGATATAAGGCGTCAGTCCAGCATTCGATGGCCCTGATATGGCGTTCGCATCCGAAAATGGGTTGTTTGCTGCTGATACTACTAAAGGCGTAGCTTTAGCTGTATTATTCCCTATAGCATTTACGTCGGAGAAGGGATCGACTGAATCAAAGTTCAATCCTAGGCCACCGAGGAAATGTTGTTCGCCACCCACGGATATGGAACGACGTTGGCCGCCTACACTCCCCCTTCCCCTTCCTGCTTCTCGCTCAAGCTGTTTGTCGTCCATATTCATGAGCGTAAGAAAGTCGGGCCGCGAGTTAGATCCATTACCCTGCTTAGTAGATTGCGGGACAGCAAGTGAACTGCTGGCTGCAGCATTGCCTTGGGATTCGTGACGTAATCTCCAGTTGAGATCGCCATCTTCATCTAACCGACCCCACCAGTCGACGAAGCCACCCTTATTAGTAAATTGGCCTCCTTTTGCACCACCACTACTTGAATTTTTTCGGCTATGGGCAGCATCTGGCGGCCCAAACTGAGAGTTTCCTCGGTCAAGATTGACACTTGGACTTGGGCTATTACTTCGAGCTACGATATCTCCAACTCTTCCACGTAACTTTCGATATTTCGCACCAACAGTAGCCCATAGTTTTTCGGAGAATGGTGTCGGTCCTAAGGAAGTTCGACTGATAAGGTAAGGGCCCTTCTCATCGTCACCACCGCGGAACGTAGCATTTGGAGACATTGGTGTTAGCATGGTGCTTCTCCGATCCTGCATCTTTCTCTTCCGCCAGAACCATATACCAAATGCTATAAGTGAAAGGATGATGACTCCACCAATTACACCACCAGCTATTGCTATCGTTTGTTGCGTAGTGATAGCATTGCCAGTAACGGCCTGCTGAGTACCCGGTAGCCCAGCCCCATTTGCTCCAGCTTCTGATGATGTCCCAGTAGGTTGTGTACCACTTGTTGCTCCTATCGCAGTATTGCCCACTGAACTTGCTGATATATCTGAATCCCCTGACTGTGCCGCCGTTGGATCGGTGTTGTCAAGTCCATTAGTATCCTGGGACTGGTTGTCTGGCTGATTAGGAGAAGGTGTAGGGAGATCAGCAGTAAGTAAAGAATCTGTCGGAGTTGATGCAGCGCTAGTGCTTATAATCGAATCCGGAAGCGATGTTGAAGGAGCTGCACCTCCTACATTGTTGAAAGGATTGCCGGGTAACGCGCCTCCGGTATCTTGAGAAGGAGCCGAGGAATTCGAAGCAGGATCGTCTGGGTTCGCTTGGTTTTGGTCTTGAGGCGCCGAAGTCGGTTGATTTTCGGTCGCAGTTTGAGATGTGGAGGACGAAGAGGATGAAGAAGATGAGGAGCTTGACGTTGAACTCGAGGACAAAGATGATGATGTTGACGTTGAGCTAGAACTTGAAGATGTCAAGGAAGATGAGGATGAAGACGAAGATGATGTAGCAACAGCAGCAAGTTCGAGACCTGCTTTCTTCGGCACCGCCGTACACCTTTTACCATTCCGGGTTGTAATTGATGCCATAACTATAGACTTTTAAGAGTAGGCGATACCAGTCGCAAGGTGGAATTTAAAAAAAAAAAAAAAACCAACAGCGCCACTTGGGGCAAAACGAAGTTTAGATAAGAAGAGGTAATACGAAGAGAAAAGAAGGCGGCCGTTGCGGCCGAACTACGATCATAAGATCATGAACGATAAATGTTAAAGAATACGAAGAATATCGTATATTCCCCTGATAGACCAGAGGAAAATGCGACTCAACGCGCTCTATACAATAGAGACTGATGAAAAAATGAGGCTCAAGAGAAGAGAAGGAATTGAACGACGCTTGATGGAGAAGAGAATCAAATGGGAATGGAGACGTTCGACCTCACGAGCGAGAAGGATAGTCTAAGACTAGTCAAACAGCGAGGATAGAAAGGTATCAGTCGAGGTGTGTCAGTTAGCCGAATCTGAAGGCCAAGAGATGTAAAGACGTAAACCCCCCTGGATAGAAAGAGAGAGGGTTACTTCGAAGAGGAAGAGAATACTACCTGACCTCGAGGGTGTGTAGTGGGCGTGTACTGCCTACCGTGATTTTGGCCATTATCCAATGGTAGTATGTATAGTATGTACATGCTTAATGCTTTGCACGGCCGTCGCTTGCTGTCGCAAATGTCTTGACCCTGTATAGTGTGTTTGATGGCAAGGATGTAGAGGGACAGGATTGGTTGTTGGAGTCTTGGAAGAAACAAAGCGGCAGTACAGAAAAGGACAGAGACGACAGGGGTTGCTTTAAGGAGAGTTGATGGCCTCAGAATTACCTTTTCTAAGTGTGGGGTAAAACACTTAAGCCCCTGACTTGCGACACACCTGACGCAACGGCGCGGCCCCCCCTCCTTCTTCGTCTTTCTCTTTTCTTGCCTCAGCCGCAGTAAGGCGCCACACCATTAATGATAATATGTGAAAATTGATTTGGTAGAGGAATCTAATTGATTTTCATTTTATGTCAATAATTTTATCAATTCCATTATTCTACATCAATTTTGTGATAAAAGTAGGTGGCTGGTAAAGATTGGTATTACGGTAAGAAATATTTATCGGATGTGTTGGTTGGTATGCACTAACATTCGGCCCGGAAGTCAATCTCCCTCGGCACGGGTCGGGGGTGTCATAGGCCCCCACAAGTACCTGCAAATGCATTTTATTTAACGTAACAATCCCATATCTTTATCAACCTTAACATTCCATTCTCTCTAAGTCTATTTCATACACATATACGCCGCATTAGCTTAGAAAGAAATATAGTAAGCTGTCAAACGATGTCGACATCAAGTTTCAAAAGTACGTCTTAATGCCCGTCATGATCGAGTTCCGGCAAAACTCCTAAGGAGATCGGATCTGGTAGTCTGCCGAGTTACCGAAGGGGCACGGTGCCACGATAGTACCTTAAACCCTCGTTCTATTATACATTTACCCACTTCGCCTACCCGATCTACCGACTATCAAACTGAAGGAGATAGACGGGTATAAATATTATTTTATAGGGAGTTAGCTAGCCAAGACGGTTTAGTATCTCATATAAACTAAAACATCCGGTGTGCTTTAATTCGCATTTTCTCTTTTCTTTTTATTAGCCCGTTTGCATTAATTTGTATATGATTAGTCAACTTTTGGTATCAATTGAAGTTGTTGTTCGCTATTACTGTATTTATACAGGTACATATTATGGTATTCAATCGTACCACTATTAAGATTGTTCTCCGCATTCCTACATACATCATACATATATGTACATCATGGCCGGCTTCGCAGTACTTATTCTGGTAACTGTTCTTGACGACTCCAATGTCTCCAACGAATTTACAGCATCTTGTGCATATGTACCCTGGTACATGCAGAATATGTTAGTAACATTACATGTAGCTACATGAACGTACCTACTCGTACCACATATACCTCGTGTACCTACCTCATAGGCACATGGTGTACCTTATTGGAAGGATCAATTGGGTATGTACATGATGTACATGTAGGTAGGTATCAAGCAATCAAATGAATGAGCCAATCAATCTGTCCAATATTTGGATATTTCGATGTGCACGGACCACTCGATAAACTTTCTAGTGGATGCCCCATTCGGGTGAAGTCCCGCTCTAAACTAAAACCAACGCCCGGCTCGCTCTAATCTATCAACAGGGACTTTCCATGATGTTGTCTTTCTCAGCCTCTACTACTATGTTAAGCTTTAAGCTGCGTACCTTAACCTACTAAGTGAACAAGTCACGAGCCGTGCCACATATACCCTATTCGTTCTCGGCTTTACTTAAGAAAGCTTCAACTTGTTCATATCAAATTTCTAGATCTATGAGATCTAAAGAAAACGACCGACGTTTCTGATTAAAAATTGATTGATTGATTAATTGAATTGAACTTTTATTAATTGGTTTTTTTAACTGGCCAAGCTGGGCACAGGCACCAGGCGACCTCGTTAGAGAGTTGTGTCACCTATCACGACCTTTCCTCTACGATCTAGAACTCCCTTACTATACCACTATACCTCCACTCGCCGGACTGTCTCTTATTTGAAACGACCTCCTACTTGCTTCCGTTCCATAATTAAAAATGTTTGGAGTCAACTTTAGTAAGTCTACTTACATTTTATTTGTTATTTACTCCTTCTGCCTACCATCCACAGTAAAGATTGGATTCCCTAGTCAAGATGCGACGTGCGCCCTTCCATCGTCATCGCCGTAACAAGGGAGAGTTCAAAGGATTGTTTTCTACATCCGCCCCTCAATAGCCAACTCATCATCATCATCATTATGAGGCAAACGACTCAATTCTACTAAATATACACACAATGTGTTTTCCCATCTTCAATACCCATCTCCCATGATGAAATCATCTCATACGTTTGTTAGTTCACTCCTCGTCGGAGTTGGCGCCGCCACCAAAAGACGTTCCACCTCCTACTCCCATCAGATTGCCACGATGCAGTCCACAATTAGACGAATCCTCGGACCAAGATGTGCAAACATCTCTTGTTCGCTACCTTCAGCGGCTACAGCGCCCGACTGAGCTTAGAGAATCTCACTTCGCCGCTCTTGGCGTGCACTTACATTCAGATGTCCCAGCTGAAGAAATCGTCCCAATTCCTTCCTACCTGCCTTCATCGATAGGATGGGACGGTATAAGTATGGATGAAGCATATAGTAGAGATGCCACTTTCCGCTACCCGATGTCTAATGGGGGCCGTTCACCTGATGCTCGCGCTTACTTGGACCGGCGCAATGAACTTTCCATACCAAACCAAGATGCATTTCGTACAATTCGGCGCATCAAACCGGAAGCAGGAAAGCAACAACGACGATTAGGCAATAGCTACGAGTTCTTCAAACAAATGGAAATTATGGCTGCCTACTGGGATGACACCTCATTACCCCCGCTTCCCGCGGAGACCCAGGAACAATCCCCGCCTTTACCACCGCGCCCCACAGAAGCTGATGCTGGTGCCGAACAACCCGCTACCGGCGCCGCACCCGAATCCAATGCCCGTTCCGAAGCGGATCCCGAAAGCGAGTCCCAGGGTCCCCAGCAAGTTACTTACCGTACTAGCGTCGGTGCGCAAATGCCCCCTGACTTCCGCCACAATTTCATATCGGCGTTTGTAAAACTCGTTTCCTACGGCTTTGGATGCAACATATTCCCTCCAAGAGTTGAACCTCGGCTACAGCTTCTTTCACCACCAACCAAGAAATCTTCAAAATCCAAAGCACCCCCTAACCAAGTAGCATCATACTTCCCTTCAGGATGTGTGTACTTGGCGAAAGCACCTACCACCCGTGAAGCCGCCCGCGCAGGTGTGACCGAAGGCCCTATTGCCGCAGTATCCGCGCGAAACACGACTAACTTCAAATCCTCAGCGGAATCCAACATTGATTTCGGGCGTGAGCTCATCGCCGCCTTAATCATAGCACAGCATCGCGCCCGTGAAGGCCAGCCCGAGAAGAGGTACGGCGAGGGCAAATGGTGGGCGACTGAGAAGCGCTGGGGCGGCGGTGAAGGCGGACCAATAGGACGAGAAGTCGACGGCGATTCCATCGTAGGGGATAAAGACGCTGTGGAATCGGATGCCGAGCGCCCATCTTCCTCTTCAACCCCACAGAATCAGCCGGAAGAGAAAGCAGGCTCGTCCTCGTCCCTATCATTGACGAAAGGAGGTAAAGCATCACTACCCTCTATCCCGATGCGCGGACAACCGGCTAGCAAGAAACCCCGCAAGAATATGAGCATCTACGATAGCTACCGCATGGTTCGCCCACCCTCCACAAACTGGGACCGCAAAGCGATTTACAAAGCTGTCGGTCGCCCGCGAGGCGCAGATTATGACGATGTATTCGTGCTAAGTAGCGTGTTTCACCATTTTTCAATACTACGCGTTCGCGTGCCGAATCAGTTACTTAAAGTTTTCGCGGGCGAAGCGGAGGATGTGGTAGAAACGGACGGGAAGAAAGGCAGGAGCTGGGGTAAACTCGAGATTTGGCGGAGTAAGTGGTTTGATCTTTTTGTTGTTGAGGATAGACTTGAGGCTATGAGGTTGCTTTGGGGCGTTATTGGATATTCGATGAGGAAGGATGAGGAGCCTGAGGGTGATGGGAGTGGGGATGTGCCTATGAAGAATGCCTGAAGGGAGGAGGTATGGTGAGGAGGGGATTGTGAGATGAGGATGAAAAAGGGGTTAGGGGTTAGGGGTTGGCTTTGGCTCATCGTCGATCAGTAACAGAGGTTTTCTCGGACCATGGCCTTCATGTTGAAGACTTGAGCGCGAGAATTAAGGCAGTACATAGCATGGACAGGGAATTGGCATGGAATGGGAGGAACGATCGGGTGAGGACAGCTGGTAAGCTGAGCCCGTTGGATTTAGACAGACATTGATGCGGCGTGGAGTGAGTTGGAGTGATGGTGTGTCTAGTTCCGTCGCATTTGATGTTGATATCAGTACTGATAGACGTAAATGAAGTGGATGAAGCAAAAAGCAAGCATAATTCGTACCTACCATGGGTGAGTGTTTGGTACGGTACGACACGCGAACTCGCTAGGTCTTCGGAAGATATTTGCTAATTTGCTTTCTCGACCATGATGTCATTGTATCTATTTTCTCATGCTCCTATGGTGTACATACGCTATGTGCTAGCGCTCTCTCGCGAGGCTGTGCCCCCTGTAGTTATTCGTCCTACTCACCAAGAAAGAGGAAGTATTTCGGACTTAAGCCGCGTTCGCGAGTTCCGAAACCGAGAAGCGGCAAGGCAAGTGAATCAAGTCTAGTTGGTGTGCTTAATGTCTTACCAGCCTACTACTTACTTACTGTACCTGAGCTGCTAAGGTAAGGCTCTGATAGACAGTGATAGCGCCACATGCGGTGAGACCGTTATGTCATGTCCAGACGTTGATATGCCTAGCTAGGCATGAGGCTTAAGGCAATTTCCGAGTTTGGGTATAAGATTTTTTCCTTTTTATTCCTTATTTGGTGATGTCTTGGTTTTGGTAGGGGCGCTGTTCTGTTACTCACCGAATGTCTGCGGTTGGAATTGCTGCTTTGGTGTGTTGATGCCTATACTTAGCATTTCGGGAGAATAAGGACCCTGAGATTGGTGGCTGTGAATGTGAAGGTTGAGGGGATTGAGCTTCTGCAGGTATATGTGATGCTATGTATATCATACGAAGTCGTACTCTAGGGTTGATCATCGTTAGGGATGTATGCAAGGTCTTTACGTACGGAAAGGGACATGTTGCATGTATGGCTGTGCACCTAGGTAAGCGATGGTGATGAGTAGCTAGGTATCGTAGGCGCGCGGGCACGTAGCCTCGTCTGTCTATGTTGCTGGCGGGTGTCTCGTGGGCGGTGAGGACTGGATAAGTTATTACTTAGTAATTCATCATGTCTTATACTTCTCGTGCTTGTCCAGGGGGTATGTCTCAATCTTATCACCTCCAAGGCTGCTATATTCTTGCCTATTGTGGTCTCAGAAGCAGAAGTCGCCTGAAACTTTCGCCTTACAAGTGGGTTCGACTATTCCGCTTCTATTTCACAAGCGAGCTGGACGGGTATTGTACCTAGGAGTGTAGTACTGTCGACGGGACCCAACCCGCCTACCCACATATCTACAGCCCTATGTTATTATCCCGAAGACTCCTCTATCATCTAGCCTCGCCTATACCTAGTTACCTGGACGATTATCTCCGTCTGTATCTTTGTCAAAAGTCCAGACTTGCATATCATATCAGGGGCTTAGTCTACGTTTTTCACTTCGCCCCTTAACCCCCAACATGTCTCCATCTATCTCAGGTACGTGTGTAGCCACTAGGAGCCGATCCGTTTTGCCGAAGCAGATACCTATACAGGCAGAATTGAAGGACCAATTACGGAGAATAGGCGTATGAATGCAAGTACTAAGACCGTGATCGACATTCTCTAAGCCCTATTACTTTGAACTGTCGTTGGTGTTTATTGCATTAAGCCTACCATGTGATGAATCGATTCGACATTTATCTAAAAGTTCATTTGACGGAAGGGATTAGATAGGCATATGGTTGATAAACTCGCGGTGAGATTATCGCAATTCCCATTCGATGTTCTGTACTGCATGACTTCTTAGTCAGGTTGTTAAAGTGAATATAAGCACAACCTAATATACCGGCTGCCGGCAGTGTTGGGCACTTGCGTCTTGCATCCTTGGGCGGCAATGCTGACTACTCTCCGATAATCAATCATGATTATCTTGTTCGCGACGGAATAGTAGGTGTCTACCTAGGTAAAGCATCTTGACCCGCATTATCTTGCGGCTCAATGGAAACGTTACACGGAGTCAAGTCAATCCATAGGCAGCGAAGTTATTATGAAAATGTTTTAGAAGATTTGGTTCCCTCATTCGTTAGCGAGAACCCTTAGATCTGCTCTTGCTCCCGAACATGACGTAGTGCGATTGGATTATCGCGGAATGGAATCACGCGAATCGAATTTTCTCCGGTGCTATAACGTGAGACATGCAGCCCTCGGCGCAGGACAGGGTAGTCTTAGAATGAGTTCGTTGTCGTCGTTAATCCTAACGTCTTCCGAATGACGGGAGGACCCGCCTGCTCCACACAGAGACTGACCTAGTGCTGACTACAGAGAAAGTCGAGGAGGGTTCGGAGACTACATGCTGCGATGCGCGTGTGAAAATATCTTCACACGATAAAACGTTACCTTCCTAACAAATTTGGAGATCTGCTTAAAGCCGAATTCTAACAGGTCCAAGAAGAAAAAAAAAGTGAGGCTCAAAAAGATGTAAGATAAATATAGATGAGAATAGCTGTATAGCCTCAACCGCCTTATTCGGGTAGCTGAGCCGTGGCGAGATGCGATAGGCTAGTTGCTTTAATTGACGCGTATGTGAAGAGATAGATAGGGTATAGCGTGAGTCCCTTTTTTCGACACTTGTGAGCTGAGAAAAGGGTTTTCGTGTGATAGAGCGAGCAGGGGAGAGCATTATCACCCTGGCAGAAAATTATCGATAGAGCTCAGCCTGGGGGGAGTTACATGCAGAAGTCCCGGCGGTAAGCAGTTGCATGAATGCTACTTGTGTACGTGTGGGTGATGTGGGTGGGTGCGAAAAAGGGTACAAAAGGGTTTTGAAGGGTGGCTGGACAGGCCTATTGACCTATTGACACAATTCACCTTCTCAAATGGTGATAGTATCGGACCGCTGACTCGCAGACGCATATTCTTTTTGCATATCCGGAGAATGTAGTGCGGCATCATATCTAGATAGGGCTGTTATGTCATGTCTCATGGCCCATGCTGTCCCGAAAACTTTTTCTTCCTTGTAGTTCTGCAGAAGATCAGAGTTGGACCCTGAGGCTGTGCTCGTCGGCTTCCCCTCGATTGGCTCCTCCACACATTTCTTATCCCAAGTGCCCGGGAGTGTCAAGGAATGATGCATATGGTGGCGTCTGTATGAAAGATGAGATGAAACTTTTGACATTTGTACCTGATGATCTACACCAGCTTTGAGACAGATCTAAGACGGATATGTATGCGACAGCTAGTTTGTGGATTTCTTCTTAGCGGTTGGTTACCTCTGATGCTGTGTTAAGTCGACGAGTACCTCACTTGGGATCTCATGTATGTAGTTAGTATGCGGAGATCTCTTAAACTAAGAGCCACAAGTAACGTGGCATTTGAAACATCAATACCAAAAAAGGATCAACTTCCGTGGAAGCAATGTTTCGGTCGAGGCTTCTCCGTATAAAAGTTTCGATATGATGGCATTAAACTATCACAGCCACGATGTATTTGTTGTTTAGCATGCGAACTAACGCATGCAGCGGTGGGAAGCGACCCGGGTTACATAACCGTTCCTAATATGATCTTCAAGGTACCGAGGTATTGCATAATCTTAGAAGTGCGGTATGCCGGTACATATGTGTGGCAGCCACAGTAGGAAAGTACAAGAGCTGTTGGAGTGGTGCTAGAGGTTGCTAGAGGTGCTAGAATGGTGCCGGAGAAGCGAGTTCAGACAAAATCTGCACGTCAGCCACCATTCTTCGGGTATCCCGAGATCCAAAAGCCGATATGCAACTTCGGATAATTCGTTGTTCCCCAACCGTCAATGTAACATTATGTCGGAAATACTCCAAAACATCATGCAGATGGAGCATCTAATACATCATATTGATATGTCAAGGCGGCTTATGGCGTCTGATGTATGAGGCAGGGTTATCTTGTTGATGTTTTGATCTGCATGTACGTAGGTATCATAATTCTAAAATCCATAATGCTTTCGGATAGCTCCCTAAGCCTTTATTTACAGCGGACATAAGGAACGTTTCCAAAGGCGAATACCGAATACGGTACTTATGCCGCTTCAAACGGATTCGCCGGCAAGCTTAGAGAGAGGCGCCTAGAAAATACTGACGAAACTGTCAATAGTGGAATGAATGAATAATAAAAGTGCTTGATTTGCGGTGATTAGGTCGCCGATCGGGCTTTTTGTAGCAAGGCTGCCCAAGAATCTCATTCGCTCAAGAGGAGAGATGCAGAGAAATTGCGCTGTAACAGTACTGACGTGTTCCGCTCCAGGTACAGTGATAGCCGCATAACCGTAGTCAATGCCAATGGAAACTACCTACTCTGTAGAGCAATCTTGGGCATACAATGATAAAAAGCTTTGTCCAAGGATGCCGAGAAAACCATTCAGCTCCGAGGCTAGAAGTTGAGAGAAGTCGAGGATTATCTCGACCTGATGGTTATAATTGTCGATCATATAGCAAGAGTTGGATAGATTCGTGCTGCTGAAGGGGGGGTACTAAGTAACTAAGTAAGAAGACTGGGGACAAAAAGGAAACATCTCACATTAGGATTGCGGCTCATCACTAAACTATTGGATTTTGTTGGTCGTGGTTCTCAGGTTGTATGAAGGAAACACGCGAGGAAGGATTAATTGATTGATTTGATTTCGTTTTTAGTTCTTAGCTTTCTTGGTAAGGGAAAAAAGGGAGGCCTGGCCGCGTTTGGGTCGCCGACTCAGTTTAGTTTACTAGGATTTACTAGGGCATTCTGTTTTCTCATTGGTCCGTGAGTCTTGGGTTTAAGTCTAAGTTAGGTTTAGTCTAATCAATGATTGGCTTCTAGTTACGATTTCCCGTTATTCCACGCGACATAGGTAGCTTAGATTCTGTAAACTAAGAATCGGCCCCCCCTAGCTTGACTGCTAGAATGACGATATCCCTATTACTCCATACGGTTAACTCCATTGCTTTATTGACTTCGTACTTATCGTACATTTTTTATGTTTCCCATGGAGAGAAGACGAATTTTGTTATTGGACAAGTCTCACATGTTTTACAGCATATTGTGGATTGAGACTTTCCACAATTCCACATCGGCACCAGAGTTGAAGCCAGCGCCAAAACTTCTCTTCTCCAAAGAGCAAAGAGCAAAGAGCAAATGGGGATCCACAAACCCACACTCAGACCAAGATACCAAGATACATCCCGCATCCCGCATTTTTCGCATCGCAACCTATTTCTCCCTTCATACAGCGCAATTTACTTGAGCTACAGCGTACAACAGCACACAGCAGCATACATCCCACACCACCACACCACCATCATTACCATTACTACCACCACCTACGTTATATGTTATACACTAAGATCTCTCCTACCCATCGCTTTCATCCGTCCTCGGTTGTAACCTTTTACTTCCTGACCGGTTTTGTTATTTGCCTATGTCCACCTAGGTACATACATTACATACCTAACTAACTCATACCGGCGAACTCCTATCTTGATACCTAAATTACACAAATTACGGCATAGCGACGCACATACAGACGTATACATCTCCGACGATAATTTGGAGAAAAGAGAAAGAAACGAGTAGGATATTGGGCTTTTTGCTTTTTCACACCGACCCCTGCCCTGCAGGTGAGCGTACTTGTATGTAAGTAAATAAGAAAAAAAAAAAGGTGATGTGCGGGCTGTCAAACAAGGTTCTCTGCGCCGCAACGCTTGACCGCCGTGCTGGGATATTTTTTCCTTGCTAGCGTGTACTTTTATAACCCATCCTGGAAAGACTTGGCATTATATTTTCTATTTTATTATTGAAGTAGTATTCTAAAGCTACCTGGCTACTTGCGCAAGCTACTGGAGTACTATCGAGGCTCGTGGTTTGTGGGTAGTAGTCTTGGTAGTTATGTAGCATGGGGCTGCGCTTACATACAGAGTACAGGAAAGAAAAACAAAGACGTGCACTAAGCCGGGGCTCGGTTCAAGGGTCAGGAAATATACTTTCTACCCACATAACCCACATACATCATAGCCCATACCCGTTCCATACGATACTTTATACATACGTACCCGTACCTACCTACCTTATCCATCTTGTACGCCAGAGAGGGAAAGAGCAAGATCTCATATACATACAAAAACGTATCGCGAACGAACCTTTTTTTTTTTTTTTTTTTCTTCTATCGGTCTTTCCACGAACGAGTTGTCGCTTGTCGATTGTTCTTCTTTTTTTTCTATATAAGAACCTCCTACCCTGTCCCATCCGACAAACCCAAATCCTTCCCCCGCCTTATCCCTCCACCCCACGAGTTCTTATCCCACATTCGACTTTTACCTATCGATCATAGCTTGTCGGCGACATACAATTTACAACAACAGCTATATATTCGACGTCGCAAACAATTATATATACGATATACGATATAACCCATTGATATGTCAGGTTACGGCTATCCAGGAGGGTATGGTCCGCCGCAGCAACAACAATATCACGGCGGGAACTACTACCAACAACCGTATGACCGCTCATTCATTCTTGTCGATCACGAGCGACAACAAACAAAGGTAGCTGACATTGTCGCAGTCCACCTCAACCATATAACGGATATCCTCCTCCTCAAGGAGTATCGCCAGCTCCCTACGGCTACGGCCAACATACACCACAGCCTTACGCATATAACCAGGTGAATAACAATGCCGTATACCGCATAGTATGACGGTTTGCTTTCAGAGCCCCGCGCTGATAATCTTCATCAGGGTCCGCCCCCGCAACAACCACCACAACAACATGGCGGCTACGGCCAACCTCCGAGTCAATATGGCAGACCTGGTAAGACATTGATCGACGAGTCCGACACTGTTTCGCTTGATTCCAGGTTTAACAAAGAGCTTTAGGGATACCCACGATAAACTCGAATTCCTACAACCATGGCAACTTTGGTGCCCCTCCTCCTCCCCCGTCCGGACCGCAACATTTCGGCCAAGGCGCGCCTCAAGGATACGCCTTTCAGTATAGTAACTGTACGGGTCGAAGAAAGGCACTTCTCGTTGGTATAAATTATTTTGGCCAACGCGGCCAGCTTCGAGGATGTATCAATGATGTAAGAAACATGTCGGCCTACCTTGTTGAGCATTTCGGTTACAAGCGCGAGGATATGGTTATCCTCACCGACGATCAGCAAAACCCGATGAGTCAACCTACGAAACAAAACATTCTACGAGCTATGCATTGGTTAGTGAAGGATGCGAGACCCAACGATTCGCTGTTCTTCCATTATTCGGGTATGACGACTCTTGATCTTCGCGATTGTTCACATTTAATATGATCTAGTTGCTTATAATAATTTCATACAGGACATGGCGGTCAAACCAAAGATTTAGATGGAGACGAACCCGATGGTTATGATGAAGTCATATACCCTGTTGATTTCCGCCATACAGGCCATATTACTGACGACGAGATGCATCGCATTATGGTGAAACCGTTGCAAAGCGGAGTACGATTGACGGCTATCTTCGATTCGTGTCATTCTGGTACTGCCCTCGACCTTCCTTACATCTACTCAACCCAAGGTATCCTCAAGGAGCCCAACTTGGCCAAGGAGGCCGGCCAGGGTCTTTTGGGTGTTATCTCTTCTTACAGCCAAGGCGATTTAGGCGGCGTTGCGAACAATATCATGGGCTTCTTCAAGAAAGCTACAAGCGGCGAGGATGCGCATCACAGAGCCATGGCTACCAAGACGTCAGCCGCGGATGTTATTATGCTTTCCGGAAGCAAAGACGATCAGACTTCGTTGGTCTACCCTCTCATTACGGTTTCTTCCTATTGATACCCTTTCATTTTCACTTGTTCGAGTTGTATGAGTGGCACGAGTGGCACATATATCTTGGGTTTATTCAAGGCATAAGACCTGTACACTTATAATCTTGTACAATCCGGTTTCCTTTTCTATTTCTTTTCCTTCTCATCTACAGGAGGGATATATATGGTACACATAATGTGGGCATCTGGATATAGGGGACAGTCATTTTGTACATTTATTTCCTAAATGGTTTCTCAACGCTCTAGATCAGAGTGCAGTCATAAAAGGCTGTAGCTCTGCATCTAGGGCGACGAGTTACGTTCGTTCGGTTTAGTGCCCGGGGCTTATTTTTCCTATTTCTATTTTTCTTTCTCTCTCTTTCCTAGAGTATCATGCGCCATTGGGGGTGGGGATTGCTAACCAAACTAACCAACAGGGCCGACGCGACTATTGCTTCTCAAGCCACCGGTGCCATGTCATGGGCTTTTATCACCGCACTCAAAAAGAACCCGCAACAAAGTTATGTACAACTACTCAACAGCATCCGGGACGAATTGGCCACGCGATACACCCAAAAACCTCAACTTTCATGCAGTCATCCCCTAAGTAGGTCTCCAGCTCCGCTCTCGTTTCCCGAGCGCTGACGTTGCTCTCTGCTAACCAGGAGACATTAGACACTAACTTGCTGTTTGTCATGTGACACGAAGTGACGTGGAATGGGATGTTGCTGCTCGGTGTCGGCGTCGGTATCGGTGTCCTTTTTGAGCGATTAGTGCTACAATGACGAACTTATGAAATTCTTATTTTTTCATATGCTGTTAGGTGTCGCGTGGTGTCGTGATGCGTTGTGGTTCTGGTATTATGCATTTTTTCGGGCTGTCAGGGGAAACGGGTTGTGTTTTTTCTCTGCTTTTTGTCTTTTTATTTGTGTTATCATCCAACGAGGCTATCAAAAAGAACGGAGGCCTGTGCTGGGATAATTCCATGGGGTTGTGGGTTCTTGGTCACTTTATCTATTCGTTTTTTTAATGGAAGACACAGCGACATCCGTTTATCTGTCACAGGAAATGAATCTTACAAACGAATAAACAGACAATTGGTTTGTGACATGTTAAAAGATCGGAATTTGAGTGTTCTTCAATCTTGACTTGATTTCCTAAATGCCCCGGGTTATTGATAGCCCGCCGTCGTTGGTGATCCTACCTATGTATTACCCCATCTTTCCAAATCCCGATGCAGGGGCGGCGTCTGTGACGACACGCCCTAGAATTTACAAAATTCACCTAACATCCTGGCATCCTAGCAGCCACATACGACACCGCACCGGTGATAACTCTCCAGGGCTCATCCCCGCTTCGAATCATGGATAGATCCACTTGAATGGTGGGCTACTATGGCCGATAGCCGACGGTGTCCGGTTCAAAAAAATACGAAGATGGAAAGATGCATTACTCATCGGAGTTATTGCCGAGTTTTTCGTGTGTTTTTTTCCCTCTTGTCTTTTAGGCGGAATTAATTCCTTTGTTGGATTCGAATTTCTTTGACTCATCACGACACAGGCTCTCTACGAGCTCTCAATAATAGCGATAACAGCCTCCTATCTAGGAATTGCTAAGCTATTTAAGTAAATTGAGTCATCTCGATGGAATAGGCAATATTATACAAGAGGAAGAAGTCGTTTCACAGTATCTTGTATTTTGTTAAAGAAACACAAGCAAAAGTACCAACCAATCTAAGCTATTCGATTTCATTGCTTGATTCCTAAATCATGCCGTCGCCAAGTTCCAGTGATGCCGAATTACCAGTAGACGTCGAGAAGGAACATGTGGAGCCTACCATACCCGGAGGAGCACGCGACGTTTCGGCCCAGAGTGCAAAGGGAAAAGATGAGGGACCGGTCGATGGCGACATTAGCCCCACTGATCCCGTCGAGGATTGGCAGATTCCGCCCGAACCCGAGATTCTTAATACGGAGGCTGACGGTATGGCCGGGGCCGTAAATCGCGTGCTTAGTAGGATATCGACGAAATCTAGTTGGAACCCCGGACCCCCGCCGGATGGGGGCCGCGTTGCTTGGTTGGCTTGCATTGGTGGCCATTTTGCTATTATGAATACGTGGGGGTTTATTAATTCTTTTGGTGTCTTCCAGTATGTAATTGAACCCTGAGATGAATTCGCTGTTGTGAATGTTTGCTAATTGTCGTCGTCGCAGGGGTATGTATAGTCTAAGATTGTTCTGAGTTCTGTGTAACCAATCCTTCATCGCGGTTGTCGAACCCCTTCTCCTTATAATCTCGTTGGCTCTTTACTAACATATTAATAGTACGTATCATGGACTATAATCGTCGATTGCAAGTCTTATGAGCAATGAGGTATGAGGTTACTAACAGATATTTTCATCTCTTAGACGTACTACGTCTCAGTGCTCGGTCGTCCACCGTCTGATGTATCATGGATTGGATCAATTCAAGTCTTCCTGACTTTCTTCATCGGCACGTTTGCGGGCCGCTTAACAGATGCTGGCTTCTTCCGTCCTGTCATCATATGTGGTACCATCTTCATGACTCTCGGCGTCTTCACCACTTCCGTCGCTACCCAATACTGGCAACTTCTCCTCTCGCAAGGATTATGCATGGGCATAGGTAGTGGCTGCATATTCTGCCCTACGATATCAACCGTCTCAACATACTTCAACAAGAAACGCTCCCTCGCCATCGGCATCACAGCCTGCGGATCCGTCTCCGGCGGCTTAATATTCCCCGCCATGGCCCGGCAACTCCTCCCCACAGCAGGCTTCGGCTGGGCCGTCCGCGCAATCGGCTTCGTCCAACTCACAACCCTAATCTGCGCCATCACATTCATGAAATCCCGTCTCCCACCCCGCCGCGCGGGTAACCTAGTAGAATGGGGCGCGTTTCGGGAATTGGAATACACGTTTTATGCTGTAGGCATGTTTTTCAATTTCTGGGGTGTGTATTTCGCGTTCTACTACTTGGCGGCTTTTAGTCGATCCCAGATTACGCCTACACTTGGGTACACGAATTCATTGAATTTACTGCTTTTGTTGAATGGAATTGGTATTTTGGGAAGATTATTGCCGAATCATCTTGCCGATCGCTTTGGACCCCTGAATTTGATGATTCCGACCTGTCTTGTTTGTGGCGTGTGTCTGCTTTCTTGGATGGCTGTGAAAACGCCTGCCGGGGTTTACGGGTGGACGAGTATTTTTGGGATTTTTGCGGGAGCGTTGCAGAGTTTGTTTCCCGCGGGGCTTAGTAGTTTGACGACGGATCTTAGGAAACAGGGGACGAGGATGGGGATGGTGTTTACGATTGTGAGTTTTGCGGTGTTAACTGGGAATCCGATTGCTGGTGCGATTATTGGGAGTATGGGGGGGAGATATGAGGGCGCGCAGGGGTTTACGGGGGCGTGTTTACTGGTGGGTATGGGGTTACTTGCTTCTGCTAGGTGGGTGAGGATGAGGAGGACGGGGATGGGGTGGAGGGTTAAGATTTGAAGAGAGGAAAGAAGAGTTGATTAATATGGGATGGGATGGGGAGGTAGGTCGTTGGCGTATATGAATGGTATGTATGCGTAATGTGATGGGATGACATGAAATAGGGCGAAAAGGGAGTGATCATTATCATTATTCTGCGAGATGTCATCTTTGGGGTTTGCATAAGTGTGTTGAGAGTACAAATGGAATCTTTCATAGAATAGAGATATGACCTAACGTTCCAAATTTACTACTTGAAGCCCGATCAAGATATCGTGAAATGATAGAACGGTTGTAATAGCAATTGAAGTTAAGGATCGTGAAGGTAGAAAGAATGACGAATGTTGCAGTGAGATCTCGATAGTAGTCTACATATAAGTCCACCAGTTAATCCCTACAGGGGTTGTTCAGGCCTAGTTAGCTTCACTAAACAAGGGTTAACTCCCAAGGATTCAGGGGTAAGACATGTCACGATTGGTCCCACGCAAGCTAACAAACCCATCGCGCCTTGGAATTTGTGCATGAAAGTCCAATTTCAAATGCGACGCTGTCGTTTCCAAGTTTTCCATGTTTTTTACACTTCATAAAAAGGTGGTTACCGCCGTCATGTTAATTGTTGCTGGGGTTAAGATCTTTCAGATCGATCGAAGATGTTTTGTGGGTGATACCGACATGGATCGATAGAAACGACGACGAGAAGGGCGATGCGAAAAATGCGTATCCTAAATGTATTCATCGCGACACTATTAGCAACGGAGGTAGCTGCAGAATGTGAAGCTAACGAATGCCTTCGGGGTAAGCGACTAAAACTGTCCATTGGTGCATCCTTATTATGCTGACGCTTGGCTATTTAGCTGTGCAAAATGCGGCATCATCGCTTAGAAAAGAAGACTGCCAGTCATTTGCACGAGTAACTATTACTCCAGCAACGAGGTACTATAGATCCTGATCTATGACACACAACTTGGGATTAACGATGGAAATAGCACTGTCGTCAGCTCTATTACCGTCACAACAACAGGAACTACTGCTAGGACGACAACGCAAACGACAACGAGTTCCGCGCAACCACCGAAACGATGGCTGCAGCGACATGAAGTCATTAATGTCTTAATGGGGAGAGCTGTAAGCGATGATGGTCCGATTACCGCGAGGGCGACATCTATTCCGACGTACGCATCTCCTTGCGCTTCGGCTGCTTATGAGTCGGCGTGTTCATGCTTCGGAATAACCCAGACCACCGTAACAGCATCAGCATCAACGACTACTAAGACTCCGCGTATAGTAGAAACCACGACTATAGCAGCTATTCATACGACTACAAAGTATGCACTTGGTCATAATAGCTCGTCACTATTCGGAAATTCTACTAGTGGCAGGTTCGGGAACTCAACAGCACTTCATCGGAACACAACAAGCTCAGGGATATATTCGAGCTCAATTTTCACTTCAAGCTTTTCGCTAGGGTCGAGCGATGCGAAAACCTCCACCGACAAGTATAGGCTGAAGAGCCCCTCGATAGCGGAAGCGACCTCTAGTAGCGAACCTGATATCACACAGTCTAACACCATCTCGAGCACGGCAGTCCAAACAAGCATTTCGAGCGGGTTTGGTAACACGACAGGTTCCTCATCTCCCAATGCGACAGTAGGTCTCGGCAAATTTTCGAACTCGACAAGTGCCACAAGGCGACCCAGTGCGGCGAGTGTGACGGGCTTCCAAAGCGGTACAGCTGGAACCGCTGGTGCTCTCACGAACGCGACCATCGCAGCACCGTTCTTAAATTCCACGCGAGCGGCAACAGCCAACGTAACAAGCAGCGTGACAAAGTTGTTATCAAATGCGACGACTTCAGCTCCATTCATGAATATAACAAGCGTCCCCTCTTTACGCAACCACACACTGGCCCCATTCCTCAACAGTACCCATCACAACATCACCGTACTCTCCGCCAACGCAACAAGAACCGCTCCATTTGCAAATTCAACAAGTTCAGTTCGCTTCGCTAATACGACTTCCACCGTACCCATGGCGACACCAACGTCCACCACCCTCTGCGAAAAGGTCTCAGATTCTTTCGCTCTGCGTGTCGCTCAACCCGGTGGTATGTTCGATGGGTGGTACGTGCAACTCAGCGGCGACGGCGCGATATTTAATCCTTCAGTGGACCGCGCTTCGCGGTTTAGTCTCGACGAGGGGGATGCAGATAGGCAGCATTTGTGTTCGCTAGGTGGGGCGGGGTTGGTCGGGAATTCGAGCGCTGTGGTGGCTATTGCGGAGAATCGTACTGAAAGTGCGGGCGGAGATAATGGCGATGGGAGTGGGAGTGCGGTTTATTTCGTCGATCCGGATTTGTTGGATGAGATTGAGAATAAACAGCATGGGTGGTATGCGCCGTTAGAATGTAATGGAGCTGGGTCCGCGCCGAATTCGACGGCGAAGGTAGCGAGAGCAGCCGCGGGGACGCTAGCTTGCGCTCAGGGCGCGATGGAGTATTGGGTCGGGTGTGGCCTAGGTTTGGACATTACGAGCGAGGGAGGTGGTGTGGCGGTGGTTGACGGGTGGAATTGTACTTCTATCACGCTGTCGATTGAGTATACTCAGTCATCTTAAGGGCGGCTGTCAGAGTTGGCCCCCTATCGTCACAGGAAAGGACCCTGGCCTGGGGTATGAAAGCAGAAATGTTTCTAAGACAAAAGGGCTTGTAGACCTGCGTAGGTACTTATTGCACACCAATAAGATTGCTATCCCCCTTGGCATAGGGGTTATTACCTACCTACGTGCCCCCTATATCCCAAGTACCAAGCAGATGTAGAAGAGAAGCTCACTATCATATTCGTAAGCGTGCGGGGTACCCAATAATACCCAGCCAAGTAGTCGTGGCGTCTTTCCGCATTCGCTACCTATCAGTTGCTTTTGCTGGTGCAGATTTATTACCTATCGGAAGCCAATAGTTGCAGCCATCCGTGGGGAAGCCCCTTGGAGTCGACGAGTCAAACCCCTGATAGCACGCCGCATATCTGTTGTGCAACATGAGTTCTCATATCGGACACATCCATCACGAAGTCTAAGATACATACAGAGGAAAGATATAAGTCCCCTAGTATTTCCCACGGTCCTTGAGGGCCGAATATAAGGCTGGCATGCGAGTGTTAATCGCGATTTACCGTTTTCCCAACATCTTCACATTGTGTTGCTACCTCGAACATGATGGGCCCAAAACCAAGGCTTGACGTATACTCAAGGTTGCTTTCTCGATTCTATGAACCCCTAATACTGTTACGTGCTCTTGGCAAGACACGGGGGGTGCACACAGCAGGCCCACAAGACGCCAATTCTGACGAATCCGGACGGCGGAGGCTGCTTCGTAATTTATCTTACCTCTGCGACTATGACAAAGGCGGTGACACGACTTCATCAATTGCCATCGAAGAGAATGACGAATGCTATATCTTCTGGGTGGCTTCGAACGCACCTCGCACACATCAGAAGATAAAGCAATTCGTAGAGTACACTCTGAAAACGGTGTATCATATTACCGACCTAGAGGAAAGCCGAAGACCTAGTCAGGAGAGAGATTTCACGCACAAATGCATTACATTCGCCCAGAACAGGGTGAAGAAGGAAATCGTTTTATTATGTAGGGATGCGAAGAGGTGTATTCAACAACTCAAAAACGTCGAACAGACGACAGGTATAATTCAGTTATGTTAAACGTGTATCGAGGTAAATAGGTATTGACGACTACCTACAGACTCCCAATCACTCATAACATGGTTGAACCAATTCGTCGTAAAGAAAACGACAAATACGGCGGATCTGTGCTTCTTAGCTTATGACCAACGAAGCACACCAGAAATGCGAAAGCTAGAAGAGATAATCCTATCCAATGCCGGAAACTCTCCCCACAATCAAATATCCAATTTCAAGTCGGCACGCCACTACATAGGACGTTTAGCTCACCATATCAGGGCTCCCAAAGAAGTCATCGCAGACTTGTCAGAGATGCCCCGATTTTTAGAGCAATACCACGTCCGACTACTTGAACCAACACCTTGCAATGCGCGGCCACAAGCTGACTCCTTAACAGAGCTCAACAGCATTCTGAAACGGATGTTGAGTGCAAACGACCCTCGATTGAGAGAATATGCAGAGTGCTTGGATTTATTGGATCAGAAGTTCGATATCGCGAAGCTAATCCAGGAACAATATGATAAAAAGACATTCAAGCCAGTTATTCATGCTGAGATCCAGATTCTTGAACACTTCTGGAAGAACAAACTTCGGTTCGCCAGCAGGGACCCCTACATAGGGTGTAGCAAATCGGCCTGTTATTGCTGTCACCTGTACTTTCAACATCATCCATCAAGGCCTGTAAAGCCCCGATCACATCAGATGCTGTATCTGAACTGGGGTTTGGCAGCTCTGCCCCAGGGAGACAAGGATTCGCGCTACGTGTTACAGCGAGACATACTCAACAAGATGGTAAAGACAATCAGGAGTGAAGCCTTGGACCAGATAAGTCGCAAGGCGGACCCGCTGGCTTGGCATGCTGATTCGACCACTGGGATCACAAGATCCTCTGCGACCTTAAGTTCTGGTAGGTTCGATATCCCTCAAGAAATAGATATAGATACTAACACCCCCAGATTCCGAAACGCTGCTTGACTCAGTAGAGGATGTCTCCGACACGGAATCACAGTCCGGTGCTTCCGAAGAGTCAAGTGTATTGCGTCTCGAAGGCGATACTTCCTTAAATGTACTTAGTTATGAGGAAATAAGCGAGCTTGGATCCGACTCCGACTCTAGCTCTGATGGGGGAGCTCTGCTATCGTAACTCGTCGGCGTTTTTAATCCAGATTTATTTCTATTGTTGAGTGAGTTCGATATCGCTCGTGACAACTATTCCTTGTCGGGATAGTGTCTCTTTTCACATATGTGCTAAATTGTGTTCCTGAGAAGAGTCTATTATGGCGCGCGAGCCCCTTATTAGTTGAGTTGCTATTATCGGAATAAATTGCGGTGCGCTCCTTCAAGAAGAGGTGATGAAAGAACGGTATGTCGTGATTGATGCAGCAAGGAAGCAGATCATGATACCAACGCCGCGGAGAATGGAATGCATTGAATGCTGGTTACCAGCGGAACTTGGAGCAGCTATCTGGTTGATAAAGCCGTAATAATCCAAATACACTTGCAAAAGGCGCGTGAAGACAAGAACATTCTTTGGTATAAACGCTTGGCACTGTACTTTAGGAAAGCTAGCGTGATGACGTACGTATAGGTTCGAGCCAACGAATAACTCATTCCAGTAGGTAGAATGACAGGGGTTGGTAAGCAACTGTAAGTTCGCAATGAATACGATACATATGTATGCCACTCCAACCCCACTTAAACCATTTGATATTGTAGTAGCAGACAATGCAAGGGAGCATCTGGATATGGCGTTGGGACCGCAAGTTGTGGTTAGGACGCAGCAACAATTCGGCGCCTCCTCCGGAATTGGTATCATCGGTCCGGGAATATTCGAAATATCGAGTGACACGGAAGAAAAAAAAGGAAAAACGAGCTGGTGCGAATAATCGCGCAAGAGACGCCCAAAGCATGCCGTAAGCACGCCACAAGCGGTGGCGGCCTATAGAGATACGATGCATGCAACATCCCGTGTAGCCTATGGTGGGTTACACGATTATACAGTCCTACTAAAACGATCTCATGAAGTTTTCATTGAGCCGTTAAATGCTCTGATTAGATGTTGTTGGGATAAGTTAGGCAGGCTACAGATGATTATGTTGGTCCAGTATGCCAACATCTCAGATATTGTTGGCTACCCGGGCAGATAATAACCCTCGTGGAACTAACGGCATGATTTTTCATGCACCTGAAGCATATCTCCTCTCACTGTATACATACTATAAAATTGCTTTTTATCCTAAATGAAATGCATGGAATCCCGGTTTTGGTGAACGGCAATGTACATCAAGTACCCTCCTAGTAACAAAGGGGCACACCATAAGTCCGTACGTACGCGATAGAACCCCCATGTTACACAGCTAAACACAATACTAAGAGGGGCCTCTCCCACCTCTCTAGCACCATTTCCCTGCTGTTTCAGGAGTGTGGCGAAAATGGCCACTAATATAAGAGGAAATACGCCTCTCTGCTTCGATACATTCCATAACATAATTGATGGAGAACTTTCGTGCACAGCCGAGACACGGCACACAGTCAATCCCGCTACACTAGAAAATAATCCGGACGCTCCCCTCGGCACGGTCGACGATGTAAACAGAGCCGTCAGAGCGGCCAACCGGGCTGCCGATGCATGGGCTAAAGTCCCTTGGGATGAGCGTGCTTGCGCGATTCGAAGCTTCGCCGATACTACAGAGCAGAAATCTGAAGATTTTGTTCGGATTCTACAGAAAGAAACCGGCAAACCCGTGAGTGTTTTTATAACGTTGCCACCTAGAAATCGTGTAACCTTGGCACTATGAAAAATTAACTACTTATCACTACTCATAAACAGATGATTTGGGCTCGACACGAGCTTGCGACGTGTGTGAAGTATCTCAGAGGGTTCTGTAGATTATCTCTTCCTGAAGAAGTCATCGAAGATGCCGCGGAACGTAAAGTTGTCACCCGATATACGCCGCTCGGTGTGATTGTTGGAATTGTCCCTTGGAACTATCCCGTTCAGCTCTCATGTGTGAAAATGGGAGCAGCTCTACTCACCGGAAACACCTACATATGGAAGCCATCTCCTCATACACCCTACTGCAGCATTAAACTTGCAGAATTGGCCCAGAGGTTTTTCCCTCCCGGCGTTGTTCAAATTTTGAGTGGGGACAATGATTTAGGGCCGGCAAGTAGCATTAAAGGTCGACCATTACGGGTGATAGTTCGCTAAACCATTCCATTGTAGCTGTTGACCGAACACCCTGATGTTCACATGGTCAGTTTTACGGGCAGCATTCCAGTCGGAAAGAAGATCATGGAATCCTGCAGCAAGACACTAAAGCGGGTGGTACTTGAGCTAGGCGGCAACGATCCAGCTATCGTTTGCAAGGACGTAAATCCTGCCGACGTGGCCGCCAAAATCGGCTTCGTCTGTTTTTGTCATGCGGGTCAAATCTGCATCAACATGAAACGAATCTATGTCCACGAAGCAGTTTATGACGACGTACTGGCCGCTATTGTTGGGCTTGTGCAGACACTTAAGCTAGGGCTCGGCGAGGACGCTTATATGGGACCTATCACGACTAAAGAGCACTTCGAGTACCTCAAAAGTTTGCTCGAGGATGTGGAAAGAAGAGGCTTCAATGTCGCGATAGGGAGTACGAAACCACTATCTGATATGAAGGGATACTATCTTGCGCCCACAATCATTGATAACCCGCCAGACGATGCAAGGATTGTTGTTGAGGAGCAGCTTGGTGAGTTCTAACCTATTTGACATAGTAGGCGAACGAAGCTAACATTTAATAGGGCCCGTTCTTCCTTTTTTGAAATGGAGAGATGAGACAGATGTCATCACGAGGGCTAATAACACTAAAACCGGTCTAGGTGCATCTGTATGGACTCGTGATATGGAGCAAGCAGAGCGTCTCAGGAAGAAACTGAAGGTTGGTAATGTTTGGATTAACACTCATGCCGAGATCCAGACTAATATCACGTTCGCTGGCCATCGGGAGAGCGGCTTTGGCGTTGCAATGGGCATCAACGGCCTCAAGGCTTGTTGTAATGCCCAAAGTATCTATACTAGACCAGCTGACGCCATAGTACAATACTAGGTATGCAAGTAGCTAGAGCTAATTACCAAGGGACTGTTACACCAGACATTGATATGACAACCACAACGAAGATCTGAGAAGATGCTTTGATAAACTACCCCTGCCAAAAACGATATCAGATTAAGAGGCAATAAAAGCGAATTACTGAGAAGAGACGCTAATATCGGCGGCATACAAACCACATCCACATGCGAGCAGATTCCCCTTCGATCCTTTCTAAATCAATATATTCCTGTCATCTCACACTAATATGGCACATTGCACTAATGTGCGACAACAATGGACCCGACAGTCTGGATCCCATCGTCAGTGGTTGAGACGAACAAAGTGACGTATATTAGAAAGAACTAAAAAGACCCTTCAGTACCGATATGACCTCTTTATTGCCAGTATAAAGATAAAGGAAATCTCAAAATAAAGGTGCTATTTTTGTATATTTGATGGTTTCTGTACAACACCAGAGCCGTTAGTCTCCGCATCCTTGGTCTTACGACAATTTCCGTCGCCATAGAGAATACTCTACCCTCTACTCAAGCCGTATACTTTTACGAGATTCTTTGAACTTGCTTCCAAATTATCACCATGACTACTACAGAAACTCAGACTATTCTAGAACAATGTATATCCGTCCCTAAGTCGGAACCGGAAAAGATTTCTGACCCTGTCGAAAATCATGAAAATGTAAGCATACTGCCTTTGATCTCTCATATGAGATCTCCTCGTGTAGAAATCATGGGCCAATGCATCATGGAAGGCGGAGCGGACAATTTCATTCCATTTGAAGACCCTATACGTCCTCACGGGTAATGACTTCAAATGCGTCGTATTTCCACAGGGTGCATTTGCTCTCGCACTAGTCTTATCAAAGGCTGGAGCCGTTATGGCACCGTCACTGGGACGTACGGAAATACTGCTTCGCATACCACTTATGTTTTCTTGGTTATGGCTGCACCTATTAGCCGAGGATCTCGCCAATCAGCGACTACCCGACTCTATTCTTGAGGATAACGTGAATAGACCATGGCGGGCAATACCTACCAAGCGCCCAACGCCCTCGGAGGCGCGAGAATTTCTCCGTGCTACAGTTTGGTTTACAATTGGTAGTAGTTGGCTCATGGGCAGCTTCCTGCCTAGTGTCTCGCTGATCACTATGATATATCTATACAACGACTTGTATGGTAGCAGCGCCGGCCCGCTAGAACGCCATGTTATCAACGCCGCGGCGTTATGTTTCTTTGGATGGGGCGCTGTCGCGACTCTTCTCGGCGGCAACTTCAGTACTGAGGGGACCAAATTGCTCGTTCAATGGATGGCCATCTCGTTTTCGATAGTTGTCACCACAATCCAAGCCCAGGACTTCCCTGATATTGCAGGAGATGAAGCCCGAGGGAGACAAACCGTGCCGTTGATTTACGGCCAGAAGTTTTCACGTTGATGGATGTCATTATTTGTACTAGGCTGGACCATTTTCTGCCCCCTATTCTGGAATGTCACAGTATTTGGCTGGTTGCCAGTACTATTTACCGGAGGTTTCATATCTGTTATGACTCTCCTACGTTGGGACCAGCAGTCTGATGAGATGGTATGGAAGATGTGGTGTGCCTGGGCGATTGTGCTTTATCTGCTGCCCCTTTTTCAGTAGCAGTTCGCGTAACTTGAAACTTAGGTACACGTGGACGTACCTAGGCAGATAAGTTAGATAATCTGCGGCGAAAGGAGTTCTGAATAGAGGCATCTCATGAGGCAAACCATATGAGGGGGTTAATACCTCTGTTGTTGCGCGAAGAGATCGCAAGTAACTGCTACGGGAACTATCGTATACATATACGAATGGCTTCTTTGTTCTAAGGGCTCCCTTGCCCCCACATCGGCGATAAGGGGTTCCTCCGATACCCCCCCAGGATGTATCGCTTCGTATGGTTCAACTACTGACGCCATGTCTTTCCTTCAAGCTGAAAACATTTTTGGAAACTGAAGAATTTCTACATATTTGTCACTCCTTTTTTTATTTACGACTATCAGTAGCTTCGAGACCTACCTACGTTCATTCTATATGATTTTTATAGCCTTGGACGTTTCAAACAGAGGACAACTCTCAGACTTCCAAAGACCGGCTTCGATTCTCTCGAATGTTCCTTGAACGGGAATTAATATCAATAGAACGAATCGTGTTTCCTTATTTCGAATGCGCACGGACAGAGGAGAATTGGAAATAGTAATACCCGCTGGTCATGATATTATCTTGACTCTGACCCTGAAGACAGCGATGATCTTTGCATTTACGCCAAGTCAAGCAAGAAGCGCCAACACCCCGCCGCGGCATTATTAGGGGCATGATCTATATAGATATATTAATGCCGCAAGATTTTGTGTCACAATTCCTAGTGCTCTACTTTCAGTGCTTCCAGTGTTTCCATCAAATATGACCCACAAGGGCTAAGGGGGACGAACTTTAGGTCATAGAACCCAGGAGATATGTACTTACACTGCCACTCAAACACGCCTCATCCTTCAGGCTGCTCTCAATCTAGAGATCAATTAATAGGATATACGCCGTAGTCGGGAATCCGAACAACCCCGACATTAGGTACAATGGTACTTACTTCGGGGTCTAATAAGACCCACATTCCTAAAATGGAATTATGCCAAGCCGGCGTGTCTCGGTATACCGAGGCCGGGGTCGACCAGGCATCCGATATTTCTTCAAGTCCTCCAAGTAGTTCTCTCTTATTTAAATAGCTATTAATATTCTCTCAATTGCTAAGTTGAAGTATCATATACCCACATCCGTCCCTTACTCTGGCACCACCGCACTATTCACTCAAGAACAATACTCACAATGACATCCACAAGCGACCTCTGGCACGACGCCCGCAACCCGCCCGCAGACCCAACACACCTATCCTTCAAGAACAAAGCCGTCCTCGTAACCGGTGCCTACGGCGCAGGATTAGGCCACTTCGCAGCCGTCAAGTACGCCGCACTAGGCGCCAACCCCCTAATCCTCGCCGTCCGAACACAAGAAAAAGGGGAGCAAGCCAAAGCCTCCATCATCCAAAAAACCGGGTGCTTACCTGACATCTTCATCATTGAAACCCTAGACCTTTCGTCTTTCGCATCCGTCAAGTCGTTCGCAGAACGTGTGAATAAGCGTGTTCCTGAGTTACATGTCATCCAGCACGCCGGTGGCGTCGCGGGGTTTAGTTATGTTCGGAGTGGTGATGGGTGGGAGATGGCGGTGCAAGTAGACTTACTATCGCCCGTTCTCTTAACTCTTCTATTACTACCCAAAATGCGCGACACAGCATCATCATCAGACCCCAATGCCTACCGCCCACACATCTCATTCCTAAACAGCCGCGCAATCTTCGGAATCCCAGAAGTCGTTGCTCCGCCCGAAGACCAGACACTGATCCAAGGATGCAACGACGAGGGTAAATGGGACAGCAGAGCGTCGTATTACCTCGTCAAGCTAGCGACATGGTACGCAGTACAGGGTATCGCGGATCTATGTGAAGGTTCCGATATCGTCGTCAACGCCACATGTCCGGGGTTGTGTAACACCAATATGACTAAGGGCCTCCCTACAAGTATCCAATTGATCATGGCGGTGCGGTATTTCTTCGTCGGGCGAAGCGCTGAAGAAGGGGCGCGGACGCTGGTGAGTGCGACGGGGTTGGGGAAGGAGAGTCATGGGCGGTTTTGGATGAATGATCAGTATCCGAAGTGAGTATCTGCCCCTTAAAGCTGAATTCCTATTTCAAATTAGCTAATAAGTTGGGTCTTACTTATAGGATGACCCCATTCCTCGAGAGTGAAAAGTCGACGAAGATGTATCATGAGACGTGGAGTGAGATCCTGTCTATTCTTCGCGATCATGTTCCCCCGGAGCTGATTTAACGGATAATTGTTGGAAGATTCATTTCGGATTCCACTATGTATAATTAATTCTAAATGCAGGTGTAGAGCCTTATCGTGTAGATTGTCAATATATACTTCATCTGCATTATCAATTTACAGCATAGGCTTGAGGTCCTCTGCTACGTGGAATGGAGCCTCGGTCTTGCTCTTTATCTCATCCACCGTTACACCGTCTGCAATCTCGATCAAGGTAAGGCCGTGCGCAAAATCAACATCGAAAACACCCTTCAGAAACGGTTAGCATTAAAAACAATAGTAGATCGGCCGAAAACTTACCAGTTCGGTGATAATCCTAGAGACACAAGCCCGACCCGTTAAGGGGAAAGCACACTGTTTGACGATCTTCGGGTTTCCCTTCTTATCTGTGTGCTCCATCGTGACAACGACTTTTGTCTCGCTCGGGTTACTGACCAAGTCCATCGCTCCGCCAAAACCTTTAACTTTTCCGGGCAACATCCAATTTGCGAGGTCACCCGTACCACTAACTTGCATAGCTCCCAATATTGTTAAGTTGATACGACCGCTTCGGATCATACCGAAACTCTCTTCGCTACCAAACACAGCAGCACCCGGCTTCAGTGTCACTGTCTCCTTTCCGGCATTGATAAGATCGGCATCTTCCTCGCCTTGCCTCGGATACGGGCCAAGGCCCAAGATACCGTTCTCAGACTGTAGCTGAACCTCAACTTCAGGGCCGACGAATCCAGGCGCAAGCATGGGCATACCAATTCCGAGATTAGCATACATGCCATTCTTAAACTCCTTAGCAGCCCTGCGAACAATTCTTTCCCTCTTAGCCGCTGTGTCGCCCGAACCCAACACTTTCTTGGCATCCGCGTCATTATCGTCTTTCGTCCACGTGAATTTTTCGATGTTCTTCTCCGTAGTACTTTGAATAACTCTCTTGACGTATATTCCCGGCAAGTGAATAGCTTCCGGCGCGATCTCGCCGGGCTCAACGATATGCTCGGCTTCAACGATAGTCATCTTAGCATTTCGACCCATAGCACCGTTGAAATTGTTAGCAGCAAGACGGAATTGGCAGTTTCCAAGCTTATCCGCCTTGTACGCCTTGACGAAGGCGTAGTCTCCGGCAATAGCGTGTTCCAAAAGATAAGATTTCCCGTTAAACACCTTTACATCCTTCGGGTACGAGAACACATCGGGTGTTCCATCGCTTTTGTTCTTTAGGGGTAATTCTCCGGTTTGTACGACAGTACCGAAAGCTGCTGGGGTGTAGAAAGCGGGGACACCTTTGCCGCCAGCAGCACAACGTTCGGCTAGAGTGCCTTGAGGTGTGAGTTCCAGCTCCACCTCTCCTGTTAGATACATTTTTTCGAACGTCTTATTCTCGCCGATATAACTAGCGATCATTTTCCTGATCTGCTTAGTCTTCAACAATTGGCCCAATCCAGAGGTATCTGTCCCGGCGTTATTTGAAACTGCCGTGATACCCGTTACTTCGGGTTTCTTTAGAACTTCGTTGATTAGGGTGTCTGGAACACCGCATAGACCAAAACCACCACATAATACCGTTGAATCCGATTTCATATCCTTAAGAGCTTCCGAGGCGGATGGATACACCTTGTTAATCTCGGCACGTCTGGAAGTTGCCGAAAATGCTCGAGCAAATATTCTAGCATGCTATAGTAATTAAATATGTCAATTAAATTGACGATTTTCGGATAACGTTTGTTTATATAGATTTTCACCTACATTTGGGCCATACCGAGAGTATGCCCTTAACGTTCTCATGCACACTGCTGCGGAGGGCATTGCGACAACACTCAATTGGACAGAGCTTTAATTCGTAGGAATAATCGATCTTCAACACGCGATATGGGTCGTAACGGGTACAAAATATATGGCTAAAATCGCTAATGACTTATATCATGATACACTAAAATATAACAAAAGGAAAGATTGAAATAAATCGTAATAATTATGGAAGATCCATGGTCTTAAAGGTAAGTACCCAGGTACGTAAGTTCCAATGTTGGTAATCGTGTTAGAATCGCTTTTCGTTCTCCGCGCTCGGCACGGAAGCTCTCTTCGGCTATGAATGTCGTTTGATTTCCCTAGTAAGTGTCTAGGTGGTCCCTTAATTGGGGAATCCATAGGTACCTAAGTCGATTAATTGCGCGTGGGAAACTGCCGGCATTGTTTATTCTCTCGCGGAAAGTAGCGGCAAAGATGAACACTTATTAAGTTATTATGTAAAGAACATTAGCCAATGCCAGTAGCCGCTCGATAAAACAGACATGGGTAGGGACTGTAAAATGAGGGGCCAACAAGGCTTAAGGGATTTAATTGGTCCGTTACCTCAGCTGCTTCAGCCATATTATGCTAAGCTGTAATAGGAATAGATGCGTCTTATCTCCGTCTTATCTCTTATCGATAGCCAAAACTTTGGGAATTTTTTGAAGTTTCAAGGTTCAAAGGACATGGAATTGAAACAGCGATGGGTCTTCAAATAAAAACAATAAAAATACAGGGAAATTAACTGGACAACCAGATCTGGTCATCATCACTTGCATTTCTCTCCAAGATTTCCGTGGTCGATCGAATATGGAGGAAAGTACAGCGAAACGACGAAAATTAAGTCACGAAAATGGCGAATCAACCCTTGAAGCAGCCAGCGCTTCCGCTGCGACGATGGGTGCTTCCGGCGCAAGCGCTTTCATCCTCGAGACGGAAGAATTGTTAAAGGAGGTTAAACTGGATTATGGCAAGACAACATACAATGTCGAAAATATGTTACGTCGCCTCAAGGAAGTAATCGAAACTTCGGAACCACATGAACCTCTTCCCGTGAGTCTCATTTCCTACGCAAATACTTGGCTGGTGTCTAATTTGTCTTATTTTTCAGATTAACGAAGTATCAACAAACTTTGAAAAATCGAATAAAATAACGATTCCATATCCCGATCCAAAGCCTGCAAAAGACTCTCCATACAAGCTCTCTTTCGATACGCCAGCTCAGATCAATATAGTAGGAAGTTGGATTCTCAAGACTGGTGTCAAATCTCAATCGGATTTAGCTATTGACATGATTGTTGTCATGCCTGAATCCATTTTCCAAGAGAAGGACTACTTGAATATGAGATATTTCTACAAAAGGGCGTACTACCTAGCTTATATCACCGCAAGCCTTCGAACGGCGTTGGCCGGAATGGCTATGGAATTTTGGTTCGATCACCTACATGGCAACCCATTATTGCCCGTAGCGATTACTCGGCCGAAGGAAGGTTCAGGCAAGTCTGGAGCATTTCCTGCGATTCGCATTATTCCATGTGCGCCAGAGAATTACTTTCCAACAACCAAGCTCATGGCTACCAGCAATGCTATCCGTCAGGGTAAAACTGAAGAGACAGAAGATGCGAAATTACCCACACCGTTTTACAACACGACCCTCAAAGCTGAAAGCCAATTTTCAGCATACCTACGACTATTACATCGGGCCACAAATTCGTGTTCTGCTTTCACGGATGCATGTGTTCTAGGACGCATATGGTTGCAACAACGAGGTTTCAGCAGTAATGTCTACGGTGGTGGCTTTGGTCAATTTGAATGGGCTGTCTTAATAGCTCTTCTTCTGCAGGGCGGTGGCCGGAAAGGAGAAGCGGTACTTTCGCCGTCGCTTCATAGCACGCAACTTTTCAAGGCGACTCTACAATACATTGTCACGACGAATTTACAAAAGAAACTAGTGATTATCGGCAAGGATCCTCCTAGTGTGGAAACATTCCGCCAACCTGCGCCGGTCTTATATGATGTCGCCCGCGGGATAAATATCTTATACAAGATGACTCCGTGGTCTATCGCAATGCTAACAGAACAAGCTAAATGGTCTCTTTCCGCAATAAACGACAGTCCACTCGATCAATTCGACCCCCTATTCATCATCAAAGTTGATCAGCCTCTTCAGACGTTCGATTTGCTACTAAGCGTCAATCTCCCAACTTCAAAAGGAGATCTTGAATCAGTTGATCGTAAAGGGTTTATTTGGGATTTCAGCACTAAGCTGTATAACATAGTAAAACGAGCACTTGGTGAGCGGGCGCAACTCATCCACATTCATACTCCCGGAGAAACATTATGGCCGATTTCAGCTGCATCTCCGAAGACAAAAGGAAAGGGTATTCTTGTCGGAATCGTTGTAGATCCTTTGAAAGCATCACAGGGTCGCGAGTATGGTCCTCCGTACGAAGAAAAGAAGGAATCGGCTAAGTTCCGAGAATTCTGGGGCCAGAAGGCAGACCTCTGGCAATTTCCCGACGGAAATATTGTCGAAAGCCTTGACTGGACAGAATATTCTATTCTAGGCTTCTCGGGAATATGTGAAGCCATTATACGGTATATTCTTAGGTTAAGGCTTGAGGTGGCTGATAGCGATCTCGAGTTCTACTGGCAAGATATACCCAAGATTATGTCTCTTGCGCCTTCGGATAAGGTTGCATTTGATGCTGCTAAACAAGCGTTCGAAATATTCGAGCAAGATATCCGCACTCTGGAGGGACTACCTTTACATGTGAAACATATAGCTCCTATTTGCGCGGATCTACGACGCACGTCGCTATCTATACCGGAATTTAACTTCCGAAAACCTCTTCTATACCCGATGGAAGTCGTGATTTCTTTCGAGGTTTCTGGAAAATGGCCTGAAAATCTGTCTGCAATCCAGAGAGCTAAAATTGCATTTTTGCTAAAAATTGGTAGCTCGCTAAAAGAAGTGAAAGAAGACGAAGTCAAGACACACCTTGGACTCGAGAACGCAACTCGTGATGACGAGAATCTGGCATTCCTGGATGTCGTTTATGAGAATGGCGCTTCTTTTAGGCTCAGGGTCCACAGCGACCTTGAGGAGTCACTTCTTGAGAGGAGAACCAAAGACCAAACTATTGAACGCCACATTCGTACAGAAGCTGCCGATCTGCTCGCTTCGTACAAGCGGATGTATACAAATCTACCACTCCACAACCAAACCATGTCCACTTTCTGCACTAGATTCCCCGCGCTGTCTCCTTCCATACGGCTTACCAAGCATTGGTTCAATTCTCATAAGCTTTCATGTCATTTCAATGAAGAGCTTATAGAATTATTCGTCCTGCAAGCCTTCCTCCGTCCGTACCCATGGCAAACTCCGACCAGTGCCATGACCGGGTTTCTCCGAACACTTTTATTGTTAGCAAGGTGGGACTGGCGTGATGAACCTCTCGTCGTGGATTCGTCCGATTCGCTCTCTACTTCGCAGCGATTAGAAATTGGCACTCGGTTAGAAGCATGGCGGAAAATCGACCCCAACATGAACCGCACGGTCCTGTTCGTCGCAACGCCCCACGACGTCAGCGGCGTCGCATACACCCAACACGGCCCCTCTAAAGTCGTGGCTACGCGCATGACTAGTCTAGCCCGATCCGCATGCAAAGCAGTTAAGGAAAAGGGCGCCGACCTTAACATCAGAAGTCTCTTCCAATCCCCATTACGCGATTACGATGTCCTACTACACCTCTCGCCCAAGGTTCTTAAGAGTATAACCCGCGGCGACGATGATACCGCCCGACGCTCGCGGTTTAAGAATCTGGATACCGGATTCGATGGCCCGCGCGCGACAACCCTCCCCTTACCCGAACACCCCGCACAGACTCTTCTCAAGCAATTAAACGCCGCGTACGCGAGTCCGCTACTCTTCTTCCATGGTGGGGCTGATGATAATGTCATCGCCGCGTTGTGGAATCCGCAATTACATCGTAGGACGTTTACTGTGCATATGCCGTGTTCGTTGAGATCGGCTGGGGCGGGGGATGGGGAGGGGAAGAAAGATAAGAAGAAAAAGGATAAGGGTAAAAAAGATAAGGAAAGGGGAGATGAGGGCGAGGAGGAATTGTTCGAGGTTAATAAAAATGCGATACTAGCGGAGATCGCGAGGATCGGCGGGGATTTGATTGAGAGGGTTGAGGTTATGGGTGCTGCGTAAGTGCCTAGGTGGATTGAAAGCTGGAGGTCGGCGAGGAGGGGGGAATATAGGATATAGAGGGATGGATATGGAGGTGTATATATGGTGGTCGGTGGTTGGTGGGCGGTAAAAATAATATTAATGAGAACATTGCGTTTGAAAGTACGTCTCTTTGTGCTGGTGATAAGTCTTAATGATTTTCTTGAATTTAGGAACCTAAAATGATACTCAAGTGTCCAGTCACGTATAGTCTACCCCCATCAATCCAATAAATAGACCCATCACTTATAGAAATAAATATGCATTCATGAAATTACATTTCTATCATAGACTCCATTACTCCATCATCTCATGCAGACATCAAACACCATGGAGTCGTGATCGTAATTGCAGTCGTAGGGGATAATCATTAAGGGGAGTTAAACATGCTAAAAGCGAAGAATTCCGTATAATGCAACCGACGGAAACGATAAAACAATGCGAAGCCCACCAAAAATGCAAACATATGTGTGAAACCAGCTACGGAAACGGGTAGGTAGAATTCATTAGTCCTCAGGAAATAATTCCTTTAGATTACTAACGAAAATCCCCCTCTCACCATCCCAGCGCTTGAAGAATTTACCCGCCATCGGCATTAAATCCTTGATTTCGGGGGGTAATACCTCGGGGCCTCCACGGAGCTCTACGACTTCTATGTTCTCCTCGGATATGACATGGTGGTCTGATCCATCAGTACCGACCCTACATTTCTGTTAGCACGTTGCGTATGTTATTGAATTGAGAATGTTAATAGGTGACTTACATGCACCGATAAAACGGCTGACTATACGTAGTCCACGGTCTCTGGGCGGGGGACATCGGATTATCGTCCCAAGTCGACGCGCCCTCGACGGTCCAGCCTAGGATAAGGCCATGGTATTCGTAGCGCCTGTGTCTGAAGACCTGACCGACGCGATACTTGACATTAACCCCCTTTGAAAGATCTATTCTACTGCGTGGTGGTTTCGGCGACGCATCCACGCGACGAATCTCACGGATCTGGTCGCGGATACGTTTGGAGGGGAGTTCACGCTCGTTGTGGTGGCGCATGGGCGGGGCGAAGATGTCGTACATGGGACACACGTACTTCTCGACAAGCCACGAGTCTTCGGGGAAGTATTCGTAGAAGTAAGTGCGTAAGTCCCCGACATCTTGTTGCCAGTCCCAACGGACCTCGTCATTCTCTGGTAGCACGGGGACCATCATTATACTTGCCCATATCATGCTGTATAGAGCTGGCTGGAGGTTACGAGCCCAGTCGCCGCGGTTGAGTTCGATCATTGGAATGAGTTGGGAGAGGGGACGCTCGTTAGTGCGGAAGCTGGTAAAGGAGGCTCGAATGTTTTGGGCGGTACGCATTACGATAAGATCCGTAGCCGTTGGTTGCAGTAGATTTTCATGGCCGGAGTTGATTCCAAGTCGGGATAGGAAACTATGAATATAATCTAGCGGAACCTCCTCATCTGATCCATACGGGTCAAGGAACATGTTCTCCTGGTTCTTGGACTGTCCTTCCGGAAGAATTTCGCCATCCAATGACATGCCCGGCGGTGATAGGACTGTTGCGTGAACATGATTCGGCAAGGCACAGGGGTATGCTTCCAGTCCGAGTCGGGACGCTATAGCCGAGTAAATCGCAGCAGAAATAATAGGTAGCGATGGATGGTGTTCATCTCGGAGGGCTCTGCCTATCAAACAGTTGCGCAGATAACGGTAGGTTTGTTCCGTAGGATCGCTCAAACCCGTCATATTGTTTGAATGAAGCCACTGGGCCAGCGCGACGGCTCTTTGTCGAGTGGTCATTCGATGGAGACTTCCGTGAGCTCTGAGGAAACGAGTGGCGATATCATCCAGAAGCTCGGTAATCTATGAAGTGGGGTGCGAAGTCAGTCAAAGGCCTAGACTCAACAGAATATTTAAACATACTTCGTCTAAGTCACCTTCATTATCGTGAAGCATGAACATATCAAAAGCACCTAGGGCACGCTCGAGGCGCATGCCGCAGTTCAGTCTTTCGCTATTCGGGGTATCTTCGCCGATGTGACGTGATGCATATTTCTGATATTTGGCCCATTCTTCTATTGCGAGGCTTCTATGTATACTGTCGAGGACGGAACAGGAGTAATATCTACAATTCATCGAGAACGATTCGCCATTAGCACATTTATGGATAAATCGCAAATTGAGCAGAAATACCTTCGCGCCAAAACGTCTTCCGTATTGTCCGAAACTCGACACTGGCTAAGAAGATAATCCTTTGCATCATATCCGTACTGGCAAATCTGTTCTATCTTTTGTAATCGGGATACACGAGAGGTGACAATGCCATCGACTAGTTGGACGATCTGGTTGTTACGTATAAGTCGTTGGATGAAGAGTCGCTTCCAGTCGGTATCGTGTATATGGGTTCTTAATCTCTCTTTGAAGTGATGTTCCGAGTTCCAGTATTTGAATGTTTCTAGACAATAACATCTCCAAAGAAGGGGTTCTTGCGCGACTCGGTTGAAACGTTTAGATAGTCGTGCGACCTTTGTCAGGGTCTCCTCCGGGGAGACGTAGAGTAGGATTTGGTGGACGATTTCGTCGGGTAGGGAATCGAGTGAAGCCATCTTTTCCTCCAATATGTGATTATCTAGAGGGCAAGGTCAACTTGCGAGAAAGATGGTGGGAAAGGGAATATAAGTATAAGAAGTTGAAAGTCGTGGGACAAGTTATCGCCGAGAGGGCAATAATTGTCCGCGCCGAATCGGGGATTACTTAGGTATGTAAAGAAGGAAGTGATGCGGAAGGGTCTCATGCGACCAACTGCGACGAAGAGAAGAGTCTAATGCGAACTGTAATGCGAATTTCAATGGGTCTGATACGTCAGGCAGCGGTAGTTATAGTGGGTCTACGTGTAGCTAGTACATTTATAGTAGCAATGTCTTTATCACCCCACCTTTGAAGAATAAAGTGGTTGGACCTCAAGGTTCTTACTATTGGTGCTAGTCCCAAATGGGATTATCAAATATATAATAAATTAGGCTAGTCCTATTGAAGGTAAAATGCATGTGCTGTCATAGCTTAAGTTTTTAAGTACCTTTTAGCGTAGTATTATAAGGTATAATCAACCTCTATTTAGAAGCTTTGGTCTCGGCAACTTTTTACACCTGCCAAAGTAAACACAAGCAAACGCGTCTTGTCCAACAAAAATAATTCCATATGTTGCGAGGTCGACTACGAATTGTAAATCTCCTCTTGTCTTTTTCAAGATAATTTACAATTACATTTTCTATACACTCGATTCAAGCCAGTGTTTACCATGATTAGCTAATTCTTCATTTTATTATCTAATTTCATGGTTATTCCAAATACGCGCTGGTATTATCGCGATATTCAATCCCACCACTGTCGCTACCATCGTCACCACCAACACCACGTATAAGGCGTCAACCTACTTGATCCACCGTCGAGATGGACGACACACCTCGCACCAACCTGGGGAATGCAACCTACCTCAGTCAAGGGCCCCCAGATTTCGACTTAACGCAAGAATCGTCTTTCCAGACCCCGCAAAAAAACAACAACATATTCCAACGTGGCGTCAATTTGCGAACACCCCGTGGAAGCAATCGCGCACCTTTAGGTGATAGAGGGAACTTCTTACCAGCAGGTTTAGGTGGTGCCGAATTCACCCCCATGCTAAAGTCCGCAACGAGAAACAGCGCGCGTCGATTCGGCAAGGAAAATACAAATGGTGTAGCTACACCTGCCCTAGGCAAAATCGACGAAGATGGAGATATGACAAACGTTCCCGTCGAATCCTCCTTATACGGTCCCTCGAGAGGCGAATCATACGTCGATGCCACACCTTTACCACATGTCGAAACTAGCAGCGCCGCATCCACACCATTAGCCGTGTTACCACGACGCGGCGGCAACAAAGGTCCTTTACAGGATGGAAACCAACTATCACTTCGAGAGCAGGAAAATGTTATCGACAGAATCGAAAAAGAGAACTTCGGTCTGAAACTCAAAATTCATTTCCTTGAGGAGGCATTGCGGAAAACAGGTCCCGGCTTTAGCGAAGCTGCTCTGAAGGAAAACACCGAACTAAAAGTCGATAAGGTCCAGATGCAAAGGGATCTTCACACATACAAGAAGCATCTAGCTTCGGCAGAGAAGGACCTTGAGGCATATCAGCAACAAATCTTGGAAGTTCAAGAGAAGGCCAAGAAGAAGTATGCTGATGAGAGCCAAAGGGCCGAGATCGAAGCATTACGACGACGCTTAGAAGACAGAGATGCCGAGATTGAAGACCTACAGCGACAACTACAGAGAGGAACTAGGGACCAAGGAGAGGTGGATCGACTACAAGATGAGATCGGCGACCTCGAGGCAGATTTGCGACAAAAAGATCGAGAAATCAACGAACGCGAAGAGGAAGTAGACGAATTAAAAAATAAGTTAGAAGATGCTGAAGAAAAATGGAAGTCAGCACAGAGTAAAATGTCCGAGCTTGAAGCGCACGCTCAACCCACCGAAGATCTAGGGAAGATAGATCAACTACAGGAGAAGATTCGAGAGTTAGAGGGCGACCTGCGCGAAAAGGATATGGAGATCAATGACCGAGACGAAGAGCTTAATGATCTAGAGGAGAAACTTGGACAGGCGGAAGAAAAGTGGCAATCTGCCCAACAGCGGATAACGGAGCTTCAACAAAATACCCAAGCGAGCGAGGAACTCGATGAGGCGAAGGGCACTATCGAGGATCTCGAATCAGATGTTCGACAGCTCGAGCAACAGCTTGAAGAGATGAAAGACCGACTTCAAACCGCAATGTCAGAAAAAGACCGCGCAGAAGCAGATCTTGAGGAACTCCAAGACGAGATGTCGAACAAGTCTCTAGTTACCAAAGGACTCTCCCGCCAAGTCGAAGAGAAAGTCGTACGCTTACAGACTGAAGTTAGCCATTGGCAGGAAAGGTACGCTGCTCTCGAGAAGGACGCATCTCAGAAGGGAAAATTCGCCACGGAAGTGAGCTCCAAAGCTGAACAACTCCTGCAACAACGGGAGTCTTGGGATCGCGAACGGCAGCTCCTTGCGTCAAAACTCGATACTGCGCAAAAAGATTTACAAACGCGCACAGACGAGAAGAACCTTCTCCAACTTCGCCATGATGCATTGGGCGATGAGTCAGCATCCCTACAACGAGACATTGCTCGGCTCAAAAAGCAAATTGACGATCTAGAACTTAGTCTCGATCAAGAGAAGACACATAGTTCGCAAATCGAACGCGATTTGAACCGCAAGCATCAGTCGGAGGTTAGCCGCCTCAATGATGGTATTGCCGATCTTCAGGATGAACTTCGCCGAGTACGCCAAGAAGCATCAGGGGGTCAGTCAGCATCAGCTTCACTAGAGCGAGAGGTCGCGCGCTTGCAAAAACGCGTTAGCGAACTCGAGGCAGACCTGGGTCAGGAGAAGTCACGCGGCCTACAAAACTTGTACGAAGCAAACGCTAAGCACAAGGAAGAAGTGGACCGTTTGAACGATGATGTCCTTGATCTACAGGATGAGATCGAGCGAGTGCGCAAAGAAGCGTCGGGAGGTCAATCTGCGTCCGCGTCATTAGAAAGAGAGGTCGATCGTTTGCAGAAGCGGATTCAAGAACTGGAAACAAGCTTGGATCACGAGCGGGCGAACGCACGAGTTCGTCAAAATACTTCTGGAGATGAATCCTCTTCGTTGCAGCGAGAAATATCCCGCTTACGAAGCCAAGTTGGCGACCTTGAACTTAATCTAGATCAGGAAAGGAGCCATGGCCGCCAAATTGAGCGAGATGTCCGTGCTCAATTGAAATCGGAGATCGAACGGCTGAACGACGATATATCGCAGCTGCACACCGACATTCGCGAGAAGGACAATCTCTTATCCAGTGATCGTGAAAAGTGGCATGCCGAGAGACGCGACCTGGAAGCGCAACGAGATCGTCTAGAGGAACGGGCCATTGGTCTTGAACGTACCATCGACCGTTTGCGCGATGCTGAAGGGACACTATCTAGCAAGGAGATGAGATTGCAAGATGCCCTTAATAGTGAAACCCAGCGCCACAAGAAGGAAGAAGCGGCCCTCAGTCGTCAGATAGACGATTTGCGACAAGATTTCGAAGAACGTCAATCTTCACTGGCGGCGCTTCGTAATGAGATTTCTGCCCTCCGCGAAGAGCTTCAACAAAGCCAAACGGAATGCCAAGTACAGGCTGAGGAAATAGAGGCTTTACAAGATGAAGTCGAAGTTCTTCAGGCGACTTTGGACGAAGAATCGGAGGATGCTGTTCAGAAGCTGACCGAAGCTGACCGCGTATGCCAAGACCTTAGACGACAGCTCGATTTAGCGAAGCGCGACCAGTCACTTAAGGCAGGCAACCTTGGTGGGCAATTAGAAGAAGCCAACCAGGTTTCTGACAATTTAAGGCGACAACTTGAAGAGACCAACCGAAAACTTCGCGATGCTGAGCGCCAATGTGAACGCCTGAAACATCAGGCAGAACGAGCGTCTCGACATGAGTCGAAGCAGTCCGATCAAAAGTTGGAAGAAGCCAACCGCACCGTCGAAGGGCTAAGGCGAGACTTAAATCGAGCGACCAGACAATCCGAGAAAGCGAATCGCCTATGTGAAGAGTTACGAGAGCAACTAGAATTAGCAAAGCAAGATCTAGACTATGCCACCCCACTATGCAGAGAACTTCGCCAGAAGCTTGACCAAGCGCGGAGTGAACGTGCCGCATACAAAGCTTCAGCCGAGAAGTTACAGGCCGACTGCGAACGACTACAAGAGGGCGCTAAAGAAGCACTGGCCTGGATCGAGGCAAAGAATGCCGAATCTTCTGATAACCCTTCTACACCTTACACACCACATATAGTCAAGAAGGGCAACAAGGCAAGCTTTCGGTATGGCGATATCGTCATGGATGTGGTGGACCAACGGGATCACGAGGCTGTTATTCGAGCAGCGGACTCAGCAGAGAAGCGTCATATTAAAGAAATTCGCGGTATGGCATTACAGATGCAATGGATGCAAGCGCGGTGGGAACGCGAAGCCAAGTTACGAAACGACGCAGCATTCGCCAAGAAGTTCCTCTCGCTGCAATTGGAGATTGCTGATGCTTGGTATGTTTCTATCCTATTTCCCCTTCCTATCTTTACTTCTACATAACATTAAACTAACACCCTCATAGCAATAAAGCAGATATCCGCATACTCCGCGGCATCCACAAACAACTCGGCATCCAATCGCCGGACTCGCTCCTCTTATCTAGGAAACGCGAAGCATCTAAAAACGCACCAAATAATCTCCGCGTATTCTTAAACGTACTTCGCGCCGTCGCACGCATGCGGATCAGCGCGAGGAACTGGGGCGAACACGAGTGCACGAGGAAGAAGCTCGTTAATGCGTGGGAAGAGAGTCAGAAAAGGGGCGTTGAAGAGGAAATTGCTTAAGCTTGCATGGTCTACATTTTCGGTTTGATTCGTCGATTTGAGTCGAGTTCTATTCTAGCATCGACCTATACCCCCCAGGTCTGGAGTTTGTGTATTCATATTGCATCGTCTGATTGACGGACAGATGCCTCGGGATTGCATTTTGGCCTTACTATGGATAATAAGGCAGATATGGCGTAAGCAGGATGGTCGGGATAGGGTAGGATAACTCATTAAGGGGCTAGGACAGTGGGTTGGATGAATAGGTACAATTGATAAGACGTAGTTTGTTTACTACGAAATCAGACAGGCAGGCGACTACCTAAAGCAATAGAAAGGACACTTAGTTTACCTAGTGAATTCTCTTATAACTCTAATTCTAAGTTTATAGCGCTGTCAATAGGTTGGATAGGTTCATCCCAAACTTCAATGTTCGGAAGTATCGAACTCATTACAGGCGGTCTGTTCTTCCCAACATTGGAAACATTGGAAGCAATATAATACGCGTCTCCGCTCACCCGGCAGCTTAAATATCATTCCTGTTTATCCAACAAAACGTACAGTACATACCAGCAATTCATACACCAATAATATTCCAATAATTGTCAAGATGTCTGGAAATTCCGAAATTCTCAGCCCCATCGATCCCGACTTCAAGAAAGAAACCCCACCGATGGGAGACCTTGAACGAAGATTAAGCCATGCCCTGTCCATTCACAGCGTAGTTTCAACCTCATCCTCATCCGCCGAGATCAACACAACACCATCATTCACCAAAATCGGCGCCGGCGCATGCGGTGCCATTTTTGCCGAGGCCGGGAAATCCCTCGTCGCGAAACTTGCCAAGAACCCGGGTCTGGAGTTATGGAATGATTACAAAATGCACACGCTTATATACGAGAAGGCAACACCTCTCGGTGCCAGGATCCGAATCCCACGACCGTATTTCTTCGTGCCGGGGGACGACGCGGAATACTTTGAAAAGCATACTACTTTGGTTGAGGCCGCGGAGGATATATGTAATTTGCCGACACATGTTCTTGTGACCGAACGGATTGTACCGCTGCCGCAGATTACGAGAACCCTTTTAATCGAGAAGTACTGCAGCCCACACCTACAACCCAGTGCACTAGCATGCGCCGGGAACCGAGATTGTCTCGTAAGGGTGTACCTAGGGTCCTCGAACGGGAAGAGTGGACGAAGTTTCTTCTCACTACGAAACTTCAAGCTCCACCTTAACCAACTCGCGGAGCTCGACCTAGACCTAGACACCATAACATCCCGCATGGCAGAAGCCCTCGCCATCATGCACTGGGCCGCGAAAACCGATGCCCGCGATGTAGAATTCGTGTTGGGACACTCAGCACAAGAGATCCCGATATCTCCGAAAACCCATGATGAGATATCCAACATGGAGCCAAATTCGTTCACAGGCCCATCGTCGCGCGTCCACGATGACTTCTTTCACCGCACAACCGAGCTATGGTTACTAGACTTCAACCAAGTTTGGCCCGTCACTATGGACCAAGCTGGTGTTGACGGCATGGTAGACGCATTCAAAGCCAATGACCCTTACTACCCAAGACCACTGCAGGAGGGCCAATTTGCTCGACGGCTTTGGAACCAATTTGTGGAGAACTACTTGAGCGTGGCAGATTCTATCATGGGCGAAATGAAGCAACTACCGCGATTGTTTCTCGAGGGAATTATTGAAGCGGAACGGGCGAAGGCGCAGAGAAATGCCTAGGATCATAATTGGACTGAATTTCGAGTATATGTTAATAAAAATATAATCATTCACTCATAGTACGCTCTATATACCTAGGTAGTGTCGCTCTTGTAATACCAGTCATACTTAAGCTGATCCTAATTCGAAATGTACCTAGGTATTCTCCCCCTTTTTCAATGTCGCTACTTACATGGCCATTCACCCATTACGGTGTCTTGGTTTCACGCTTTGACGGGTATTGAATGGGATTAAGATTGAAGTATAAGACTTCGTCGGAGCTGCGCCATCTGCCCTGAGTTCACGTCGAAAGCAGCCAGGTATGCACGTAGCCACCACATACAGATTTATACGACTTAGAGTCTCTCTCGCTTGCCTAGTAGGCGAATACGTCTAGTCCCATTTCTCTGATCTAAAGTAAATGATTAATTTTTGATATTACATGAGGACAGAGCATCGACCAAAATTGCCACCATGTTGGGCTTCATCTCTTCCATCTCCTTGCACATATTATCCCATAGACTGAGGCAATAACCTCATCTACAATCGGGCACCACCTACATCTCAAGCAAACCTTCTATCAAGTAGCAAATTAAGTCGAGTATCGAGCACAAGACTCCCACCTACAACACCCTAGCGCTACGGATCAACCGCGGAATTGCGCGAAGTCCAATAGTCTCGATCTGGACTTTCGGTCTTTGGAGCCGTCATCACGCTTGCGAGTCGTATCGCGCACCTTAGAACGACAGTCTGCCTTCTCGCACTGGTTATCAGACCACCCAAGCGAAAGGTCATCTGCCCACCAGGTTTTGGGCACATCGTCCACCTTAAGGCTGATTTGGACTGATGTAAGTCGATCAAATCCTGTGAAAACCACGGGAGAAAGCTTGCAGTGGCTCATTGAAGGACATCCTGGGACACTTGCTGTTTGCCAAACCACTTCCTTCTCTTGTCGAGATTGCTCATCAAATCGAAGTCCCGTGAAGTTAAAGACACAAGGGGATTCTTGAGAATCGCACCCAAGACTAAACCCGTTGAAGTTGAATGGGAAGCAAGACGATGATATCTGTGGGCCAACGCTGATCTTCGCTGTATCAGAGGGTACACCGGGCTCGGTAAGATTGGAAATCGACGATGGTGTGAATTGGATCATTAGGTTCCCGGAAGACGGGTCAAACGGAGCAGGTGGTGGAGGAAGAACATCGAACCCGGACGAGAAATAAAATCGATGGTAAGGGCTAAATAGTGGCATCGCCTTCGAGCCTCCTCCGAGAGGTGGAAGGTCATCGAACTATCAAAGTAACAAGAGTATTAGCCATACATCTAATAGTTATTGGGGGGTCTATCACTTACGTTGAATGTGAAGTCGCCCAGATCGGCCCGGTTCCCGCAGGCGGGAGGCGAAGGTCCGTCACTCTGGGAGAGAGACTTAGTGGTTGAAGCAGGTGAGCGTACGACGACCGTTGCTAGTGTGGATGGACCGGGTAATTCGGCATTATCTCGAGAGAAGATATAGCCTCCAGTGGTTTGAGTTGGGGCCGCATTGAAAACGCTGTTTTGCTCGGTAACGTAAGTTTCCTCGGGTAGCGTGGTACTGGTGTCTATGCTGTTTACTGTTGCAAGTAGAGCACACCATGAGAGCGTCTTCGAAGCCATCGTTACCGAAGTCATTTTCACACATTCCACCAAGGGACCGGTCGGAATCTCAGTAATCGACGGTGCGGCAACAGGCGCTGGGAAGCTAGGGACAGGAGGAAGAGACACAGCGGGGATTGACTCCGTTGGAGTGGCATTCCAACCGCTGGTCGGTACGACGGATATCGGGGATCGTGAAGGAGAGAAAGTGTTAGTTGGGAGAGCCCCCGATATACCAGAACCAGAACTCGTGTCGCATGGAACTGAGCCGCCTTGGTTTGCAGAAGGTTCAGCTGTTAAAACGAGCATAGTTAGCAACTGTTCGACTTTCAATAGACTTTCGGGGGAGCTGTCCTATTACGAAGGGATAGCAGGCATGGACTTACCCGTTGCTGTCAAAGATTCCTCTGGAATAGTCACTGTGTGTGTTGGACCGCCTGCTCTAGTAGAGATGACGGTGACTGTCTCTTGTCCTCCAGGTCCAGCTGTAAATCCAGACTGAGAGCCCGAACCACCAATTTGAGGTGTTGGATGGCCGGCTCCATAACCACCGGCTGGGACGGAGTCGGTTGGCGTACCGGCATCAGGATTGCCGCTTACACCAGCACCAGAGCCAATTCCAGATGCTCCAGGGCCACTGGATGGCTGACCTGAAGGGTTTCCTCCATAGCCCCCAGGACCCTCTGGAACTCCCGAACCTCCCGAACCTCCCGAACCCCCTGGGACGGTAACAGTAACGGTTGGCTCACCTGGCTCTCCGGGACCAGTCACAGTAACAGTGGGTTCGCCAGATCCTCCAGGTCCATTTGGAATACCTTGTCCACCAGGGCCACCGTTAGATCCCGACCCTGCACCTGTACCTGCACCAGATCCAGACCCAGATCCAGGGGCAGTCACAGTGATAGTTGGTAGATACGCACCGCCCCCATTGCTACCTTCGGCTCCCCCAGATGGGTTTCCAGAACCAAAACCGGGTGACGAAGGATTGCCTCCATTGCTGCCGCCGGGGCCTCCCCATGGATTTCCAGGAGCGGTCGCGGTAATTGTCGGAAGTGCTGGGTTCCCGCCTCCATTACCGCCTAAACCTCCGGATGGGTTTTCAGGGACGGTGACAGTGACTGCTGTCGGAAAAGCGCCACTGCCTCCACCAGAGCCGCCATTGGGGCCAGTGACAATGATTGTATTCGGGTGCGACACAGAACCGGACTCGCCCTCTGGGCATGGAGTTGTACCCTGGCCTTGCGATCCTCCGGAGTTGCCTGCCGATTCGCCGGGTCCTGAAACTGTAAAAGTCGGGGGTACACCTTGACCACCTGGGCCACCGAGCCCTCCTGAGGGATTGCCTGATTGGCCACCTGCATTTGTAAGCGTGGTACTATGTGAGGGCGACAAGGGATACTTACTTCCAGAACCTCCAGGCCCTCCAGCTCCATTGCTTGGCAGCTCTCCTGGTGCTGTTACTGTAATAGTGTGGGGAACACCCTGACCGCCAGCTCCTCCGGGTCCGCCAGCAGAATTGCCCGGTGATAGGCCTGGTGCTGTAAACGTAATGGTCTCGACGGCGCCAGGTGTGAGATTAGTGCCAGTGACGGTAACAACGAGCGGGGTGGAACTTTCTTCAGGGCATGGTGTGCTGCTAGGATTGCTTGGAGATTCTTCCGGACCAGTTACAGTGACCGTTTGGGGGTTGTTACCACCGTTGCCTGGTAGTCCTTGTCCGCCGGGACCTCCGGAGCCACCGGGGCCAGAACCGCCAGAACCGCCAGAACCACCAGGACCACTAGAGCCGCCAGAACCGCCGGCAGGGTTACTTGGGTAAATGCCTGGTGCTGTCAAGGTTACGGTGTACGGGATACCTTGTCCGCCTGGAACTTCGGGGTTGTTTGCGGTGCCGGTAACTGTGATGACCTCTGGAGTAGAGCCTGAGAACGCTCCCGATGGACCAGAGCCGCTCCCTTCCGGGCAGGGTGAGGTCTCGGGGTTACCAGGCGATCCGGTTGGGACTGTGACGGTGAAGGTTTCGGGAATGCCTTGTCCACCTGGACCCCCAGGTCCTTCGGAGCCACCGGCAGGACTACTTGGCGATTCTCCTGGGGCAGTTATGGTGATAGTCTGAGGACCACTCTGACCACCTGAAACTCCAGAGCCTCCAGGACCTTCCGAGCCGCCCGCGGGATTGCTTGGTGATTCTCCTGGCGCACTCAAAGTGATAGTGAAAGGAACGCTCTGACCTCCGGGACCTCCAGCACCATTTCCAGACCCACCTGGTGCGGTCCAAATTGTGGTCTCGGAAACTCCTTGGCCGCCTGGCCCACCTGCGCCTCCAGCATTGCCAGTAGACTCACACGGAGTTGTAGTAGCAGGATTGCCAGTGCCGCCAGAGCCACCTGACCCACCAGACCCACTACCACCGTTTGGACCTCCTTGAGAACCCGGGCCACCAGGGTATCCAGCTGACTCAGATGGCCAAACGACAACGATCGTCTCAGAAGTCTCTGGGCCATTTGGACCACCTTGGCCAGCACCACTTGGTGATCCTCCAGGGGCTGTAATTGTGATAGTACCGAATGGGGGACTTCCTCCATTGCCTCCTCCTGACAATGTCTCTGTGAAGGGATATTGGCCTGGTGAAGAAGAGATACCGAATGGGCCGGGGTAGATAGTTGTGACTCCTCCTGCATTGCCTCCCGATGGTTGAACACCTTGTCCGCCAGGGCCACCGTTGCCTGGTACACCAGAGCCGGACTGAGGACCACCAGGGCTCACAATAGTATAAGTGTAGGGGCCGCTAGAAGAACCGGTGTTGGTAGGAGCAGGGGGCAGAGTGATAGTGAGGAAATCAGTAGACCAGGGAACTCCTCCAGACGACTCAGTGTTACATGGGATAGTAATGGTTCTAGACGGAGACCAACCAATTGGCGAAGTGGAAGGCTGGAAACCATTGGTACCGGAGGAACCGAAACCACCTTGGCCACCTTGGCCAGATCCAGATCCCGAACCGACAGTGGAAACAATGGTAGAATAGACGGTGGACACGATGGTGGGCAGAACAGAAGGAGTAACAGTAACGAAGATAGTGGATTCACCAACGGGACAGGTTCCAGCGCCATTGCCAGCACCACTACCAGCACCACTACCGGCACCGTTGCCAGTGCCACTACCAGCTCCATTGCCATTGCTACCGCTTCCACTATTGCCGCCGGCGGTGGTTGTATGTCTTTCAAGGCATGTCAGTATCGTGAAATGTCAATAGTCAATTGGTTTGATCTGTCAATCACATACCCATTGCCGTATGCTTGTGCTGTGGCCGATCCTACGAGCCCGAGAGCCCCTAGGACGCCCACAAGGGCGTTGTTCCGCATGTTCGAAGTGATCTGTAATCTGTGGTATGCTTTGCAGGTGGTTGAAGTAATAAATAACGAATGACGATGGTTGAGTCAAGCAGGGTGATAATGAGAATGAAAGATGGTGAGCGATGGAGTGAGAGAATGAAAAAAAGAAGAGGGACTTAGATTGAGAAATGGGAGATGGGAAGAGAATTTGCGTTTGAAACGTTATTTCCACCGTGCCTTCCTGATCGATGTTGGATGTTTCCTTTTTTCTTGAGGATAGAAGGAAGGCGTCGATGGTGAAAACTTAATATCATGTCATGTGTCATAGTAAGGTTTCTGATATGGCAACATCGACCGACGTACATACCCCCTTCAAGAGCTTCTGCCATGCTACCCTTACTCCCATGTTTCCTGTTTTTCTCCTAGAGCGACGTAGTACTTGATGAGGTGAAGCTTTGCGGAAAAGCAACAACAATTCAGAAGTAACTCTTACGAAGCAACTATAGCTGAACTAGATGTTACTTAACACAGGCTTGGACTATTTTCATTTTTATCAATTGCCCGACCTGATATATACCCGTAAGACGCGGTGAATAAATCATGTACCCAGAGGCAGGATGCTTTCCATCTGTGAGTTGCAAGGCAGTGACGGCATCAGGAGATACTTGGACTGTGAGAATCGTGAAATGTAGCCTTGCTAGATTGATGCGGGTGGATGCCTTTGTTTCCACTCGAGTATCACTCTGAGTTTATGTTTGCATGGCACGACAACAATGTGTTGAGAATGGTAGCAGTTTCCAAGTCTTCGAGGAACACCTTCCTCTCTTGAAAAACTTTGTGATGATACTCCATTACGTAGACAAACGAGGTTGTGTAGCTCCTTCCAAAGGACGTGGAAGAATCGAAATGGGAACTAAAGGACCGTCGTACTTGCTTCCATACGCAAGTACGCATTCGCGTTAGGCAGCCGCCCTAAATTCCGATGAAGTCGCTCTCTTAGGAGGGAAGTTAGCAGGTTGGAAGAACTCGTTACGTAAGCAGAGACCCCTAAGAAATGGGAAATCAATCGACTTACATAATAGATCTGGTTGCTTAGTAATTCTGTAGGTTTCAGCAACGCAGATGTCATGACAATGTTCTAGTTAGAAGATGCGAGATTACCCACGCTGGAAATCTCGGTTTGAATATCTCTAATTGTATCGCAAGAGATTTCTGATGTGTGCACATATCGAATTCAAATTCAATAGTAGAATTTTCTGTCTTCATAAACGTTTCACACTTAAGCTAGTGTACGTAGTAGCTAGGCACCGAAACCACATCGTGATCAATTCTCATAATACATAGGCCAAAACAAAATGCTGAAAAGTGAGATTCGTCAAGTTCCAATTGATCCAGCTGTAGATAATTATACAGGGTTGTCCACATACGGCGGAGGTGGTTCATCAGGGCCGTGCTCCTGCGATTCTCCCGGAACATCAGCGGGAGGGGCAGAAACGGATGATCCTCTTGCCTGTTGTTCAAGCTTGGCTGTCCAGAGCGCTGCGCCTGTCGTCGAGGTCAAGAGGAAAAAGAAAGATAGGATGGGTATGAGCTCGAGAATCATTGCTATGGTACCGAACCATATGTTTTCCCACATCCTTTTTCTAACCTCTGCCTTGCGCTCCTTCTTCGTCAACCCTCTAAGATCGAACCACCTGTAGTGCGCGAATGTCCCCAATCGAGCGCCCGTAATTATAATAAAGGCAGGAGTTCCGACGTAGGGAATAAGGTTGAGGGGTAGGAAGATGATCAACTCGACAATTTGGATTAAGCTCCATGGCTGATAGATGGCGGCGCTTGTTGGCTTGCCAAGTTTCTTAACGGACGTGGGCGCATCGGCGAAGAGGAGTCGGTGCGGCGCGACGAGATCATCAAGACCTAGATCTAAGAGAGTTGCCTAGTGGTTGTCAGTCTTATCTGGAATTGATTACTGTGATGAGAAGAGGCAACCTACATCAAAAACATCCACGCGACACTCATCAACGAAGAAGCCTTCAAATAAACCTTGGATAATAACCAGACCCTCACCCAAGACTAGTACCACCGCATTAAACCATGCGCCTGACAAACCGTGGAATAGAGCCAAGAAAGCATACTGAGGTAAAAATGCAAATGTGAATAGGATCAAATACACTAGGAAAGAGATGATAGACAGAGGAAGAAGTCTTCCAATGAAGAGAGGGTAATAGGAAGGATGACGTAGGAAGTAGTAGATGCCTCGTAGAGGATATGAGGCCGCGATCAATGCTCGTGATAAATAACCAAGGGGTCTTCCTAGCGGTCGCGTAGGTTTTGGAAGACGAATTTGGGGCTCCATTGCATCGTCGATATAGGTGTTGAAGGGAAAATAAAGTAGAGAGTTGTTAACGCATCCTTGACATGTGTTATTATAATTTGGCAGCCTAGATTGGTTTCAACGTAATTAGGCGAGAGCTGATGACATAGTGAATCCTTGGATACTCAGCGTATTACCTAATCCAAGCTTGCTAGCCTGCTGACTCATCAGTTGACTTACCTAAGTGACTAATGGAATTGATTACGTAAGAGAAGTCCAACCAGATTCTGTTATGTAAGCATTTACTACTTACCCCGCCCCCTTTTCAAAGTCATTTTTGATTTCTCTAAGTTGACTTATCAAAGAACATCACGACCTCCTTCGTGGTTCAACCTCATGCCCTTGTTTTGGTATTTTTACATCGATTTTTAGAGTCATATGTGTTATTGCGAAGCCATGTGCAGAGCCTATTCACAGGAAAATCATAACCCGAGCGCCCTTCCCTTGAGCGGATAGACCTAGCAATGCTCGATGTATCGGCCTCGTCCGTCGTGCTAAACTCAATATGCAACACCAGTACCGGTTTGAGATGCAATCACATCTTATAGCCAGATGTCCACCCTATCCTGTTACTCGCATACACCCATCTCCCTAGATTGACTGTGGGTTCTCAAAAACGTTCTTGGGATCCCACTTCTGCTTAATAGCCTTGAGACGAGTATACAACTCGGGCCCGTAGTACAGCGTGTGCGCTTCATGTCGTGAGAGGCTGGGGTCGGCGTAGTTCGAATACGCACCGTATCGCGGAAGGTGTGTCGTGATCGAATTGGCGAGTCCGTTGACAAAGTCAATACCCTCCGGTGGAAAGATTTCGTCGTTTTCGACGAAGCCGTACAGCTGGACAACCCAGAGCGCATCGCGGTGAGCGAAAGCATTGAAGTCTATGTCCTTGTTGCTGATCTGGCTGTCGGCGCCTCCATAGAAGTCAACCAAGATCCAGTAAGAGACGGGCGCGTCTGCTCCTTCGGTGAGAAGAAACGTGAAGAAACTCCTCAATGCCTCCTCGGTAAATCCTGGCTCGGGCACAACAACACTTTTGGCGAAGAAGTTGTATCGGCACTCGTCGTCCACTGGGGTTGTGATATCGACGCCTTGATTGAGAAGTTTCAGTGACGCGGGCCAATCAACTTCACGGAATTGGAATGAGGGCGTGAATTGCATGCCTTCATGAAGCGCAGGGATAATCGTTTCCGCGAGGTGACTCGAGGATCCTAAATAGGTGCCTCCGATCGCAAAGCAAGTGGCAGAGAGCGTAATGTTGAATCCCAAGTTTCGATCAACGATGGAGGCGTTATGGGTGAAATTCTGAACGCGTTGGAAAGTGTCAACAACAGAGTCGATACTTTTGTTTGCATCGTGCATAAAAAGATCCCAGTGTACGACACGCTCGGGAGCTGGAACCGTGTCTAAGAAGAAGCTTTTCACGATACCGAATGAATCAGCCGCACCCCGCATAGCCTGAGTCAAACTTATGTTAGTCAAGTTACCTTATCAAAAATACTCGATGATTAAGAGATCCAAGACTCACATAGAACAGGTCCGCATTCTCCTCTTTGCTGGCGTAGACGCATGCTCCACTCGCAGTCACGACACTAAGCGCCGAAATGCGATCCATCGCCAGACCCCAGGCACGCGAAAAGAAACCATACCCGCCATGGGTAAAATGGCCTCCGATGCCAACTCCAGCGCAAGAACCATGAGGAAGGGCACGCTTGCGGTCGAGTGTGGTGTAAATGTTATGGGCTAAATTGCCCAGTCGCATTCCACCGCGGACTAAGACCGGATCTCGCGCAGAGTTGAAGTACTGCATTTTTTGCAGGTCTATTACCATTGAGCCATTCGCCCCTCCGTTGCTGTGGGATGCGTACGAATGTCCTCCCGATCGAGCCTGGACTTTAAGTCCATGTTCACCTGCGCAGAAAACTGCACTGCTGATGTGTCCCACATGATCGGGGAAAACGATGATCGCCGGAATAACAGGGACGCGCAGGTTGTAGGTCGCCGAATGGATATCCCAGTCAAGGTCACCAGGGGTAATGTATGGGACAGAAAGATCGGTCAGGTATCGAATGGCAGCGTCAACGTTAGTGTTTGCCATATTGACTACCGTCAAAGATTGTACTGTTGTGAATGGATGGATAAATGAACGACGAATAAGTGAATAGGTGTATTGATGAAATAAAAGAGGACAAGATGGTATGCGTGTTTGGGACGCCGAAAAATAATAATAAATGATGTTGTCCGCTGCGTGTTTGTTGATTATGGTCGGCGCCGCGTTCCTCCTTCTGTTGTGTATGCACGGGTTAATTCACAAGGAACGTTCTACCTTCACCGTGGCAGGTGTAAACAGCTCACCCAATCCGCAGTTGCAAACAAGTTCCCGGTTTCCTTAGCGCAAATGAATAGGCCTAAATGTACCTAAGGGGCAATCACGGCGCTCCGGTTGGGCAGTTAAATGCCCAATGATTCGCTCTTGTCAACCTTAGGGACTTCCTCACACTTGTAACTCCAGAACCCCTCGGGCCTACCTACATTGTATTCTACCTACCTAGGTACCTACTTGGTAATTACGAATGAGCAATTCATTGGACTTAGCATCGAACTGCCTATGTGTCTATGAAACGGAATTAGTAGGCCCCTGCTTCTACCTTGGTGACCAGACTTAGGGCATATGGAGGCCAACCATCCAAACAACGTGATGTATTTATTTCCAACAAACAAGAGAGGCTTCCCCCAAGTCGACTTCTCAGTTTAAATCTGAGTATTGATTTATTTTGGATTAGATTGTTTAGACTCTAGGTATCTATGTGTAAGTGGTCGCGTACGTAAATACCCAAGTACACAACCCCTATTTCGTGCCAATCCCCCTCTCTAGTAATGTGCCCCGTGCACCTCAGTGTCCCAAAATATTCATTATTGTCATCGCCCTGTTATTATTGATTTCTTGTAATTTGGAAATACGCATTCTTTATCTATCGAATGTCTTTCTGTAGTGTCGCTTTATCGCGAACACGGATCCATGTGTGTAAGGTACAGATCTAAAGGCATAATCGGAAGAGTCCAAAAAAAAAAAGTAGTAACGCCCATGCTAAAGTGATCCCTAGCTCTCTTTGACAACCTAGGCCTAGTGGTTGGACCTTGCTCATACATCGAACCCTCCCACGGGGCAGCCATCGCCGTCGAGGACCTCCTTAGAATCTCTCATCTTTTTGCAGATTGCGTTACATCTTCTAAACCACCAATACACAACGGCACCAATAAGGACGAGGATAGTTAATCCCCCAGAGACGGCCGGTAGAAGCCACCAGTGTTTCCATACCTTGATTCCATCACTTATATCTTGCATGTCGACTGCAAACGCATTGCTGCCGGAAATCGACTGTTCATGAGAATTGTTAGTCACGCAAATAGAGGACACGTATCGAAGGTAAACGTTGGTGAACTTACTGCTAATAGCGAGATAGGAAGGAATATTAGTGTAGCAAACGCTATTATTGTAACTGCTATACTATCTTGAGAGACCAATCTGAGATGATGTCGCTGGTTTCCGTCGCGAAGCTGAACCTGGTTAATACCCTGGCTCAAAAACAAGGCCACGATGCCCACTCACAATCTCTATATTTAACTTGACCCATTCTTCTAACTCTTGTCTGCTCGACTCGCGAGATGCAGCCTCGCCCTTAAGGTCCTGGATTTGATATTGCACCTCTTGGAAAATTGTGTCCAATGGCAAAGCCGAAACCTGGGATCCATCGACAGAGGCTTGCAATCTTCGATGCTTCTCCCAAACACTTTCGACAAAACCCAATGCGGACACCTCGTATTTAATAGCGCCTTTCAACGCGCCAAGTTTGCGTTGCATGACCTGGAACTTGTGAATAGCCATAAAGACAGCCGCGCCATCATCTTTGAACAAATCCTTCTGCCCTCGGCAAAAGCCGTCCATAGTATTCCGTAAGGGGTGGAATCTTGCGAGGCGACTCTGAAAATAGTTCTCGTTCACCCTGTCCAGCAGCCCACAAAGAGTGCTAAGTATGTAAAGGGGATTGGAGTTGATCAGCTGGTGGTCGTGTTGGAGCGCCTGGCGGATTTCGTCTGCCATAGTAGTATGTTCGGTATAGTCGCTTGATGTTGGGTCACTACTTTCTGTTCGCATATACCCCGGGACATTCGGCTTGTTACCATTGAACAATGTTTTCAAACGGGTAAAAGGGCATGTCTTTCTTGAAGATTGGTTGTTGGTTTTAGTGTCCTTTTTTGCGCAGAGGTTCCTTGCGAGAATGATACACGTTGCTGGATTCCCATTGGCTGATACTCGGAGGAACACTGAGAATGATCCCATAGGTGAGGATGCTTCGAAGTCGTCCTCGAGTTTGGGGGCATTCATAGATATACCTTGAGCAATGTATTAGCTACACATAGATGCCAACTGGAGAGCCAATCGGCCTTACAGGAAACAAGTTGGCGTCCATCTGGGGAATGGTGGACTGAATGAGTAGGCCGACCGCCCTCGTCGAATAAGCTGCGTACAAGGCCCTGTACCGAGGATATGGGCACCTTGAATGTTTCAAGAAGCTGCTGGAATCTTTTTCGGTTCATGCCTACAAATTTATGCCCCTCGGCTTCTAGTAGTCTTCTGTCTATTAGCTTTATAGTAGCTAATTTCTAGGTTATACCCTGCTTACATCATGTCGAGCTGGCCATGATGCGCTTCGCTGATCCGGCCCCGCTGCTATATTCATCATGTAAGCAGAAAGTACAATAGTAGTGGTTATAGTTCATACGCGTTCTGTAAAGCGATTGACAAGATTCTGACCCTGGATCAAATCGAACGTTCCCCAGTCCTGTCTATACCAATAGGCTTTTATGTCTGAGTCTTTTATGTCAGAGCTAAATTTAAGGCGTCCTAGAGATTTGTCGTACAGGCTTCGGCTCATGGTGATGAATTGCGACTAGATTCTGCCGCGCGAATATCTGAGGGGTTAATTGGAATCGTGGACATAGAGACGGCATTTATATACTGGAAGGTAAAAACCGGCGAAGCCTTAGTCCATGCTCGCACACACACGGCCAGCCTACATCCACAAGTCAAGTAATTTTGGTTCTCAGGCGATGCTTCGACATCGCGCCTCTGAATATACACGTCCACGCAAAAGAGGTTTCGATTAACGCCCCCATGACCTTGCTCATATTATAATTTGGCAACTATTTGCGCGTAACAGAGTCAGCCTTGGTTCGTGTAACGAGGCATAACTAGTTGCGTCGCATGGTCCTTGCCTAATGCTACACAATCAGCCAACGATGACGGATGAGCGCTTAAGTTGATGTCAATGCGCTTGAGAGCCGATACAACGGAAATCAGATCATTGGACTGAATGATAGGGCTGTAAGCTGTATCACGCAATATTCACCTATTGACCAGTCGAATACCTGAGGTCGGATGTAGTATGTAAATCCGCATAAAGACGGATTCTCAATCATACCTAGACAATGTGACATATCGCCGTGGCATTCTGCGTACGTAATGTATCGCGATGCATTGCGGCTATCTGGCGAGAGATCACCCGCCCCAATGGAGAGTTATGCGGTCGATGCCAGAAAAATCCTTCGATCCAGGTGCCCGTTGACTCATACCGTAAAGAAAAAGCACTTTGTGGTGACGAGAATTTCAGCTTCGACGTCGTATCATTTTGAGGGAACCCAGAACCTCACCAAACCAGCCTTTCGTAGAGCCGCCTGTGGATTGCCTGTGAAGGCGAATGATAAAGGTTGAATGGAGGAGGTTACACGTATGTAGTAATCTATTACACAGCATAGACCTACCTGCCTACATAGACCTACATATATAGTGTTACACAGCGTCATAAGCGAGATTAGCCTACGTAGTACAGCCTGCGACGCCACAAGCCTTACCTTGCCGCCCTACCCCACCCCCACCCTCCAGCCTTCCTAACCTTCCCTTCCGCTGTCTGTCCACCTTCATTTATTTACGTAGGTGCCTAAATATTTTAGGTCTTCAACATAATATTTCAAATGCCGAAGTATGCCATGCTTATTATGCAATTATCTCCAAGGTGTTGGTCCTCTCTTGACCGAGGACGACGCGAGACAACTTCCGAAACTCCCATCTCGCGATTTTAAGCATGACAATATACCCTGGCCCAAGTTTTTACACTCAGCTGAAAAATGCTACTGCTGCGCCATCCTTCAAAAGGGAATCGTGAAATGCCTCCAGCAACGTCAACTACGCCCTGAGCAGGTTGTGCGGATTAATTTCAGGTTCCTATATCCTGGTTGGATAGACAGTGACAGGGGGGATGATAAAGATATTATCTGCGAATTAGATGACGGAACTGAATTTGTTGTTGAATATTTCACTCTTGAGGGTACATAACTAAGTTGCCTCTTCCAAGCCTTATATAGCCTCACTCATGATGCCCAGGCGAAGATTACCCTTGTCCCGGTGCTTGGGAGTATGTTCCTGTTTCAACGAGAACATCTCCAGAAACCAGCTCTGAGGAAGCCTTTAGCAAGGCTTGTGGATGGATTGAAAATTGTGATGAATCTCATGTTAGCGAAATACCAGAAGGCGAAGATCCTAGTCAATTTTCAAATTACTGCCTCCCCTCACAGCAAAGGTTACTGTCGTTGGAAAAATTGCCAACTAGGGTAGTAGATGTCGGCCGACTTGATGGAAAGGTAAGGTTAGTTGAAGGAAATGAGCGCGCAGAGAAGTACTTATGTCTTAGCCATTGTTGGGGAGAACACCAGATTATCACAACTACCAACTCAACCCTTCTTGAGCGAATGCACGAGATTCGCACCGAGGACTTGTCCAAAACCTTTTCGGACGCGATACAAATGACGCGACGCTTTGAGATTGATTATATCTGGATTGATTCACTATGCATCATTCAAGACGACGCAGCAGATTGGGAACGGGAGTCCGCCCAGATGGCATCCATCTACCACAATGCTTATTTGACACTTGCAGCTACCAAATCAAGAAATGGCAACGGCGGTTTATTCACGATAACACCAGATTTCAAAATATCCGGCACGACTCCAGATGGGGAAGAGTATTACCTCATTTTCCGAGAGAAAATAGACCATGACCTTTCAATGGATAATACATCACCACAATTTCCCCTAATGACACGGGCATGGATCTTCCAGGAGCGCATGTTATCTCCACGAGTATTACATTTTGGTTATTACGAGCTGTTTTTCGAATGCTCCACCAACGCGTATTGTGAATGCGACAATATCGGCTTCCTCAGCGCCACCGACGATATACCCTTACCGAACCCTAGAAGTCTATACTCTTCAGCCTTGGAGACTACTATATCAACTTCTAATGGGAAAATGAGTAATAACGCTTGGATTCGGCTTACGCAATATTTCATCGCGCGGGTGTGGCGGTCATTTGTCATGCTTTACACAGGGCTACACCTTACCATACCCGGCGATTGCCTCCCAGCACTGGCTGGCGTCGCGAGAACTTTCGCAGAGAAACGGAAGTCACCATATCTATCTGGGTTATTCCAAGACTCGCTGCTTGACGATTTGTTGTGGATGACCTTTAACTGCGAGAAATCTCGGCCGCAAAAGTGGAGAGCTCCTTCGTGGTCATGGGCTAGTATCGAAGGACTCATCGAGTATCAGGATGGACTAATAACCTATCAAGACGACCAAGTCTTCTTAGAAAAACAGGAGGAACGGATAGAATTTGCGTTCATCGAAGACTGTACATCTACACCCGCTGGTTTGAATGAGTTCGGGCAAGTTAGCTCTGGGTCGCTTCGAGTGACTAGTCAACTCTTACCGGCGGCTCTACTTCTCAAGGCTGACCTTGATACTCTTCGACGCCCGCAGTACTACTTGTGCATTGAGAATGACGGAAAAATACTTAGCCCTCGAGTCTGGCCGGATTATGACTTAACTCGACCCGGTCTATATGAAGTTCTTTCTGGCGCCGAGGTTTACTGCCTAAGGATGACTCAACAGACAAAGCCCAAGATAGACAATTCTTTGATTTTGAGGTTCATCTCCACTGATACTGGGAAGACATTCGAACGAATTGGATCCCTCCAGCTTAACGCGCGTACAGCCCAGATCGACTGTCTCGAGCCTGAAATGAGAGAATTGGCTATTATGGCACTGGACAAAGCAGAAGTGACAACTGTTAACATTGTGTAGAAACCAATTGGATTGGTCGATATACTGAGTATAGCATTGGATATCTTCTATACTTCAAAATTTAGGACCTCGTTTTGGTATCGACTAACATTTCGATGACGTGAAGAAGTTACAACCTATCAACCAGCTTCTCCGCCGCATTATCGATATTCGTCCCCCAATTCTTAGCAGTACACTGCAAATACAAAACACCATCTTCGATATCGCATTCGCAATACGAGTCATACTTCAACTGATCCACAATCCGAAACGCAATTTCTCCCTTCTCAACCGCCTCATGGAATCCCTCGCGCAGCAATTCATCCTGGTCGAACTTCTGGCACTTAAGCTGAGTAACGAGTCCCTCCCAATACATACGCGTGAAGGAGCCCAACACGTTCTCCCAATCAGATCGAATGTCGATCTTCTTCGCCTCGCTTTCCTCACGGAGCTTCGCGAATGTGCTCTCGAAGTTGGGGTTTAGCTTGATATCGGGTTTTTCTAGGATCTGCCCGATTTCCGCTCGGATTGCTTCGGCTCGGGGCTCGTACTCGTTGCGGATATCCGACCGCGCTGCGAAGCTTAATTTGTCCTCTGATGTGGGGGCTGGGGCTTCGTTAAGGGCCTTTAGAAGGATATCCCGATTGATGGCGTCGTCGATGTTGACGCCTAGACGTTCGGGAGCGAAAAGAATACGTAATTTACCCTCGTGGATATCTACGCCGCAGTAGGGGAAGCGTCCGGTGTCATCTAGGTCTATGGTGATGGTGTGGGCGGAGCAGATGGTGTTTAGCTCTTTTAAGCCTTCTTCCCCAGCATGATCTACGAACTCCTTGAGTCTATATGCGGCTCCAGTGATATAACTAGAAGGGGATTAGTGTGTGATTGGATACAGTGGGTTCCGCTCGATGCTTACCCAGCTATACAACTTCCCAAAGATTCTTTCGCGTAACCCTCTGTGGCATACGCGTATAATTGGTTGGGGTTGACGTCTACGGTCCAGGGGACAGTGAGGATGTTGGAGATCTGTTGTTCGAGATCCAACTTCTTATTGTCCCAGTCATCGCGAACTATCACAGTCAGTTTCCCGAGAGCGATAAATTCGCGGGTTCAACTTACTGTTTTTCCTCAATGCCAGAGGCAATTTCTCAACGGGAGGTAGTTTTGACATCTTAATTATGTCGTGTGGTGTTTGGGGGGTCGAATGGTAAGTTTGGTAGCGTATTCTTGCGTGATAGTGAAGTCCTAGGGAATAACCTTGCACAGGGTCTCGTAACCCTTTAAATAATGATGGATAACCGAGATGTCTCGCTTCATCGTCGCTGCCTATTGCTAGTCGTTTTACTAGGCTATCCGCTTTCCGGAGAAGAATGCCTTGAGCTACCGGTTAACCTACGATAGGGGTAAAAGGTCTATCTGCCTAACATCACATGTACTAACAGTTCAAGTCAGCCTTAAATTTAGTTGTAGACCCTTAAAAGAGTGACTATTCTCAACCGCAAGCGACTTGCTTCCGATGCGGAGATGAAGTTAGGTCCCGGAGCATAGTTAGTCGTACTGCCAAGTACACTACTGGCGTTTAGTGTATTCACTATCTTCTCAGCCGCAAGAGCCACGCTTATACACGGCGTACTACGAAAAACTGCGATAGGGTTCGGGTAACTGTAGTTGGCAACATCCCCGGTGCCGTTTCAAATATTTAACGAGCATACGTAAATGATAGATATTGACTATCTTATTTATCTCGGGGGCCGTAAAACCCTGCTGAATTAACTTGAAGACGTTGATCGTTAAGGCTGATTGCCTTGTGGGTCATCGCCTGCTAAAAAGGGGTCAATGTTACCTGGACTTTCAGCTCGTCTTGGCAGCGTCGAGCACTTGTTTCCTCGCCCCCACTTCCATCTCATACGACGCGTAAGTTGCTTGTCATGCGATGTGAAAGTGAAATGCCTCGCGGTAAGCCTCGGTCGAAATATTATCACGGTTGTGGGGGCCGGTAGTTAGCCGGAAAACACTTAAACCCCTATATTGAATGACGACGATAGCGTGCAACATTAGATGTGCAACAAATATCGGGTCTGACTTATTTGCCGCATCAACTAAGAATCATGTCACCGTCAACACCGTAAGTGTCGTTGGATTTTCTATCGTCGTGTTATTAATGGAATTTTTAGATCCCTCACGATACGTGTCGGCATCCGCGATCATTGGGATAGGGAGGATGCACCTATCAACACAGCGCGATCCGCCGTGAAACAACTTCTCGGCATCGACATAGCATTAGAAGTTGCCTGGGAGGATTTGTTATTAGATTTGGGCGACGATTATCCAGATAAATCTACATTCATTCCTTCGGTTGCAGCAGCTAGCCAGGCGTTTCTCAATGGCCTGTGTGAGATATTGGAAAAGGAGATCAACCCCGAATGGTCCGACACTTTGCTCGAGCGTGCCGGTGGCCGTTTGAGAGTTTCTATAGGTGTAAGTATGATGTATCGAACGTTGGATGATGTGATGACTGATAGAATTGGGAATTAGGCTTCGAAGAATGGGGAGGCGACAGTGACATGGTCTAGTAAGGACGCCGGCTTTAATGTCGGCCTTCCTAGAGGCAGCATACCGTCATCAAACGAGCTACAGTCGCATTTCAAGGATAAATTACTCGATTGCTTCACTGGTCCACAAACGCCCCCGGAAGATTGGGCAGACGTATCAATTGATGCGACATACGATAAACCGGCCTCTACGAAGTCGCATGAATATTTCGACACACTTCCGGATATTAGCATTCTACCACGTCCAGACGAATTACTCCTTAAACCGCCATATCACCTTGTTATATATGGTGGCGGTAAGTCGATGGTTGAAGTCCAGTGTAGCCACAGTCCGACATTAGAACTGTTGGCAGAATATCTGAAGAAATGGTGTAAAATAAACCACCGCGACACTCGGCATGTGAGTTCTCATTATACTTTTATATAGGAAGTATTTTATTGCGGCTAATAATCATAGCCTCCCGCGGTCGAAGTGAAATTACATCAATCCGCCTTTGGTTTTGGTCTCACGTATGATCGCCTAACGATGTCTATCGAGCATCGGAATCCAGACTTCCTCGTATCGCCCATGATCGTACTATCGTTTGTTGAGCGTGTGTTGAATTATAAGAGCGTATCAATCGATAGTTCTTCTTGGATCTTCAGGAGGGACGTCGAATTCAAAACTATCAAGTGATTTAGAGTGGGTTGGGTGAAGAACTGTATGTTTTCGGCCTCGCAGTTACTTGGCTGTCGCTCTTGTTAATGGGAGTGTACAGCTTAGTTTTCGGACCATGTTACCGACTTGTGTAACACTACATCATTAAGGGTTTCGGATGCATCCGAAGGAATTGGCTATCTTCAATGTTTCTAATAATTGAAATGTTCGTGTAACGTACCTAGGTAGGTGTCGGATACATCCGAAAAGAAAGTGCTTCCTTCAATTAGTAAGGCGGGGTGGAATGCTGACATAAGTAAATTGAAAGTACCTAGTCACATGAGAACTTGTCGTCACACTGCAGGGTCTCACGTCTCACAACCTTAGTGCTAAGCTAGAGAAGACAATATTTCAATTCTTCGAAATCATTTTCATTTTCTCTTTTAAATGTTTCTCTTCAAACTCTAGTCCTCATCATGGCTGTGCCTGGGACCAAAGAAGCCATATTGAATTCCCTGCTCAAGGATGCCCGTCATTCGCGAGGGCTACAAGGTTGTGTTTATGACCTAGAAATGCCTCTATTGCTCAATTCAGATGAATCACCTCTACCCTGCCGCGAGACACCAACTGAGTTTGAAGCTATCAACCCAAGCTTTTCCTCCCAGATCCACGCCCTGTTTGAGGCGCTTCATGAAGTCGAGCATTTAAGTAAGAAGGAAGAGAACACAGAAAACAAGACGGATGATGCTTATGACCTTATCGACAAAGATGGTCTCGTTCCAGCCATCCGTGTTATCGGCCAATCCTTCGACCGCTATCCTAATTGCTTGCATCGCAACTTCCATTGGCGTCGTCTCTCCTTGCATGGCCCAGCCACATTGCCACAGCTATGGCGTGTGACTGAACTCCGGCTGTTCCCAAGGCCAGACTACGGTGTAAACATCGATTACATGAATGCCCGGCCTGTGTCACTTCGCGTGCCACTGGAGCTTGCGTCTAGACTTCCCGCACTGCGTCACCTCGACTGCCCATGGCTGTGGGAGCGCATGCCTACCGCCTTCACCCTACGTACGCTCCACCATTTCGCTCGCCCATAGGAAGGTCCATGGCGAGACGAGCGCCATGAGTTCGGTAAAGCAGTGCAGGAATTACACGAACAACTACCCACCTCGCTAGTCTCGGCGCGTCTATGGTTTTGGAAGCAAAATACTTTCTACACCGACGAGAACCAGAGCATCGAAATGCCGGATCTCATCCGTCCGGAGGATGCCGATCCCCTTTCACTTGCCTTGCGAACTCTCGTATCGCATTTGAAGCAGCTCGACTTGCGTGCCTTTTTGACGCCCGATCTATTCCAGGCGCCAATTATGTGGCACCGCATGAAACGTCTACGTGTCGAGTTCCATCCGTGGTGTCCTGATGGTACCTGGTATTTCGTCGGACCGCGCAATGAAAACCCCTACCCCGACGGCGGTTTTGAGGTTACGTCCGAGCATTATCCGCCTACTGGTCCTAACGAGCTGGATGAAGAAATAGATGAAGAGTATGAGGAAGTTGAAGGAACCGAGGAAGAAGAACTCCAAACAGATGTGTTTCGCACGGTGCCTCTACGAAGCAAGATCGAGCCACTCTTGTTTGCCTTTGCTGAAGCGCTAAAGGGTATGCCTACGCTAGAAGAGGCGGAACTATTTACGTACCTAGCCTGGCGACCTTCGAGAGAGAGGAAACGCGCGTACGAGGGTATTGATGAAGAACCGTATAACCGAAACCGCGCCACTTATAAATGGAGCGTGAGCTACACTCCGGGAAACGACGGTGGCAAAAGGTTGTTGACATGGCAAGTCGGGTCGTGGAGACCACAGGAAGACGTTATCCAGTCATTCAAGGGTTTGGGCGGGGAGGACCGAGAGGTTGATATATTGTGGAATCCCTTCGAGTTTTTACAAAAAAGGGAAACTGAGGACTACAAGGCTTTCTACTGAGAGGATATTACGATGGCAAGCAGCGAACGTAAGATTCATATTTTCGGGACGTGTTTACGACGATATTAACTTTACATTAGTAACGTAATGTATCGTAACTCCTCCAGTTTTCTTGTCCGACTCGCACGTTACCCCGACACAGCAACGCTGTAACAGTGGCTTTGTGTAACACAATCCGCGCTAAATACCAAGGATTTGAAACGGTCTCGGCAGTTCCCGCTTATAAGGTCGCTTTATTCATGGCAATCGCTTGGTCGGCGTGCGGATGGTCATAGGGGAGGTTTTGTAGCAGTGGGCCCTGCTACCAATGTAACTGAGGGCGTTTTGGAGCTGGGAGTTGTCTTGGCCGACGTTGATGACACACCAACGCAGTATGCCTCTCCCAGCCAGTAGTTGGTAAGGCAATCGTCGCTAACAGCGGGATTCCAGGCCAAGAATTGAGCTAGGGAGATGCCAGCGGTGGCGGCCATATCCGTGCACTATACCATCCAGTGTCAGTAACCTAGTTGTACGGGGCAATAAAAAAAACTCAGGAAATTACATACCATCACGCCTTTCTCGGCGACAGCCCACTTATTGCAATTTTCAGGTTCGCCCGACATCGTTGGGGCTGGAGGAGTTGGACTTGTTGGTGTCGTTGTGTTGCTCACAGTCGACGTTCCTGTATTATTGGCTGTGCTACTAGCTGTACTGCTGGTCGTTGAGACAGGATCGAGCTGATCTGGCTTTTCGAGGTACCACGACCCGCAGTAGTTTACACCCTTATCAAATGCGCAAGAGGGCGCCGTTATGTTTCCGAGCCCGATATTCCAGGCGGCAAATGAATCAAGGTCAACATCATAGACTGCAGCCGCGAGAAGACAAGGGTTTGCGAAAGTCGAACCAGTCACATTCACTTGGTAATCATCACCAGCAAAATAGTGCACGCAGTCATCCCGTGTACCCGTGGCCATCGGAAGTGGCGTGTAGAGTCGTGTATATGGAGACGCCGTAGCGTTGGGACGTTGAGTGAATGGGGCACCGGTGAAGGTAGCATTGGGGTCAATTGTGATGGACATATAACCCGGGCGCCCCGAGTATGTATTGATATTGCCAACGGCTTGCACGCAGTAGCTCTCATTGGCGAATAAGTTGGTGCAATTCCCGTTTACGCCTGTATTGAGGAAGCGAAAGTTGGCGAGCGAGATACCAAATTTGAGAGTAAGTAGGTTACAGTAGTCTCCCTTCTGTACCTCGTACCACCTACCGCAGGGCTTTCCGCCTGACCCCTCGCCACGTCAGTTGGTTTCGCCGCCGGAACAGTGGGTGTCATGGGCGGCAAACCGGACGTGTCTGTGGGTGCCACAAACTTGCGGCCTGGAGCAGTGATGCACACCTCGGAGCCATTCATTTGTTTCAAGTTCGAGCAGGCGTAGTTGACTACGGGGTTCCACGCGTGAAATTGTGTCTCGCTGATACCAGCCCTTTTTGCGATCACGGCGCACGTTTCATTGACGCCGACCGTTACGGTGGTACATTTGTTCGTGATACACAACGCGGTGCCCGCCGCGGGGAAGTTTTTGCAGTATGCATCGAGGTTATTGTCGGCCAATAGCCAGGCCCTGCCGACACCCTGGCTTTTGGAGATGGTGTAGCAATCATCCGAAGGCTTAACCGTATACTTGGACCCTTGGCAAGTGCTAGCCGTCGGAGTTGGCGTGGAGGTAAAGTAGCCAAGCGAGCTTTTTGAAATGGGCCGACCCGTGATGCTGCAACTGGACGTCACGCTCTCGTATAGGGACTGGCTGGCCACAACAGGGCCGTCAAAGTACGGTGACCCCGCACGCAAGCGCAACCGTTCTACAATGCAGAGGTCGCAATCATCAGGCTTTTGGTCTTGGCCTGTGATGTTGCTGATATAATTGAATGGACTGACTCCGGGGTCAGGAAACGCTGCTGCTAAGGCCGCAACAGGGCCACAGTAACGACCACCATCGTCTTTCAGACATGCTGATTGAAAGGAGAACTGTAGCGATCCTGGGATATAGACGGCCGCAGCTTCAACTTGTAAGTCGCCTAAGACAGTTTGGTTTCCACAACTGGTTCGCACCGAAGACATCCACGTAGCCAATGACGAGGAGCAGTTATTGGTACAGATGCGGGACAACGATGCTGGGGGATAGAAAAAATCAGGACGAAAATTCTTGACAAGAGTGTCGCAGGCGGCGACGTCAGCGAGAAGCGCATTGGAATACGCCGAAGTCAGCGTTGAAGGAAGGCTGTTATTGTATAACATCACCGTAGCAGATACTGTCGCTACGCGAAGTTGCAGCAGAACGAAGAGAAGTGACAGTATAAGCGACGATGATGACGAGAATTCGGGAACACCATGCTCAATGATCAAGCCCGCCTGGGATGATGACGCTTTCTTGACAAATGGCGACGGTGATGACAACCTCGATTTGCGTCGTCGAGAGCAGGTTGAGCTGCAGTGGACGGGTCCGTACAATGAGACCGTTCTAGACCCGCGATACGTTGTTCTTGAGGAGGGCATTGTGGACAGCAAGTCCTCGAAGATATGCGGCATCGACGTCGAGCTCGATTATCCCCAAGGTGGAGATGCAGCGGTCGCTAACAACTTCATATACGGCTTCCATAGGCCAGACGTCTGTGAGGATTACGAGTTTGGCGCTCCATTGGATGCCCGCATTATCACAAATCCGCCTACACAGTACGACTCGGAGCGCGTACTCGAGTTTCAGTTGCCAAAGCAATTCTTCCAGCACCTTGATAATTCTCTCGGCCCCTTCGATAATCTAGACCCGAATGACAAGAAAAGACCGAAATTATCGTTTTGTGACCTCGTTCGGGCGCATTGGGATATAGCTGCGGTGCCCATTCCGGGATTAGATACCTCACAGGGCGTCGGCGCTTCCCTTACGCCAATGGACCACATTGCCCAACAATACCCTACGGATAGGTGGAAGACAGACGAGTACGTTCTCCTGGAGCATGGCATCAACGACCCTGCTAAGGGGAAGGCGTGGAGCGGCACAACGAAAACAGGAAAAGAACTCCAAATCGTCAGCATGTCCAAATGGATACAAAACAGGCTGCCCACGCGCCAGGGCTCGGGCGAGGCGATCAAGTCTATGCGTTATCTGATTGGATCGCGCATGTACGAGACGCCCACATCCGTGATATCCTAAAGCGCCAGAAGGACCGCGTCGGCAACGTGCTCGATCTTCTCGACACCCAGATCCTAAAGGCGAACCCCCGAAACCCGCCGCCCTGGAAGCCGTGGCCGATGCTAGGATTGAAGGCCGAGTGGGATACGTACATGAAGGGCAAAATGGCCCTCGTCGAAACTAAGACGATGAAGGTCATCAACGAGTTCCTGCCGAGGCTCCAGGAACAGTGGGCCGATGACGCGAATCGACAGGCTGCTAAGATAGACCCAAATGACGATGCGAATACGCAAGCTAGCAAGCAAGAGCTGCAGGACTTGATTGACAAGATTGATGCGATGGACAGTGTGGTTAGGGCGCTACCGGCTTGGACGTGGCCATTTTAATCACTTTTTCGGTATTATGACTGCTAATTCAAGTCAATGTGTCAATATAGCCCCAATTATAATTGATTTAGGGGGAGTACCAGGTGCTGAATGCGCTAAGGATCAACTATACGTTTACTACCTGGGTACCTAATTGCGCCATAACATTTCAATGTGGAGACCTTCGGATAGATCCGAAACCTCCAATGACCTCAGGAGGTTATGTAGGTACACAGACAAACATAAATTACCTAGGTAGTTAACGGGTTTACCCAGCAGGCTTTTCGAAAGTTTCATCGATAGAATTGAAATTTGTATTGACTCTATAGTATGTCCTCACATACCTAGGTACCTCGTTATTAAAACCAAATTAAAAATATCAATCGCACCATATTCGGGGGCATATTCAAACAAATTCGCCTGACAAAGCTCCATTCAGCAAAACAATGATTTCATAACCGTGGTGAACGCCTAAAGAGACCCTTCTTGATATCTAACAAAACTCTAGAAGATATCATCTTTGCGTACTCTCCACCCTGTTCAGGTTTACTAGTCGAGGGCCCTTTTTCTCTTCCTCACTTTTGGTTGAGACGCTATCGTTATCACTACGAGTCCGAGAGCGTGTGATTGGAAGTGTCGCAATATTTACAAGTGGGCGGAAAAATCGGTTATATACGATGAACGTATCTGGATCGCCCCTGAAAGCATTAGGCGGAGTAGCCACGTATATACTCCTCCGTTTAATCTCAACTGCGTCCTCGGTGATAGTCCGAACGCCACAGTACCCATAAATAGCGCTCAAAATCGGGATAGAAAGGCCGTGGACTATGATGGAAAAAAGTACAAGAAAATATACCACTAAAGCGCTGTCAGTTATGCGGGTAGTCAAAAGATGATACGATATACGAACCTGGGCACATAGCATCGAGTAATTCACGCTCCCCTATACTGGCCTCGTCCCCCTTAGGAAAGAGTAGCCTAGTGTGTTGGAGGTAATATATAGCACCAACGCCTATGGGACCGAAATATCCCATGAACACCGCCTCCTTCCAGTTTTTTACTACCGAGGGCATCATTTTATACGTGAGTAACAGAGAGGGGATTCGACGAAAGAGGAGAACGAGGATACCCAGACCTAATAGACGAGAGATGGTGATCCCAGTCGTATCAGGTTGATGGAATTCTGACCAAGGTATGGTAATGCCGAGATACATGAAGCCGCCAAAGTTGAGCATGACGTCTATGCATGAATTGACTTCGTCGTGGCGGCGTTCTGTTTCTGCTAGGAACTCCCCGTCCCAATTCAAGGCGCAGCCTGCGACGAAACAGGCGAGAAGATCACTCGTGCCGATTGCTCCGCAGGTTCCAACAATGAAAAGCTTCAACATTTGGTCAGTTCGGTTCATTGCGTACGACGAGCACCTAGGTAGCCGGGAAACAACTTACACCTAGAGCTGTAGGGAACAGCAAATAGCTCTCAGTATCGATCCATCGTCGAGATAGAGAAAATCTAACTCCCATCCGTGCGCAGAAACCAACAACAGCGCCATACGCAATTGCTAGTGTGACGATATAAATAAGGGTTTCGATAACCCAATTGCCCAAGGCAATACCAACATCTTTCGTATCATCACCAACACCTCGACCACGCTCCACAAGTGTTGCTTGTCGATTCTCCGTGAGACGTAGGAGGTTCACTGCAAGCATGAGAAAAGGTGATGCAAAACCATCATTGGCGCCGGCTTCCGCCGAAATAATCTCTCGAAGAGGTCGTGCCACATACTTGTCCGCAAATGGACCTTTCGCAACGGCTTGTGAGAGGATTGGATCTGTGGACGTGACACATGCCCCGATCACAAGGGTGGCCAATAGGGATACCTTGGGAATAGTCGCAAGAACACAGACGGAAGTCGCCAACCACATCATCGCCATGATGGGAACGAGGCAGACTATCAACTCCTTATATCGTAATAGGAGATACTTAGCCGGTAGTTGGTATCCAGCAATGACTCTACAACGGTCGAGACTAGTCAGCTATTTGGGACACAGGATTGAAGCATGTCTCATGCAATGGCTATCCGTGGTGGACTAACAGTTGAATACCAATCATCACCCGCATAACCCCGAGCGTAATTCCATCTTGCTGGTCTGGAATAGCTGAGCCCCATCGCTCGGCGTCCAAGAACTTTGCCGCGATAGGGCCCAAGATCATGCCCGTGAGCACTGCCGGCACTAATAAAGAACGTTCAGCAAATAAGCAGATACACAAGGTATTCGAATAAACTAACGCGCTTCTCCAAGATACCAGACGCCCTTTACCTTGACGGCGACCAGGCCGTATAGCACTATGAAAGCACCTATGATAGTATCAGCATCGCGGAACTATTGAAATAATCATGCACAGTTCAAGCTCACCCAACACTGAGACGACAATATTCAACTCGCTAACATCTAAAGTAGGCATCTTGAAAAAGGAAGGTAAAGAAGCAGAATGGATGCGTGCGTCATGAGAAGGTCGAGGGCGCTCTCCCGGGCGAGAACATTCGAAAGGAAAAGGAACGGGGGGGGGGCGCCAAGGAAATAGATACGGACGAACCCACAAGTTAGATGAGACGTCTATGAATGTGTAGATCAATATATTTTGATAGGGATAACATGTAAGTCATCGAAATCTCCGGCTTGGCAATGGATATGCGATCCATTCCAAATACAGGAATGTGTCTTCCCCTGATGTCCACTAGGTTGGTATCCTTACAGCCACAATGTCTTGTTACGAAGCGTCCAAGCTTCTCCCGCGAAGACCCGATGGGTACATATCCGTGTGCCCCTTGCTCTAGTCTCAGACATTTGTCTGAGTTGCCCTTAGACATTAACGTCAACAAATTCAATCGACTTGACATCACGTAGAGAATTCTACCCGGGTATCGATAGCCTGTGTTGCTGATTAGCACGAATTTTACCTAGGTAGGTTACCATATTTGTTGTATCGAACAACCGCGTCGTGCGGAACGGATAGCTGACGAGGCCGGTACGACCCCCGGTGCGACAATCCCTGTCGCACCTGAACCATGGTATTTCAAAAGCAAAGATGGGATAGTGGGGAGTCTGATCTTCAAAGGGTCAACAACATCCCAAATATCAAAGTACTGCATAATAAAGTATGTAGCAGATGAAAAAAAGGGAATACCAGATAATTGTACACGTTTCAGACCGATTCACTATGGGATTGTGCACTAGGTATCGAGGGAAGGATTTTATGTGATATCCTATCTAGAAAAGATTTTGTCAGAAGTCGTACCTAAATATCATCAAGATGAGGTAAGAGGTGAATATTGACCTGTCAATTTGCCATGAGGTAGACGATGATTCGTTGATATATTGCTTCTAGAACTTCATCTATGCTTGTACAACATATGCTGCCCTACAACAAACATCAAGTTTATAGATCATCACAAATGACATGTCTTCATTGCTCAATCGGATTTTCCGTCTCAGATGTAAAATCATAATAAGCAGTGAGCCTTGATACAATCCTCACTCAAGTCTCAGCCACATCCTGGTGATGGTGACCCTAGATGCCTTCTTTTTCCCCTTAAAGTTGATGACTGCTATACTTTCGAACGTATTATAATATTCTGTTGGTGAGATGATGTAACAAGATCACCATGCCACATGTTTTGCCCTAGCTGATCTTAACAACACCCAAACTAGTTCCGTTTTGTTGAATCGTGTCATACTATTCCTACTCCTTAAAGTAGGCTGATGTTGTTAACCTTTCTCCCTGAAGTAGCAGTGTCACATACTACCTACCTAGGTAGGTATGGACACACAACTCCTTGTGGAACCGATCATGCAGCTTCTCGATTTCGCATTTGACTTCCTTACGAAGCTGTCGCCAATGTCCCCTAGCATAAAATACTACCTTGCTTGAATAACTATCTAGGTAGATACATAATCTTTTTTTTTTTTCGAAGAATCTTCCTTGGCATTAGAGACGTCACAAAGAGACAAGGTCTTGGGATATTACTCCACATGAGTCCCTCAAGGGTTAATCAGCCTCTTTTCTTGGGTATCAGGGGTTCTTAGGTGGGCTAGTGGGTATTTACGGACCCAAGGAGCACGTCCCTTTCTAAAATTACACAGTCAGCTATCCCCTAATCCTAGTTCGCGTGGGATGTTTCTTTGTTCGTAGAATTAGAAGATTTATATAAGAAGAGAGAGTATCAACTTGCCATTTGCTCTGTTACACAAATCAGTCAGCACGATGAGTCTGATCTTAACCCTAGCCCTAACCCCAACCCCCAAATATGACTAATCAATGTATCCTACCGGCTCCAGCCGTCTTATTTCTAAGCCGAATAACCGGTTGCTGCGCCTCTGACTACCATGGTACTGGTAATGAGGATCTCCTGAACCTCGTACTTCTTACCTAGTCATTCGGCCTTCTATTGTGATCTAGAACTTGTCTTTTAAAATTAGCAATGGCCGACCCGAAATCGAAAATTCAAAATTCACCGATTTCTACCCTTTCCAATGAGCTTCTGCTTTATGTATTCGAATCGGGCTTATCCCTCTCGACGTTGACTCGCTGTGCTCTTTGCTACCAACGGTGGTCGTCCGCAGCTGCCTCCGTATTGTACTAACATGTCGCCCTGTCTGTCGACACATTTCCTATATGGTCCAATTATCCTTCAAATATCAATGATGCATTGGTCAAGACATTCACTATATATTCATTACCCGAGGGGTTCGTTCTGTGGGAGTGCGGAGGCAGAAGCCTTTCGGCAACTAAGAAGTGGCTTTAAAGGATTACCATCGAGGCTTTCGAGAATGAGCAACTTAAAATCCCTGTCCCTTTCGGCACCGTCCAACTATCCTTCCGACCTGTGGATGCTTAAGTCATTGATTGCTGCTATCGTAGATAGTCTCCCTAAAACCTGCGTTTGCTTGGAAATCAATGTCATGGATCACGAATACTACAAGGTGTATAAGGGCGAGCAGGACCATTTCTGCGTCTCGATTCGAAAGATCCTCAGCTACGATATCTGCGCTTAAATTTACCAATAATCTGCCCTGGAGCGTTCGGGTATGACTTCGACGCAGCCAAAACATTAACGCTTTCTCCGAAATTCAAACCAATTAGAGCGCCGCACCTCGAGCAGTGTCTAATTAGACTGTCCGATCTTGGTATATATCCCTCCTTTTATTGCAACCATTTATGTACCTTCCTGAATGCAAGCCTTGTAACTGTCTTGGCGGAGCATCTAAAAGCTTTCAAGTCGGAATAGCCCTAATCTCCAGAAGTTGCGGATGTTTGACCACATAATTCCTTTTGAAGACCACGAATCCCTAGCATGGGTACGTCGCGATGTTCTTGCAAACAAGAGTCAATCTCTTCCGTATGAGAATTTTCATGGTCTTGATGACCCTGACACTGAAACATTTTATTCGCATGCCAGCAGAGGAAGGCGGCCAGGACATAGCATCAACGATGAACGGTATACAAATTCTCGCGGAAGGATTTACCTGGGTCGAAGGTAGTAATGGAACTCGCCTCCCCCTTCGGAGTTCCCTAAATACGCCCACTTCATCCCTGAAATACCCAAAATGCAAATAGCGGACGAACAGTTCACCTCGACTCGACCAAAGTGTATCTTATGGTCTGGAGAGCGACAAACTGGTACGCGATTGCTAGATGTTGCGGAGGGAAATTTAGTCGAAGATTGCATTCCTATGATGCGTGCTCCTCAAGGTTGGACTATGGACGAAATTGGTAACTTGAAAAGAATAGAATGATCATGCTTCAAAGTCGACTAAATCTTGGAACTATTCAAGACACGAGATTATAGACCCATTTAAACGGAACCGGGATCGGCCGAATACGGCGCCGGTTTATGATCCACTGGGTCCACCTAGTCCCGGGCCGCCGGTAATATCCCCGAAAGGGGTAATTAAGGGGCACCGATAAGGAAGCCATACAAAAGCCTTAAGGCGAAACCAGTACCCTGAGTTAGACAATAAATTAGGTGAAAAGGAAAAAATTACAAATTCTTCTATCTTAAAAAAGTGACGGCACGGCGGAATTTTTCACGGAGATAAAAGAAACCCGAGCATGTGTTCTAGTGATGCGGAGTCGGTCTGCCAGCTTTCTCCAATGATATTACATAGTAGAGGATAAACTCAATCATAGCTTTCTGCTGGCAAGACTATATGGATCCAGTTTTAGACGCGTCATTCGTCGTTTGTTACGAAGGAAGCGCTAGACTGGGAGTATAGCAAGGTATAGAGATAATCAACAGGGGTTAGTTTACGGGTTGAGTATATGATTGGCTATACAGACCGACAGCCAACAAGTCCGTATGATCCGGCCACCATTGAATTTTCAGATAACCACATTTATAACAGCCAGTATAACCCCTTAGCAACTTATTACCGAGGTAGCCTTCCTAAAGTCAGTCTTAGAGCCACTATGTCTAGCCTTCCCACCACCGAATATTGTCCTGAGGCACAATGCCTTATCGCAGCCGGATTACAATCTCACGTCTTAGTTCCAAGCAATGCGGAATACACGCAACGCATTGAGTCTTACTGGTGTAATAGCGCCAAACTAAGGCCAGCATGCATTGTGCAACCATCCTCTGCCTCTGAGGTCGCTACGGCAGTGAAAGCACTGGCAGACGCAGGTCAAGTCTTTGCTGTTCGCTCGGGAGGCCATGGAAATTGGGCCGGAAGCAACAATATTGACGGTGGGGTGACGATCGACTTAGGTCTGATTAGTTCAGCCGAATATGATGCCACGACGGAATTGGCACATATTGGACCTGCCGGCAAATGGAAACATGTTTATGAAGAACTAGAGAAGCACGGACGAGTCGTCGCAGGGGCCCGCGAAGCAGAAGTTGGTGTTGGCGGTTTTCTGCTTGGCGGTGGCAACACATTTTACAGTGGGCGCGTTGGTTTCGGCTGTGATAATGTTGTGGCCTATGAAGTCGTATTAGCTGATGGCCGGATTATTACTGCTGATGCGACTGGAGAATATTCTGACCTCTTCCGCGTTCTAAAGGGCGGGGGTAACAATTTCGGAATTGTCACCAAGTTCACCATGCGAACATTCTCAAGCGGACCCCTGTGGGGTGGATATGCGGCACATCCAATGGAGATCATGCCCGCAGCGGCACAGGCATTCGTTGACTTTACCGCGAATTCATCAAAAGATCCTGATAGTACCCTAAATCTTTCCGTTTGCCACATGCCACATTTAGGGGGCAGCCTCGCAGTAGCAGTCTGCACCAACGTCGCCGGAGTAGAGAACCCTCCAGCGTTCAGAGAGTTACGAGAGAAGCCTGAAATTCTCAATAACCTCAAGAAGACGACTCTTCAGGAGGTTTTGCCATATACTTCACTTCCGCCCAACTTTTAGTAAGTCTTGATTCATCAATCACTTGATAGTTCAGTCATTTGTTAACGTATAGGAAGCAATACATGGTACACTCTAACTTTTAAGAATGATGCATCGATCATCGCTAAAGCGCATGCGTTATATACTCAATTAACAAGCAAGGTCCAAGAGAAGGTAGCTGGTGGCGAGTTCACTACCCACTGCTCCTTCCAACCTATACCGAAATATTACACTGAGCACTCCGTAGCTGCTGGTGGCAATATATTCGGATTAGAACGCTATGCACATGACGCTATTCTGATACAAGCCAGTGTCAGTGTCCGCACGCCGGAGTTAGCGAGCTGGGCACGTCCACAGGTTCGTGAGATGATTGAAGGTATCCGCAAATTTGCCGAGTCTGTCGAGGATGGTATCTGCCCTTGGCTATATATCAATTATGCGAGTCCGGATCAAAATGTCCTTCAAAGTTACGGAAAAGATAATGTGGATAAAATGAGGAATGCGGCCGCTAAATATGACCCCAAAGGCGTCTTTCAGCGGTTGTGTCCCGGCGGGTTCAAGATCTCAGCTGTCAAAGACTAGTTCTTTTAACGCCGAGAACATAAAGATACTATAGCCCATTATGGGGGAAAGAAAATAGATTTGTAATCCCAATAACCAAATTTGGGACTTGCGCCGACGCCTCATCGTGTAACAGTTTTCCCCTGGGGTCATGAGAAGGGGTGTCACGTGACCGCACTCCTAACTATCCGCCTTAAATACCTGGGTACCTTTGTGACTTGGACGACATCCTGATTACTACCTCTACTCAGGTATGAAATAAGCATATTCTAAGATAACTCCGATCGAAGATCTTGATTGCAAACTAGATGCCCCAAGGACATTGCAGCAGAACCGAAGCTACAAGCGGAATCCCCTACCATCTAGCGTATAATTATATAGGGACGTTTATTTCCGTCGGCAATCAGAAAATATCGCACATAATGATAATAAGTCGCCTGCGGGTCGTAGCCGATGCCGGACCTGTCAAACTGTCATTCATATGCAACGTGTGAGCCAAACAAGGGATGCTCTTTTCCCTGTCATGGAAATGGTTCAGAACTGCAGAGGTCAAGAAACTCAAAAAACTATTTTTGCCATTTAATGGCCCCTCTTGTGCCAATAAAATAAGTCATTCTAATAACTAGATACGTAGGTCATGCGACTTACCAGTAAAGATACTAGTATCCCTCGTGTTCTCCGAGGAGTTTCCCAGTATCCTATCGATCGATATGGACTAGCCACTATGGTAAAATAATACCCAAGTGAACGTCATGAAAGCTTTTCCAAGACGAATATGGCAGTCCTTACAAGTTACTAGTCAATATCCCGTCAAACTTAAAATGGTAGCGGACATGCCATGTTTTCCTCGGCCAGCTCGGAAATCTGTCACATCTCGTATAAAAAGGCATGGGTTGCATGGATCTAGGATGAAGAATATGTATGGGCTAATCGCCAAGACTGTTTCCTGCCTCTTTTCATTTCTCACAAAGCCTAGGCCATGATACAAAATAGACGACCTTAGAAGAAAGGCATAAACATCCAAAATACCATTTTAAGCGTCATAATTCTTGAATTAAAGTAGCCAAGAAAGCTAGTTCTCTAGCACAAATTGTTACAAGCGAAGAGGCGGACGTGGATCAGAGAATATGTGGTAGTTATGAATACCTCGGTATTACTAGATGTGTTAATTATTACATGCATGATATGACTTTTGAGTGCCTACACGCAGAGAGAATCATGCAATTCATATTTCAGATAGGTAGTTAATATAATCGTTACTACTGTCCTAGTTAGTGACTGAATGTTCCGGTACGATGACACCGCTGTGGCTAGTGCCTCGGAATTTTTAGATTGAATCAATATCCCAGAAATTATCTCTAGTTTCCGAATGCTCGGTCCCGTATTAGAGTCCTCGCGGCGTTGGAAATGAGCGAATTTGGTGCCCGGTTGTGGGTAATAGCAGTAGTTGCGCTACCTAGCCATTCAGGGGTAAGCCAACATCAAATACGAGCCTCGCATAACCTATACATCATCTCTTCACTTGAATTGCGTCAACATGTTGAACTCGCCATGGATTGTATGAGCCAACCTTTCCCTATGCAACTCTTCTTTTTTCATTAACCAATAATCCTTAGGCCATGCATCCGCATATGTATCGAGCCGGATGCAGATACCCCAGAGCTTCGTGACTATCCAGCGACAAGCAGTCCTTACACGCTGGTTCTTATTAGCTACAGAGACTAGGATCGTAGGTATGTAAGTTGAAACGTAGTTTACTCTTCTGACACATATCGTTGTGCTGTCACGAATAGCTAGTACATGACGTTGATTTCTAGGCAATCCCAAAGGTTAGGATAAAAATCAAGTTTTTGAGGGTTTCCTCACAGCAAGGCTTCCTTGCCCTTCAAGTAGCCGAGATATAAGCTGGGTGGCCTCTCTGTCAAACAACTTGAGTTTTCTTCTTCCCCAGTCTATCGTTTTCGGGGCCTGTTGTCATACTTGACCCCAAGAGTTTTACAGAGCTTGAGTGTTTGGTTGGAATAACAACCGTCAACATGATATACACAAGCAAACCGCTTGCTTTATCTTCCATAGTGAGCGGCGCATACTCACTTGTTGCCCGTCAGAGTGGATGTAGCTTCACCATTTCGACTGGTGGCTCATTCAGTGGTCAAGTTGGTCAATACAGCAGCGGCCAAACTAATGCTGGAATTTCTGGAACTAGCGTTACACCATCTGGCTTCGTCTTGGATGGAGATACAATATCAGATTCTCAAGGCAGAGGTTGTTGGTGGACACCGCCGAGTACAGTGCTCCAGTGCGACGTCGGCCAAACTCCCGAAGGCGGATTTTCTATCGGCTGCAATGGGGAGGTGACTTATAATGGTCAATCTACTTTTTGGCAGTGCGCAACGGGCGAAGATGGTGTCGTCATGATATATCTTTCCCCTGGAGGAAGTAATTGTGATCAGATCACCTTAACGGCAAGCGGATGTTATCCTTCATCATGTGGTTCAGGGTCTAGCGGTTCCGGGACAGCTCCAGGTCAAACAGGCAGCGCTACTACGGGCGTAAGTGGCACTGCTCCTCAAGGCGGAAGTTCAACCTCCCCAGGCGGCGAAAGTTGGACGGCGCCGGGCGGGGGCTCAACATACCCTGGCTGGAGTGAAACGGCCTCGATGAGTATGATTTCGACGTATCCCGGTATAAGCGAAACTGCTCCAGTAGGAGGGTCAACTTATCCTGGAACGACACCTTGGGGGACAGAAACTTCAGGAATATCTGGATCGCTTCCCACTGGAGGAACGGGTACAGAATCTGCTACAGCCCCAGCGGGAGGTTCAAGTACCACTCCTGGTGGCAATGGTGGACCAGGTACCTCACCTCCTGAAGTGACTGAAACAACATCACCTGGAGAGGGAACTGCGCCGCCTGTGTCTACCGGACCTGTAGTTACTTCATGTGTGCCGGAAACCATGACCGTTTACGTCACGGTCACAGATTCCGCGTGCACTGGGCAAACATCCCCTCCTAGCGAGACTTCTCCGCCCGAGACGACCACTATAGAGACGGCCACTAGTCCTGCTATGCCGCCACCGATGACTATTCCTACCGAGACAGTTCCTACTATTGTAACATCGGAGCAGTCACCCACAACTAGTCCAGGAACGCCGGCTACTACTCCGGAAGTTCCTACATCGGCAACGTACCCTGCAACAAGTGTCCCCCCGCCGGAAACTACCCCGCAAACTACAGCGGAGACTAGTCCAGAGACCAGCCCGGAGACGACTCCCCCCGTAACAACCCCAGAAACTAGTCCCCCAGCAACCACTTACCCTGTGACAACCCCACAGACTACGGCAGAGACTAGTCCGGAGACCAGTTCGGAGACTATCCCCCCGGTGACTTCTTATCCAGTGACAACTCCGCAGACAACTGCAGAAACTACCCCAGAAACCAGTCCCCCAGAGTCCACTTATCCAGTCACGACTCCGGAGACTACCCCACAGACTAGTGCAGAAACTAGTCCAGAGACTACTCCCTCAGCGACTACTTATCCAGTGACAACTCCACAGACAACTGCAGAAACTAGTCCGGAAACTAGTCCTCCGGGGACGCCTACCACACCGGAAACACCCACCGTACCTCCAGTAACTCCTACAACTACTCCAGAGGTACCTACTTCGACGGAGTATCCCACGACGTCTCCTCCGGCGCCTCCACCAACAAGTCTCCCTGTTACAACGAGCCCGACGGAGGGAACCAGTGAAACATATCCGGGATCTGGATCGATTTCTACCATATTTAGTTCTGAGACTGTTACGGTACCTGGATGCGAAACTGGATCTACAGTCTGCCCAAGCGAGTCTATGAGTACCAGTGTTCCGGGAACCTCGCCACCTATCGTCACCAGCAGTACGGGGCCTCCGAATAGCGAAACTTACCCGGTAACTACACCGTCGATTGAGACTACCACTCCCACTACTCCGGCTACTCCAACCATACCTACTAGTGAGACTTACCCGGTCACTTCGCCTACAACTCCGGCGACGCCAACGGTCCCTACTACTCCGGGAGAAACTAGCCCTTCGACGTATCCGGGAACGTCTACTACGGTGGTTGAAACAACGAGTACTACGAGTCCGTGTACCACGAGCTCTGAAACTGTTCCGACGGTCCCTACTGTCCCTACCGTTCCCACGATTCCCACAGTACCGACAGTTCCTACGGTGCCGACTGTCCCAACAGTACCAACGGTGCCCACAGTTCCTACAGTTCCAACCAGCCCAGTCTCAACATATCCTGGTACGTCTACGACAATCGTCGAGACTGAGAGTACCACAACCCCGTGTACTACCAGTTCAACTATTCCAGGAGAAACTCCAAGTACCAGTGTTCCCACGATTCCAACTGTACCCACTGTGCCAACGGTCCCTACAGTCCCTACAGTTCCGACGGTTCCAACGGTTCCAACGGTTCCTACTACCCCGGGCTCGACGTACCCCGGCACGACTACAACAGTCGTGGAGACTACAAGTACCACGAGTTCGTGCACCACTTCAAGTGAGACGGAAGTACCTTCGACTTCAACAACTCCCACGACAGAGACAGGATACCCTAGCACCACAACACCTGAAGTACCAGGAACCACGACGTCTCCAACCCCTGAATATCCCACATCGACGCCTGGAGTGCCAACGACGACCTCACCCGAGGTGCCCGGAACGACGTCTCCAACTACCCCGGCGACAACACCAGAGTATCCAACTTCAACACCCGGAGTTCCTACTACAACATCGCCAGAAGTACCCGGTACGACAACGCCTACTACTCCGGGGACGACCCCTGAATATCCCACTTCGCCGCCGGCAGTGCCAACCACAACGACGCCCGAGGCCCCTACCACAACCCCTGAAGTCCCGACGACAACACCGGAGACTCCAGGTCAATCGACACCTCCGGCTGAGACTACACCTGAGACAAGTCCACCCGGGTACCCAACGGCACCTCCAACGACCGAAGCGACAAGCACTCCGGGATATCCTACAACCCCACCAGCTGAAACAAGCAGCGGCGAGATCCCTCCTCCGGCGCCAACCCCACCCGCACCAACTTCCACCATAACGGCCGGCGGCAACAACGCCTGGCCCGACCAAGGAAGTTCAAGTTCCGGGTCCCAACAATCCAGCCCCGACAACCATGACAAACCCAAGGACCAAGGTCAGGGACCCGCGTGGGCACCATCCAAGGTCCCACGCCGCTCTGTCGAATCCAGGATGTTGTGTCCCGGCTCTCTTTCGGGACAATGGGAAGCCCCGCGCCTAATCATCCCCATCGACAGCGCGAACCCGGATACCGCTTATGGTCCGTCGTCTTTTGGTGAAGTATCACCTACAATCTCGACAATCTTCCAATTCGGCGCACCTCCGGGTGATAACAGTGGTGCTGAGAAGAAGATGTGTACACTCGTGTTCTTCTCCCCGGATAAACGCTCTATTGACCCTGAGGCCGCGTTCAACATCACCGGTCCAGGGGAAATTGAGTTTGCGCGCTTGGATGGAAGGGTGGATACTGAGACTACGCAGAATAGTGTTTCGGAGATGGTGAATAGTGTGCGAAGACTTAGTATTACGCACGATAATGCGTATACCGTTGAGTCGTTCGCGTGTCCTACCGGGGACGAGGAGGTTACTGTTGAGTTGAGCAGTGTACCTAGAAGCCTAACGGAGATGCGGTTTATGCAAGATGCGGATGAGTGTCCGCTTGGCTTGTACATGCTCACTTCTACGGCGAAGGATGCTGAGTTGAAGTAGGTGGGTGGGTGATTGATGGAGATGGAGAGGCGACGGAGAATGAAAATAGAGGAGAAGAGGAAGGAGGAGAAATTGATTGGAATGAATGATGCATATTACTTACCTATTGAGTTGGTCGAAGGTCGTCGCTAATAATAGTACCCGTTCAAGTATGTATGAGCATATGAGGGGTTTGGGACCTGCGCGAGGCCTTGTTGGAGTGAAGAGGTGGATGAGAGTTGATGAAAGTAATTGGAATATTGAGTACAGAAATAGGTAGCCATCCTTAGTTACATCTATTATTTCTTTTGTCACCCGAATCGGTGTCCTCTAGTTTGAAACCATGCAATCTGTGAAGCCCAGGGTATAAAGTCTACTCCGTATGAAACGTACTCCGCCCGCGCATCAAGCTACCCATCTCCTTGAGGAGAATACAGACTGAGTAAATGTAACGATGTAGCCAGGTTGTCTGCCTAACTAAATAGTTTTGACGTATCTTAATTCGAAAGTCCTGATATCTCCCAATGGCATTCCATCTAATAACACGGCCCTGACTCTTGAGGATCTAAAGCATATCAATTTTGTCTCGTCAGCATAAATAGCTTCCGATACTAAGAAGCCATGAATACTCACTCGCATAATCAGATACCTAGCTACTCATCGCAGGCTAACGGCCAGGTCTAGTTCGCGGTCGAGCTTTGGGGGTCGATTTGTTGTCATCCTTCTCTTCTAGGTCTTCCGGCTTTTTGAGCTCTGCTGGTTGCTCCAACTCCCACCACCAATGCCTAGAGAGGCGATATTTTTTGTGTAATCCAAACGTGCTGGTAACGTGTTCGGTGAAACTTCTCGCTTTCTCAGCACCTGTGCCAACCCAAAGCGGAAACTTCTCAGGATTTACCCACTCAGCACTTCTTGGGCTCACTTCGTCCAGCCTTCCATCCCTCGCTTCCACCCAACCAAGTTCTTTTGCGTACTCTAGTCCCGCGTCTTTGGAGAACCTAAATGCACGACTGATCTCTTCACGGGACAGAGCTTTTATATCAGGCCGAATACCGAATGCAGAGATTTCACGTGCTTCGAGCTCCAGGATAAATTTGGTAGCCGCGCCCATAGTTGTCGTTATAGTGTTCGAGTTGGGTGCGTATGTACCATCGAGTGCATTTTCCCGTAACGGTTCGAATGATATTGGTGCACTTAATCCGTCAGTGATGCCTGTGAGAATAAGCCGTACTGTTATTTTTGCCACATCGTCCAGTTCTCCAAATCCGCTATTGCCGACTCCATAGTTCGTTGCGACCATAAAGAAAGCTTTGAAGAGGGGTTGAAGTATATGCGCTCGCTCGCAGCTGTCGTAGTGAGCAACCGGTATATCAATATCAGGGGTGGCCGGTCCGCGAAGTGGACCTAGTATTGGCAGTGTAGGGTCTCCCGTGCCATTACCAACGGCTGTGGTAAGTTGTGCTCGTTCACAGATATCAGTATGCATAGCAATCAGTTGGTCTGTGTCTGGGTTGGAGCCAAGGGCGGCCACGTTGTAATGAACCGCAAAGGACTTGATCGGAAATCGACAGAACTCGACGTCTGTTCGGTATGGATCGAACCACTGCCGATGCATCCACGAGTTTATAGGTTCCGCCATCACGTTTGAGAATTGCATTCGGGGATCGAAAATATACAGTGCAGTAGACTTATTGCTGCAATCAAACAAGTCTATACTGTGCAAAGGTCTTCGCGACAGGTTGGCGGAAAAGTAAGCAGTTGGGGAAGTGACCTTTGCGTAGGTACTCAAAGCGTATAAACATTCCCTATTAGCCCTGATTTGGTGTAGAATTCGATCTCTTGACGTGATGGTTGCGCTATTGGTGATAATACTCAGCTCTCGACGAAGGGCCTCTTTCTGGCTGGGCATGACATTACGAAATGCTTCCTTGCCCGGGGCTAACCTCTCGAACCGCTTTCTCTTTTCTAGAGTAGCAATATACATGGGTATAGACCCTTTCCCTTCTTGCTCTGTCGACATGATGTTTAGGTAGGCTTTGAGATTTTAGTTTCTGGAACTATGTATTTTCCTTAGGGTTCAAATTTGTTCGCAGTTCGCCATTTAAGGGGGTGTTATAGAGGAGTAACGAGAGATGCCCCTAAATATTTAGGTGTAAATACCTTGTGGGTGCACGTCCATCGTGATCAGGATTTAACACAACCTTATCACATGCCTCACTTATTAACCTTCCAATATATTAAGTTCATTGGAGAACGATGTAGTGATTCCGATTGTTGGAGTTCAAGCGCCGTCTAACCGCGAGAGAACCAACGTTGAGAGCGTAATGGCAACACACGGGCCGCCATCATCTTTGCAGCCAAATTTGGTCGCTTCCTTGTCGTAGATAAAAGTAAAGACTGTTATTCTGTAGTTATTTTTCTCTTTTTTCTTTTCTTTTCCTTTTTCTTCCTATTCTTCTTTTTCCTGTTTTTATTAAAAAAGAACAACTACTATACCTAGGTACATACATGTATGTACATATGTATTTCTATTGATTAGATAATACCCCATAATTAGGTAATTGTGTCACATGACATATATTCTCATTGATAAGGTTGTCGGTAATCGGAATCGGAGATGGCCGGTTACATCGTCTTCAGGAAACATCCGGCGATTCGCTAGAGATTACCATCCTAGCATCCTAGGTCCATCTTCAAATGGACCTAACCAGACACGATGTAGGCATACCAGGAACTCGATACATAAGAGGTATCCTCGGCATCCCACAAAGATAATGACACCTCCTGACGAGCGGGAGCCGTTGCTTCAATTCGAACAACCGGAATCAACTCACAACCAGAGTTCTCCTGCGATGGCTACCACAGCAGATACCACACAGGCTACCAATGCGCATAGCACTGTTGATCGTGATGAAGCTCGTCGCATCTTACGGCGCGTCGATTGGCGCATCATGCCGCTGCTGTTTCTCACCTACACCTTTAGTTTCATGGATAAAACCATTCTCTCCAGCGCCGCAGTTTTCGGATTGAGAGAGGATACTCACCTAAAAGGTTCCAATTACTCCTGGGTCTCTAGCATTTTCTATTTTGGTTACTTCCTCTGGGCCTATCCCACAACCCTATTAGTTGCCCGGCTGCCGGTAGCCAAATATCTGGCTGCGAATACCTTCATCTGGGGTGTTGTGGTAGCTTTAACAGCTGTATGTTCTAATTATGGCGGCCTGGTTACCGTAAGGTTCTTTCTTGGTGTAGCCGAAGCGACCATCTCGCCGGCCTTGATGTTCATCACATCTACATGGTACACCCGAGATGAAATTCCGACCAGAACCGGCATATGGTTTGCAGGAAACTCCGTAGGCGGTGAGTAAGGACTGTGGCGCCACGATGACCTAATTATTGATTCGAACTAGGCATCATCTCGTCACTTCTCGCTTATGGGATTGGTCACATTACCGATAGTATCAGCCCGTGGCGTTGGATGTTCATCATTTTAGGTGTAGCGACCTTCCTCATAGGATTCGGGATACTGTTTCTGTTACCGGATACAATCTCCCAGGCGAAATTCTTAACGCCTGAAGAGCGTCAATGGGCGGGCGACCGAATTGTGATCGCCGGCACTGGTCGCACCGAGAACGCCACTTGGAAGTGGGAGCAGACATTAGAATGTCTACAGGATCCCAAGACTTGGTTGATCTGGTCAATTGCGCTACTTTGCCAGATCCCTAACGGCGGTACTCAGAATTTTGCCAATTTAGTTATCACATCATTTGGGTTCACGTCGCTTCAATCAACACTCATCAATATTCCTTATTCCATCATTTCCATAGCAGCCATTTCTGGGAGCGGATGGCTAGCCGGTCACTTCCGGTCGATGAATTGTATTCTTGTTGGCCTTGTCGTTATTCCACCTGTGGTCGGATCGGCTTTGATCGGTAGCCGAAGCTCAATTCCTCATGGCGTTTCATTATTTGGATATTTCCTTCTGTCCACCGGACCGGCAGGCTTACCGCTGCTTCTCTCACTCGTACAGTCCAATTATAGGGGCGTGACGAAGAAAATGACCATGACGGCTTTGCTTTTTATCGCTTACTGCACCGGAAAGTACGTTTTATCGTCGCTAGACATCGCATTCCCCCGCGACACCTTGAATAACCCATTCAAATTCACTCAGAGCTTTCAAGTGCATCGAGTCTTTCGCTAACGCAATCGTTTAGTATTGTTGGCCCTCAATTATTCATATCCACCGAAGAACCCACATACGACACTGCATTCCGCGCTATCATGATATGCTACGCCTTAGTCATCTGTCTCGTCGCCATCCTTAGAATTTACCTACAATTAACAAATAAGCGTAGACAGCGAGAGGAAGGAATCCAAGGGAGTGCTGGAGCTTCTGGCGCTGTTGGTGGCGGGAAGGTAGTCGACGTTGCCGATTCCAATAATGTCACTGAGGCAGTCAATACGGTTCAACTCAGGCCAGAAGACTACGAGGATGTGACGGACTGGAAGACATTTGGCTTCCGATATAGACTTTGAGGAGCTACGCATACGGTATGCGCCGACGGCATCTATATTTACCATGCTCAATTCCATCGTCTACGACTGGAAATATTCTAGCTGAACTCCTACCCCTCCGACGGCAGTCTCAATGGAAATCATAACGTTTCAACTTTCGCGCAACATTACCCCACCAGAAGGAAATCAATGCCATACTAAGAAAATTGACAAGATCACACTCCGGTCAAACAGTTTCAATGGGGCTTTCCAAGGCTGAAAGAAGGGTAGAAATATACGGCGAAGATGCCGACGTAATATACACCTTTCGCGCAATTTTTCCGATCGAGCCTCATTTGAGGACACCCCTCGAAAGTCATGGCGCTTAGGTGGGTTGAACGACGGCTTTAAAAAGACTACGCACACGCTGCAGTATGTTTCACCGGCGAGACCACCCACTCAATCGACAGTCGCGATAGCTTAAGGCTCCAGAGGCTATTATTAAAAGTTGCTATCTTCAGCATCTCGAAAAATCCAACGCGGGCATTTCCATTCTAGAATGCGCCATCCGCAGTCTTGAAGATCGTACCTATGACAGGGACAACTCCTCCCACACAACGAGACCTATCGTAGGTCAAGCACCATTTGATTGGTACCTTTTTTAATGACAAGGATCATAAAGGAATAAGTCTAGAGCTAGCATTTTATTATGAGGTAGCTCTTAGCTCTACCCCGAGTATTGATTCATGAGATCCCTTCTCGGTCGCCATTGTGCCATACGCTCTAATCCTGGTTAGGTATCCTTATTTGTGAGGTATTATCATCAATTTGCGGTGAGAGAAGCTTAGAAGGAGCTGAGTCCTTATTACTCGCGTGGCCATCACTCTGAGGGGTTGGACTGCATGTTTCTTTAGGGTAATACGGGACTGAGGCTCGATAGGGTAACCAATCAAGCAGCCATAGTTAATACTAGGCCAACCAGCACGAGCCAAAGGAGCTTGCTTCCCTGGATCTCGGATCTTGCAATATACAGAGGAGCTGCGGACCCGACCCGACGCTGCATGTCGCAATATCGAATGCCAGTGCTAATAATTGCTCGACTCTAGACTCTGATGCCAAAGTCTAGACTGGGACTCACCACTATCGCCTGACCTTAATTCGTTCCCAAAATAGCTTATTCAAATTATGTCACGATGATTTCCAAGGAACGAAATATGTTAACAGATCCACTGCGCACGTCTCATTTTTCGGATACTGTGACGACTTTCCCGGTGAATCTCACGATGTTACTATGCCGCAACTTGTCTTCGGACGTATTCTTCACGAGCTTGGCAACCGCGGACTTAACTGACTAAACCATGAGAAATGTCACGAAATGTCATGCGTGTAACGAAGAGATTTGAAATATGACGCATCTGCTTGGTCTATTCGCCAGCCACCGAACCCTCCTTTTCGTGGAGCCGATGCATCCCACAGCCTGTCAGGCACGAGGTTATTCTGACATGGTTCTGGGCTCCCCCCCGTCGCATCCAACCCCCGGTGTCCTTTTAGGAGGAATTCTATTCGCTCTGCTATTATTAATAGGAGAAACATGCGGGTAGAAAGGGAAAAACTCTCCCCTTATTTTTTGCTCCTATTGTATTTACCCCGGCTCTGTTATAGTCCCCCCTAGCCATAAACCCCCCCGGCCAGCCAATATACGGCTAAATGGCTGGCTCGCTCCCAACGTCACCTTTCTACTACCCCAACCGTCATTTCCTCGGCCCTTGCTACTCCAATTGATACCTATTACGGCCTTCCGTTTTCCGAACAAAGTGCTTTTCGCGGGACGGAGGCTTTTGGTCAGCATGCTCGTGGACGTAGCCAAGACTCGAGCTACTGTAGATGCTTCATACGCAATTCGATGATCTTTAACAGTTTACGCGTGGTTCCAAGGAGAATTTGCCTCCTTCTTCCCTTAGATGCTAATGCTATGCTGTGCGGGCCCCGGCCCGCACTCCTTGTTCTTGTTATATCGTATGGCGCATTATCTCTCGTCTAACTTGGAAGCAAGAGCCCGGGGGGGGTTGTCTGGGTTTGAAAAAACTCACTCACTCAATTCACTTTATAATGAGCCGCCTGCTCAATGGGTATATATCTAATTGACGAGGTCCTGGAATACCGCCACGTTGCGCATGTGAAATTCACACCCCTTATCTTTTGCTGCCGCTTCCAGTAGGCCGCCTCGTACTATATAATTTTTCCTTAGCCGAGAAGTATTTGTCTGATACTCACGTGTAACCAGTAAGTTACCAATAAAGACACAATTTGGAATATAGAGGTCAATTATCTAACATAATTACCTAAGGATAGTTCGTCTCTAAGGCCACGGTGGTTAATTGTTTCTCGAAAAGCCGTTTCTTCGACGTCGCTAGTTACCCCCCTTTTTCTTTGGAAGCTTCAGGTCAACAAATCAAGATGCGTTGGAACTTTGGTTTGGCGTGCGTAGTCGCGCTTTTCAGTCTCGGTGCGTATAAATCACGTTGAAGAGGAGATTGAAGGGGGGTGTTTCTGAGAAGGGGAAGATTTACTTGGGGATCAATTGGTTAACATATGGCGTCATGCGATCCATATAAACAGCATCTGAGGCCGCCGGCGACGTATTCCGTGACCCTGACACCGGGTTCACCTTCTCCCAATACAGCGCCGCGACAACAACAGGCTCCGGCTCTGCCATTACTTTCCGGGTCGCGATCCCTAGTCCTGCTTCCTCGGGTCAACCGTATGACGCTGTTCTTCAGATTGTCGCTCCTATTTCCGCTGGTTGGGTTGGCCTCGCGTGGGGTGGTTCTATGACCAACAACCCTTTGCTCATTGGTTGGCCGAATGGTAACAGCGGTGTAGTGTCTGTCCGCCGCGCTACGTAAGTTGCTCTTTTTATACAAGGAAAATGAAGAGTGGGAGTTGGTACTCTAGGCCTACATGCACCTCGACGTTTTCCGCGACCATAGGAACCCGTCTAGCAGAATAAAAACAGTATTGACACCACGACCAGCTCCCACACAGCCCCAACAGCCTACACAGGCGCCACGGTACAACTCCTAAGCAAAGGCACCAAGTCGAACGGTACACACTGGCAGATCACCACCAAGTGCACAGGATGCACACAATTCACGACTTCGGGCACGACAACCAAGACACTGAACCCGACAGGCAGCAACCGACTCGCGTTCGCATACGCCAAGTCCAAGCCCAGCCAGCCCTCATCCCCCTCCAGCCCCATCAACGTCCACGACCTATTCAACTACTGGGAGCACGACTTCGCCGCCGCCGGCAACGCCCAATTCCAGGACCTGGTTGACCGGAACTTGTGAGTGCAAAACTTGCTGTTGATGCGGTGGACACGGGAAGAGGGGAGAATTTATTTATTCTTTTTGAAATAAGAGAAAAATTATTGATTTATAAATATCATTTTACCTACACTCTACCGTATTACCTACAGAATCCATTCTAACCAAACTCCATTTCGTGAAGAAATTCTTCGCTTCTTTACAAGTCACCCATCAAGGACCTACGAAGGGGAGGAAATGTCGTACCTTGAAATAGTGACGGGGAGCGCGACTTACTTGTGTTGTGTTGTTACCTAGAGGAGGTGGCTATCGCCGTGTGTTATGGGAGAAAAGAGAGGAGTGGCGCTCCAATGTTTGGTTTGGTTTTACTGTTCTTTCCGACGCGGATACCGTTCAAGTTGTACATAAAACAGAAAGTGTCCAGTTTTCAATCCTATACGATAGGTGGCTTGAGAGATTTTATGTGTTCTTACGTAGTCGTGTTTTCATTCGTGACGTCTGAGGCTCAAGTTCGTCCCAGCGGATTCGATGCTTACTGTGGTAGTCAGAATGCGATGCTACATCATCACGCTCGAGAAATACTACAACATCTATTTTAAGATGGATGCACTACGATTATAAGAGGTATTTATAGTCATTCACAAGACACGTGCAATTGATTTCAGAAGTACTGAAGCAGCTAAAACGGAAATGGAGTATAATTATGTGGAAAAGATGTCGATGACAACGGCTAACCTCTAACAAATTTACCTAGCAATAGAACATTGACCGCACCAACGTGGCGTGTAAATGAATGCTCTACATCTTACTAGTACAGAGGAAAATTCCACCGGTGAAGTTTTTCATCGAAAACGCAAAAATGGTCTTGGCTGGAATCAAACCTCCCCTGGTGGAAATTCTCCGTCTAGTAAGTTTCCCACTCAGGAGAATTCGTCTAAGCCTTGATAGCCATCTCACCCATGGGGAGAGCCTTGAGCCCTGTTTTGGGTTAGTAATTATTCGTTTATGGGTTTTAATGGAGGAGGGGAACTTACAGCCGTCAACGTCCTCGGGAGCTTGTTGCTCCTTGGTGCAGGCGCTGTACTGGTCGGGGGTCTGGGCGTGGATACCGGCGGTGGTGCAGTCGGTGTTAAGACCGCAGCTGCCGATGTTGTCCATGGCCTTCTGGAGAGTGTCGCCCTCCCAGCCGAAGAGGTAGTCACCGTGGGCAGCAGGGCCGCTGTTGATAATGTTAGTTATCGCCTAAAAATTAAATATCTTAGGTGCGGTTTCACTTACCCAAGGTTCATGGAGTAGACGTAGGGGTTGGAGCCGTCGGTGGGGAAGTCGGCGCTGTTGGCGAACTCGGTGACGTTCCACATCAGCTCGTACATGATCTGAGGGAGCTTGGTGGGGTGGGTGGAAGGGCAAGCGCCGCCACCAGTGGCACCGGAACCGGAGCTGTAGGCGACGTGGCTCTGGTGGTCGGGGGAGTCAAGGTTCTTGCCATCCCAGCATCTAGTTTTCATGTCAGTACGAGTAGAATAATCATAAAAGTAGCCTAAGTGAAAAACCTACGTGGGGAAGATGATGGTCTGTCGGATCATCTTGCAGCTCTTGGAGCTGGGGATGTCAACAGTGTCAGAGCCAGTGCAGGGAGCACCACCAACGAAGGTGTTCTCGTTGGGCGACGTCCAGCATCTGTGGCAGATGTTGGACTTCTGGACCTTTGAGGGGTCGGTGTTGGCAGCGTTACCAGCCAACATACGGAAACCCTGGTTTAAAGTTAGAAATCTCGCGTTCATTGAAGAGTAAAAATTTCGCAGTGTCTTTTAACATACCTTCTTGAAAGCGGTGGTCTTACCGCTGGGGATGTAGTAAAGGTCGAGACCGCCCTTGTTGACGAGCTTGCCCTGAGGGCCACCGTTACCGACCTGGGGAACACGCTTGTATGTTCCGTTCTTGGACTTGAAGAACATGACGGCGGTCCAGTAGTTAGACTTGTCCTCCTTGAATGTGCAGGACGTGCAGGTCGAGGAAGCCAAGTCGTGAGTCGCGGGGTCCATGGTGACGTTAAGGGAGTTACCACCGACTAGCTGGTGAAGGTGAGGAGTGTACGTCATGCCGGGGTTGACCAAGGGGTCGATACGGTCGACGACCAGTTGGGAGCATGCGAATCGCAGCATAGAGTTACCGAATTGAGCGGCGGCATTTTGCGCGAGAAGCGCGACGGCAGCGATGGAAGTCAGCTGCATCGTGACTGAATTCTACCTTAGACGTCGATCGATGTGCCTTGGGTAAGATGAGTGAGACGTTGGACAAGCAACGAATGGGTTAGCTGAGAGCTGCTATGAGAAGTCACGGTTGCAGAGGTAGAATCCGGGGTGCTTGGGATTCTGGGGAAGTTCGTGATGCCTGTTGTACTTGTATGATCCGCGAAAGTGCTCCTTCGCGGGTCAGCACCCACGAACTGCCGAGCCCGAAGAACTCGTTCGAATATTTCTTTCCCTTGGGCTTCCTGGAACGATTGGCCAGGATCATTTTGCAGCTTGATTGATTCGATTTCCGCATTGGGGATCAAGGACAGCCATAGTTCCGAGAGTTGATTGATCCCTGAGCCTGCTTTCAACCCCTTCTGGCTGTATCGCATTTACCCGGTTATATACACCTCCCAATAATAGAACGGCGATAAATGGCAGAGTAGCAACAAGCCGCATCGAGTGCTTGGAAATATGGGTCCAAACAAATAATTTCGATTCGAAAATGGATGCACCTTTGCCACTGGTAACCGTATAATCCACACGTGTAGGTGAGTTGACCTAGACTACCCGGTAGGCTACCAAGTATGATTTTCCAGATCGCCTCGTTTGTGAGCGAAACGTGGGTTCCAGGCACAATCGAGAACTTTCGATACTACGGTCCATAAGTCTAGTTTTCGGATCTAATGTTCTTAACTTGCCACATTGTCCGTGTTAGTTTTGAGAATGGTGTTTTCTTTTTCGCTATCCCATATGGCCGGACCCGTTGTGAAGAATACAAGGGTGCCGAAGGGGCGCCCGCTCTTCACTATATCCGGTCCAAATCTCGGCCCTAATGTAGAGGGGAGAAAGCACCGCCAAGCCGTATCAAAAGCCCTGGTCCGGCAAGCCATACCGTAGGAATTATTGGGACACATGCTAGTGTCGTCATCAACGTAAGGAAACAAAGGCCGTAGTTTATCTGATTCGCCTCCCTGGTAGAAATAATTATTAGTGACATGTCTAGACTTCTTATTGGACTATTATATTGTTGCCGACGCCTTGTGATAGGATCGCGGATGCAGGTGCAACTTGTAAGACGAAACAGACACACATAATATGACCAACTATGTCGGCCCCTCCATATTGAGGCTGGTTGTCACAAGTTTTCTCCTGAATATTCTCCCACCCAACAGGTCGGTTAACTGTGCCGTAGGGCACGCTCCTCGGCGAGGCCACATGGCGGAGACAAAAATAATTCCAAATCACTCCCACGGCACAAGGGCAGAATATTTCCCTTAGATGACTCTCCATCTAAAACACCATAAACGGAAATGCCAACCTGACGCAGGGCACGGCACAAATTAGGCCCGTAAACATGCGATCGTCGATGAATGACTGTTTATCGAGATAGATAGAATCCGTTAAGGTTATCATGCATTGTAAGCCGTTCGCAGTTGATTGCCACAAGTGTGTCTCCTTTTCGGCACGACGGGGATAAACTGTGCGAAATATTTGGAATGCACGAGAAATCGGTAAGATGGAATGAGTTCTCATCTTGGATCAATACCTATAAACAGAATTCCACATACCGGGAAGGCCGAAGTACTATGGAGATAATGACACATAGTTTATCTCTTAGATCCTACCCGCCAGTGATAACATCACCGCTTCCACAAGTGGAATTGGACGGTTCCAGTACGTTGTGAAAAGTTTTCCCTGCTGAAGATTCGGGTCTCTCATGAAAATTCTTGAAGTTTCTTTCGTCATCGACTTCAACAAGGTAAACGTCGACGCGAATGAAGGTCGCTACGAGTCGCCCCCAATATATCGGCTGTACTCCAGTCGTCGTCGGTGACGCCGCAGCGTACGCCTCCCCTTTCCATTTTGAATCGCCGACTAGAAGATACAATAGAGAGTTTGCGACCAGGAGAAGTCACATGATATCGCCCCTGAAGCTGTGTTCTGTCTATACTTCCACTGAAGGTATCGCAATCGGTTATTACCGGGTCTAAGTTGTACTGGTGTGGATAGACCGAAATGAAAAGGGGCGTTGCTAAGGGTTAAGATTATAGATATCACATAAATTGCAATTTATATGAAAATCTTTAATCCAACTTAATCTCCCCACACATCACATAAATTTCCCTATTAGTCACGAAGGCAGTTAAAACAAACTCAACAGTAAGTCAAGCATGGTGCTTGCGTAATCCCCTCGCGATATCGCGACAATGATCCAACCCCACGGGGAAAATCCCACGGATTTTCGCTAGATAAGCAACCGAGGTTACCCCTTAACTTCCGGCGACCATCCATTCGTCAGTCCAATTATATCCTAATGAACCCCGGAAAAGGACCATTACATACGTTATCGTCATGCCTGCAGTAGATCTCGGGAGTTGCCTAAAGCCGGCGGAATGTGACGTCCCCACGATCGGGTGCCGATCAGGCGGGTGAGGGTAGAGAGGTGAGGGCGGACCTGAGGCCCGGTGTGAAATGATGGGATTTTCTTTCGCTTTTGGATTACCAATTGTTATGTAAGAAAGAAAACACGAAGATCAATTCCACCAGTGACAATGGCTGTCGGAATTAAGATCGTCGCAGGCCTTGCCTTCCATGTGACGGTTTTCGCTGCGGCCGCTACCGAGCCACAGTTCAAACCATCCAGATCACGGGTGAGGTGCATCCTAAGGAACAGGTAGCCCGGCTGGGCAACCTGGGCAGTATAGAGCTGATGATGTAAAAGTCAACTACAGTCGACCTATCACCATTTTACAATAATAAAGCATTCGGTACATACCCAGGTGAAGCCTCCTTCGATACACTGGGTCAATCGTACCCCGCGCCGGACTTGAATACGCCGTTCTACACCTCAAGCTACACGGGTATAGTATACTCATTCCCGGGTTATACCGGCCCCGATGAGTCGGATAACGTAATTTGTAGCGGCCAAAGCATATCAGTACCATCCGGTCCGTACTTCTCGGCCTCATTCCTAGTCTCCGAAGATAAGGAGGAAGCGACCGTATCCGGCAATGTGACCTTCACATACACCGACAACAGCACATCGGTGTACGAGTTGCGATCATTGGATTGGTATAGCTTCTTGACTATCAATCGTGGGGAACTAATTTTCCCGAGCCGTTTCACCGCAACCGGCGTCGACTACAACACGAGTCATATCTTTGAGCGTACCGCATCGCTGAGTCCCGGCAAGCAACTGCGCTCGATCACTTTGCCTGAAGCAGATAATGAGGATGATGGGAGATTACATGTATTCGCAATCTCATTGTGGGCTGGCGGCTCGGCGGTCAGCGTACAATCGATTCGTTCGACTCAAAAGTGGCTCGATAGCGGCGCGCAGGCAGTCGAGATTACAATCAATAACGCAGGATCCGAATGTGTCGCAGGGGATGGTTTGACGTTTTCTATCTCGGGAGATGGACTCGAGACCATTGATGATGGACACCTAAAGCGCTTGTGTCCTGGTGATCAGAAAATCGTGACAGTCGGAGTAGAGACATCATCGAATGGGACCGTAAATGCCTCAGTCATAATCAACAAATGGTCTGTCGAATTCGAGGGTATCCAATTCGGTCTAACCGAATGGACAACCGACCTCGATAACATCGCAAGACACGAAAGTCCAGACTGGTTCAACAAAGCCAAATACGGAATTTTCATCCACTGGGGACCTTATTCAGTAACAGGCTGGGGAAATTCATCTCCCCACGAAAGTTACGCAGAATGGTTCTGGTACGTGCGACCCCAGCCCCCTCCTCTCAGCAATGATACTAATCAGAGGCGCCTCTGACGTAGGTGGTACTCAACTCACCACCCCCAAGCCGACTCCTCCGATTTCTACGATTATCGCCTTCGCACCTACGGCGAGGTTTGGGCCTACGACGACACATTCGCGAATTTCACCACATCAAACTACGACCCGAAAGCATGGGTCGACCTAATCGCCGACGCGGGGGCAAAGTACTTCGTAATAACATCCAAACACCACGACGGCTTCGCCCTCTTCGACACCGGAACCACCAGCAACCGCAGCGCCCTACACCATGGTCCACACCGGGACGTCCTCGGCGAACTCTTCTCCGCCGCATCAACATACCAACCCGCTCTAAAACGCGGAACCTATTTCTCGCTGCCCGAGTGGTATAACCCAGACTTCGGACCCTACGGGTTCGACCAATTCGACCCACACACCATCCCAGGAACAAACAGTTGGCCCGGCGTTCCGGCTCTGAATCCATTTACTGGGCTTATTGAGCCGTATGTTGGTTATATCCCAGTCGCGGATTTCCTGACAGATCTCATGCTCCCGCAAATGCAGACTCTGACTAATATCTACGGCACCGATATAATGTGGTGCGACTGCGGCGCGGCAAACGTAACCGCGGAATTCGCCTCTACATGGTGGAACATCGCGCGTTCTCAAAACCGGCAAGTAGCTGTAAACTCCCGCTGCGGTGTGCCGCAAGCAGCTGATTTTGATACACCGGAATACGCGCGGTTCAGCACGGCGCAAAGAAGGAAGTGGGAGAGTAATTTAGGTATGGATCCGTATAGTTACGGATACAATCGCGCGACGCCGGAGAATGCGTATATGAATGCGACTACGTTGATTTATACACTTGTTGATGTCGTGGCTAAGAATGGGAATTTGTTGTTGGATATTGGTCCGAGAGCGGATGGGAGTTTGGTACAGGCTGAGGTTGATAATTTGCGGGAGGCGGGAGGTTGGATTAAGACGCATGGCGAGGCGTTGTTTGATACGGCTTATTGGTTTGTACAGAGTGAAATTAGTGGCGGGCCGGATGTGAGGTTTACGCAGACGGATGAGGCGTTTTATGTGTTGTTCTTAGAACGCCCGGTGGTCCGTGAAGGTGTGGTTGATGTCCCGGCCCCGGTGCCGATTCTAGAGGGTGATGAAGTTAGTCTGTTGGCTATTGAGGGAGGCGAGGATTTGGCGTGGAGTGTGGCTAGAAGTGGTGACCAAACCGTCCTCAAGATCAAAGTTGATGATGCACTGTTGGACAAAGAGGAATTCTGCTGGGTATTCAAGATCAGATATGCGTGATTATCGCGGTATATATGTGCCTAGATATGAATAACTCAAGATCAAAAGTACCGTACTCCTAGTTATTTTCATGTCGGGTATTCAAAATGATATCCAGTCTACTAAATAAAAATGCACCCCATGGCCAATTCCGAGGATATATCATTTCTCATCAGTCACCTTTCCTAAGCATCGTGTCGATTATTCCACTGTCATCCTTCTCAATTCGTTTCTCACCTCTCTAGGGAGATCTGGTGGGCTCCTTCCATTTCTGTACTGCCACAACCGACTTAGATCCTTCACTCTTACGGTTCCGTCGTTGAGTTCGGACTTCTTCTCGTAAAAACTGCCGTGTATCGCAACCTCATCCTTAACACCATTCACCTCTTCCCCGCTAGATTCAAGCATAGACCAGGCATTCTCAACAGCCTCACGTATGTCTTCCTTTTCCGTGCCCTTCTTAGCCACTTCCACAATGCTGTCCATGAACTCGTTTCGTTCGGCGCATCCAATAAACTCTCCTTTAGCATCACGCGCAAGTGGAAACATCCCGTTCAAATAGTGTTGGCAGAATTGATGTCCACCGCGTGGGGAAGAACGGCGAAAAACACGACCGATATAACGGGGCATCTCTGGAGAGGCACGCTCGTTCGTTACGAAATGCAAGATTCCCCACAAAGCTACGAAATCAGTCGTGTGGGCGTAATGCTCGACATGCGCGATTGCTCGGTCGGATGCTGGTACAGTATATGCAGTTGCACGCGACACAGTAGACTCTTTTGACAGCGAGGTGAGTGTAGGAACACGTCCTCCATTAACCTCAAACGAAGATTTGCTACCGTTTGAAAGTCGCCTTCGCGATGATTGAGTCTCAACTGGTGAGTCAGTAAGAGGGATCTCGGCGATTACAGTGGGTATATGAGTATCTGTCAAAGGATATTTCTGTTCCGATGACTGAGACTCGACATGTCGATGCGGATTGTTAAAATGGTTGGATGCGTTTCCAAACGTGTATACTTCAAGTTTCGATAGGAGATCCTGCGGTAACTCTTGAAGTAACCAGTCGAGAACCAGTCCACCTTCGATTCCACCTTGTGAGTGTAGAATGAAAATCACTTTAGTGTATTTCGGGTTGTACAGTTTTTCCTTAATGATTTTGTACGCCATCCGTACATCGCTCGTTGCATACCCAAAATTACGTTGAATGAGACATTCAACAATATCAAATATGATACCGTCAGTACGATTATGAACACCAATGATTGGTCGCTTGAAAGTGATGGCCAAACGATTGATATTGCTTTTTAGCCAAGCCTCCCTAAAATCTTGGAGTCAGTACCACATTGTATCCGCATTGGATCATCACGAGGTCGAACATACCCGACGGCTACACCATTTAAGAAAATCCACTGCTCATGTGCGTGTTCGTCCTTAGCGGGTGCATATTTCGGGTCAGACTCGAATGTGATGGTCTTCCCATTCAAACCCAGGCATAAAAACCAGTTCAACGTGAAGAATGCGCCTATTCCTATCGCTACCATCCAAACCGGAAGGAGAAAAGCCAGAGGCAGAGATAATATAAAAATTAACTGAAGAACCAGAAGTATCGCATGAATGGACATGCACCATAAATTCTGCCAAGTTGATGATAATTCGTCAAAATGATCGCCGTCGCAAGGACGAACAGGCCAGATTACAAAAGGTAAGGCCCATGCGAATGTGAAGAAGTATCTCACATCCCATAACATCAACCTCCAGGGCATATCGGTATAACTGTAGTTAATGACGGACTCGCCACCGACCTGCGAGCCGAAAAATTCGGTACGATCCATGACGGGTTTCGACGTAGGTGTTGTTTGTCGTTGAGCTCCATTTGGTCGTGCGAAAATGCGTGATGTGTAAAGCAAACCAGCGACCATGACAACGAGTACACAGCCGAAGTAAATAGGAAAATTCACAGCGGAGAAGATGACTCCCAGATCGGGATAGCAACAAGTTTTTATTACTCCCAGGATGTCCATCCTCGTACCTTTTCTGTCTTCCTCTTTCTTTTTTCAGCTACACTAAGCCCCGAGCCGAGCTGTTTTGTACCCCAACCTAAATACGTAAGGATGTCACGAAAAACGAGGGTAGAGACCATGTGGACGGTGGCTTGCCATGGTGTCGGCAACGAACATGCTGGAGCGGGTGCCTACCGTGCACCGTAACATCGTGGCTAGGTAGTGCCCCTCTACAGGGACTACAGAGCCTACAGGGCTGAGATATTATATCATATTATACCCCTAGGCGTCCACTTTTACACTAATGACCAATAAACAAGTGTATAAGGTCGGTGTGAGTTGGTCATAGTCTGGGTCATCTTGGGTCATCTGAGCCAACTGAGTTGTGGAGGGTTGCAAGAAAAATGAATCCTAAGAGGAAATAAGGGGAAGTTTCTCTATCAAGTCACTAAAATGGCCTTCTATTATTGGATTATTACTGTTGATTAGCGTATTATGTACGCTGTGAGTAACAATGATTTGCCGAGTTACCCGACCAGCTAGTAAGATTTAAAACGTCCTAAAGTGTAACGTCTTCTGCCTGTTAGCCCTTCTGTTAGGTTCGTTTAGGTCTGTGCTCTAGGCGTTTATTCGCCCGTTAGTACGCCTAGGAGCTTTAGGTCTTAGCTGGGTGTTAATGAGTACATGTACCTAAGTACCTCATACGTCAATCACCTCCCACTTCGGGATCTTCAAATCGATTGATGCGACTTTCTTTCTTAACACAACATACTTCGTTTCGACCTCATTTCTTACCTAAACAAATCGCAAACAAATATCGAGGGTACTACTACCAGTATCATTAAGAAACGATGGAAGAACCCCAAATTACATCGCCGGGGACATCCGTCATAAACCCCAAAGTCCTCATTATGATGGCCGACTATGGCCACGATCCTACAGGTACGCCACCTTTCTACCACAGCCCTTTGCCTACCTAAGCGCCCACCTATGTACCTATAACATGCATGTCTCTAGCGCTGACTCACAATATTTAGAAACTGCCGTCCCCTACACTGCGTTCAAGAATGCAGGCTACGATATCAAGTTCGCGACCGAGAACGGAAAGCCGCCGCGATGCGACAAGAAAATGTTGGAGGGGTTCACCCAAAAACTACTCGTACGCCGTAACCACTCGTGACATCTTACACGCGAACAACCTCGATCGAATGATCGATCCTAATAACAATGGATAACAGGGAGCAAAAAAGGAAGTCGTCACTTTGTACAAGAAAATGGCCATAAGTGAAGAGATGCGCCACCCGCTCTCCTGGTCCGACCCCAGCTTTTCCCTCGACCCTTTTGACCTCGTCGTGTTCCCCGGAGGCCACGAGAAAAGTGTTAGACAAATCATCGAGTCCCCCATCGTACACAAACTCGTACTAGATTACTTCCCCAAGACAAAGAAGCCGAGTAAGAAAGTGATAGGCGCTGTGTGTCATGGTGTGATGGTCTTGTCCGAGTCGAAAGATGCCAATGGGATAAGTGTCATTCGCGATTGTAACACTACATCGCTGCCTGCGAAATTCGAGCAGGCGGCGTATTGGGGAACACGGGCGGTGCTCGGTGATTATTACAAGACATTTGGCGCACAAAGCGAAAATACTGAGGACTCGGTAAGGATAACAACTATCCCAACAAAACCTGAGTGTTATCATCTGATCAATTTGTAGGTCAGAAAGGTTCTTGCCGACCCATCTCAATTCAAGGCCAGTCTAAACCCAGGCCCGTAAGTGTTCCTATCTTTTCCAACCATTTATCTCAAGGCTATGTTCACTCGCAAGCTGAAATATATCACTCACCATATCTAGTTTCACTGTCGAGGACGAGCAGTACAATTACATCAGTGCTCGATATCCCGGCGATGCGGAGTTATTCGCCGAAGAGATTATCAAGCTCTTCGAGAGCTTCCACAAGATTGTCTAAATTCTTTCCACATATGGTTGGTCTATATGCGCATAGATCTACCGGTTTGCAAATTGTTGATACCCTCACGGCGAATCTGGATTACGAAAGAATGAAATAGTTATGATATATACTTAGTATGATAATGCACTAATTCTTTAAAATTGACTTGATCGCTTCATCGACACCTGATGCTACGACCGAAGGATTGCGATTTGGTTCCAGTCGGTCTATCCAGCCTTTGCCAGCCCGATCGATAAATGCGGCTTGCAATCCCGCAGCTCTTGACCCTGCGATATCGAACGGATTCGCACTCACAACCCATACGTCGCTTGCTTCTCCTTGCTTGCCAGCCTGTTCAACGAGATGGTCATACGTCCTCCTATCCGGTTTGAAACACTTAAGACCGTCAACAGTAATCAGCGATTTGAACCTTCCCGCATGAGGTCCCAATTCCGGCGAAGTATTAATCGAATTCCCCACCATTTCATCGGTACCATTCGAGAAGACATAAGCTTCAACCCTATCACCGTTTTCCTCCAAAAGTTTCAAAGCTAAAGGTATTTCAGGGAAGACATGTAGTGCATCATATGACTTCATAAGCGTATCCGCGTCTTTCGCCGAGAGCGTCAATTCATGCTCCGCTACGGCGTGTCCCAGCGCATTGCGTGTTATTTCGCTGAATGATTTGTACTCGCCTAACTTTTGTTAGAAAGTTATTCTCCCAAGAGCTGAATGATTTAGTGACTATACCCATGCTATTAATCCGCCATGTGTATTCCAGCTGATACCGTCGCCATAATGCAGCTAATGATTTAGCTTTGTCTTCGCCGTAAATCTTGGCTAGTTCCTGGGCGATGGATTCGGTGGATAGTAGTGTCCCGTAGAGATCGAATGCGATAACTGTTTTCTTAGTCGCCATTTGAATGTGGAGTAGCAATACGGGGAATGAGTCAATCGGTGATTCTTAGAAAGTTATTTATTTCCCCCGTATCAAATACCCTTGAGCGTTTATATGGCTCTTCACGGTTTGTCATCGTCATCAGTTGACATAGGGCGTGATGCATTAGCTACTAGCTTGATATTGCGGGGTAGCTGTATACTGCATTGGGATAGGTAAGTGCTCTATAGTTGTCGCTATAGATGGTTTCCTACATTTATGCTTCATCTATAATACATTATAGTGTGAGTAGTATCCTTTCGAAATTAATATGTATAAATAGAATTTCCCTTGATATACATAAGCTCTATTATACTCAATCTTTTACGCATTTACACCCGTATCACCCTACCGAAATACATCATCATATCAACCACATGACGTATGTCAACAATCGGATATCATGACAGCAATACCAGAAGACCAAGAGAAAAACTACGAGATATTCCTAGACTGTCTCTCAACTGCTCTGATCGAGAAAATCTCACAACCCCAAGCAAAACCAAAACGAAGGACCAAACCCAAGTCCAAAAAGCCCACATCTACACCACCACAGACCAAGTCCGCAAATCCAGACCCGGAAACAGAAGCAGACACCGACCTAACCAGCGCCGACGACCTCGCCGACTTCGCCGGGTACATAGCAACCACAACCTTCCACTCCCTCCCCAGCGACCTCAAAACCCTAGACTACTACCTCTGGACCAGATCCCCATCCCTTCAAACAACCTACACCCTCCCATTCACAGGCACCTCCATACCCCCTCTCCCAACCCTCGACCCGGCCATCGCCGACTCGCTATCCACGTACTCCATAACCCGTGAACCAACACAAGGCATCAATGAATTCCTCGCACCAATCCTAACCCACTACCTCTCCCTCATCACAAAACCACCCCCAGCCCCGCGCGCCACGCTCAAAGAAGCAACCGGCTGTGAAATCTGTGAAAGAAATTATATCCCACTATCATACCACCACCTAATCCCACGATTCGTGCATTCCAAAGCAGTGAAACGCGGATGGCATAAAGAGGAAGATTTACAGAATGTAGCTTGGCTATGCGGTGCTTGTCATCGCTTCGTGCATCGTTTCGCCGGACATGAGGAGCTTGCGCGGAGGTATTATACGGTGGAGTTATTGATGGAGGATGAGGGTGTGAGGAGGTGGGCGGAGTGGGTTGGACGGTTACGGTGGAAGGGGCGGTGATATGGTGCTGGGGAAGATGTGAGGAAGAAATGTGAATTAATGGTTAATATTATGAGATGATACTCAGGCCTGTTTTAGGGTGCGAACCTAGATACCCGGTTGCATCATGTGGAAATAGCATATAAAAGCGCCTAGGAAATACATCACTAATGATTAATGGTGTGCATCTATATAACTTATCTCACGAAAATTGGCATTTTAGTGTGTTTATTAAGAGAAAGAAAATCGTAGTAGAGGCGTAGACTATACATGTTTCAATTGGCTTCAATTACACGGGCATCCACTTACTGTGTACGTTCTTAGGGTAGATATCTATAGCACCTTGACTCGAGACTTACCTTTAATCATGGTGGTATTGTAAGTAGGAATCGGGCTTATACCTAGGTACGAACCGGAATGGAATGGCTTGGAGCGTCGGGCACCCAAATTATTTAGCGAATAGACAATTTTCGTGCCTCGCGCCCATGTTCGAGGAAGACACAAGTACCAGCGACGCCAGCAAAGGCGTACGATACGCCATCATTTGACCGGGTACGGTTTCTATCATTTTTATTTATCATGTACTCACCATCTCTTCGGCGCCGTCGCACAGCCCGACGAGAATGTCCGACTCATGACATTTGCTTTTGACCTTTCCTTCTCAAGCTTTGTTAGACCTATCCTATCAGTAATAGGGGTAGCGTCGATAATGTTATCAAACGCATCATCGTCTTCATCTTCATCTTCATCTTCCCCATTATCCGAATCAGGCTCTGCATCGGGGTCGACGTGATACCTTTGCGGTTGAGGTGGAGGTATTGCTTGTGGCTTGGGTTTGTGATCCGCTTCCTTGGAGTTGGCGAATGGTTTTGACGCGAGAACCTTACGACGTATTTCTTCCATTTCAGCATCGTCGTCGGAGTCATCTGATATATGGAAGGGATCCCTATTGTCCTTCTCCTCTTTCGGCTTTTGCGCGCTTTCTCCGGGATGTGGCCACTGTTCTGGTTTCTTCCCAAGGTAGATGCCGTCGACGCTATCATTATCCCCGTTTTCGTCTCCATTTTCTCCATCGTCCTCATCTTCATCTTCATCTTCTTCGTCATCGGAGTCAATAATAGCTCGACGATTAACATTTCCACCCTTCCATAAATCGTCATCATCAGCATTCTCTCTGCTTTCGGCATGTTCCCGCTCTAATCGTTCCATCCATTCTTTCTCTGTCTTTATAATCTCGTCTTCATCGGCGCATGCGGCGTACTTCCTAAGTACCTTTGAATTGATAGCCAAGAAAGACTCTCCATAGTTAAACGGTCGCAGTACTTCCTCTGCCCAGTCGGCATGACCACATATGTAGAATGCTGCAGCCAAAGCCTCGACACAGTTAAGTCGGAAGGGTTTGCCGTAGTTGACAGTATTCGCAGCGACGAGGTACGGCAATAATCTTTCGCATTTTCCGCCGACCTTGTTCCATTGTACTTCTTGCGTTCGCGCCCAGGAGCATTCGACCACAGCAGCGCCATATTGTTCCATTAATTCTTTGTCGGCGGGGGAGATCTTGTGTTTTCCGTTAGGTGTAATAATAACGCCATTATGTCTTTGGCCAATATGAAGGTCGCGCATGAGGCCAAGTCGGATAAGTTTTTTTCCTGAACATCGTTTCGGATCGCAGTGGTTCAAGTCCCAGCAGGCGGCTTTGAAGGCGGGTTGGGAAGAGTTCGCTTGTTCGGAATCATCGTCGGCGAGGCGCGGTCGAGTTGGGCCATTTCCGCGACCTTTTCCACCTCGAGATGAGAATTTATCTTTCTTGTGTCGAACCATGTTGAATGCTTGAGTTATTCCTTTTGAAAATGATGATATGGGTAGTAAAAGCGACAAGGAAGAAAGGAAGGAAGAATATACGAGTATTAAAAGGTAGAGAAAAACAATGAAATTCTCGTAGATGAGATAGAATGACGAAGCGTGGGGCAATTCCAATTACCCTAGAACTTCAAAAAGTTAAACCTTGTCCTTGCTTCAGCTGTTCGTGGGGCTTGTGCAAGATACACCTTATGCAACGGATAAATAAGATTATCCGGGGATAGTGCTTTCCCAAAGCTACGGCTTGTTATCTGATTGGTTGAGAGTTATTCTATCAACTTCTCCAAGGTCATTGCTGCCACAATTCATATAACTGCGCCACAAATCAAGTGGGATGCCTGCCCAGCTTATTTTGGTAGGCTCGATGGTCACCAAGGCCAAGGCGCCGCCGCATTAATACTTTTGGTGATAACCCTTTTTAAGCTTCAGCCTTTTAACTGACAAAAAACAACAACTGCGACATGATCGTCGTTCATGAATAAAATAATTATTTTTCCTATTTTACATAAGCGAATGTCTATGGATGGATTAATTCCATAGGCGCATTGCATCAGGCGCAATTTATTCCGACTTATATCTCCCCTCTCTCGCCTGCATCCCATCACTTTTGAAACATGGAGGCCGCCTCCGCTCGAGCTGCGGCTAGAGACCGTTGGAACGAATTGGGTTACCCGCGACCTTCTCAGCTTCAGCGATTCATAGCGAATGCTTGTAGTCCAGAGAATTACGAACCGAACCTCGCTTTAAATCTCGAAATTTCCGATCTGATCAACAGCAAGAAAGGTAGCGCACCCCGAGAAGCCGCCGTCGCTATAGTCAACTATATCAACTCGCGCAATCCCAACGTTAGCCTCCTCGCTCTTAACCTTCTCGATATTTGTGTCAAGAATTGCGGGTATCCTTTTCAACTTCAGATTAGTACCAAAGAATTCCTAAACGAACTTGTCAGACGGTTTCCCGAGAGACCCCCTATTCGTTACACAAAAGTCCAGTCTAAGATTCTGGAAGCGATCGAAGAATGGAGGAGTACAATATGCGAGACGAGTCGGTACAAGGAAGACCTCGGATTCATCCGGGATATGCACCGGTTGTTGAGCTACAAAGGTTATCACTTTCCGGAAGTTCGGAGGGATGATGCTGCTGTTTTGAATCCTAGTGATGTGAGTAGATTATGGCGCAGCTTACGTGGCAGTTAGACCAACTAATAATCGTAGAATCTTAAATCGGCTGAGGAAATGGAGGAGGAAGAACGAGAAGCGCAATCTGCTAAGCTACAAGAACTAATACGAAGAGGTACTCCAGAGGACTTACAAGAAGCCAATCGCCTTATGAAGGTTATGGCCGGATACGATACGAGGTCGAAAACGGACTACCGAGCAAAGGCGGCGGAAGAGGTCGGAAAGATTCAGGCAAAAGCGCGCCTCTTGGAGGAAAGACTGGCAGCTTTCAAGCCAGGCGATTCTATGAAGGATGGCGACGTATTTGAGGAACTAGCCTCGTCTCTTCAAAGCGCACAACCCAAGATTCAGAAGATGTGCGAAGAAGAATCAGACGATCATGAGGCGGTCGCCAAATTGTTCGAGATCAATGACAGCATACATCGGACCGTTGAACGGTGGAAGCTTCTCAAGAAGGGTGATATTGAGGGCGCTAACAAGATCGCCCAAGGCGCGCCCATTCCCACGACGTCGTCAGCACCAGCTGGAAAGTCGACATCGGCCGCGAACGAGCTTTCATTGATCGATTTCGACGCGGATGCTGCGGCAAATGGTTCTGCTAACAACACCGCGGGAACGAGTTCACAGGCTGGTGGTCTTGAGAATGACCTGCTGGGTCTATCTTTAGGAGACAGCAGTAGTAGTTTTGGTCAAGGGGGTGGTATCTCGCTTGGCTTCGGGTCGAACCAAAGTAAGTCAAATTTATTGTCTATTCAAATCAACTAGAACACACGGCTAACTTTTTGTCTAGATGTACCCGGACCTGCTTTACTATCTTCAATGACTCAAAATAACAGTGCTAAGGGCCCTGTATCAACACCTACACCTCCGCCATTCTCTTCCTTTTCTGGTTTCACTTCACCCCCTACAGGATCTCAGTCGAATACCCCACAACCAAACCTAGCGCAACAATCTTCCTTCTCTAGGCCACCTCAAAAAGCGACCCCGGCCAACGATCCTTTTGCGGCTCTCGCCTCACCTCAATTCTCATCTAAGCCAGCCACGCCTAAACCCGCCCCACCGCCTGCGACCTCAAATGATGATGATGAATGGTCATTTTCTTCAGCTTTACCACCTGAGCCGTCTCTTCCTGCGGAATATAAGGTAAACGTTAAGGACGGACCCTTGCAAATCGACCTGAACGCGAGAAGGGCGACAATACCGAGTGCGCTTTCTCTCGTATTCCTTTTCTCTAACACCACCACGGCGCCAATCAGTAATCTCCACTACCAACTAGCCGTAACAAAGGTAAGCCGTCTAGCACATCCAATTGACAATACTATAGTAGCTAACCACGCAACTGAAGGGCTACGAATTACAATTACAACCGCAGACAGGTCGTGCCTTGCAACCTCGCCAGACCGCTGGTGTTACACAGACGGTGGAGGTATACCATGCAGGAGATAGAGTGAGGAAAGTCGAAACGATCAAGTTAAGATGGCGCGTTAGCTATACATTGGGCGCAGAGCAAAGGAGTGAGACGGGCGAGATACCCGAGTTTGGCATTGCGTGATCTGAACCTTGCATAAGAAACGAGCATACCTGAGTAAATGAGCGAAGATATGAAAACGCGGGCAATGAAAGATGAGAGTAGGACAACTGTGCAAAGGAAGTCGAAGCGGTGATAAGCGATAGTAGATGTAGAAGTCAAGTCAAGTGGACTACCGGTTGATAGGAGGCAGATTCTACCTAAGAACACACTATTCTGTGTCGATGCTTCTCTCGTGTCGATGTTCTTTTTCTTCATTTCAGGAATCAAGGGAATGTCTCGACTCGCTAGCAATAATCGCCTAGATTAGACCGTCCCTACTCCATATGAAGGCAAACCAGCTCGCCCGATATGTCAACTCTAATCGATTATAACCCAGAGGACCATAAATAATACGCGCACAAAGCAATCCTCGATATTGTACAAAATGTATTATTTTAGAGGGGATATGATATATGTGCATAGTACAGTGCCTTCTATATACACAACATAGCAACCAAGGCAACGCCACAGATGCCAACCGGTAGATACCTTTTCGTAGTTCCCGTCTACCGTCTATATGTACAATATACCATACACTCCAAACCAAGCCCCCCCTTAACCAGTCATAAGTCGAGTGGTTACAAGAACCGCTTGGTCTTCACCTCCTCATAAGCCTGTATCTGATCGCCGACTTTGATGTCCTGGAACTCTTCGAACCCGATACCGCATTCGGTGCCCTTTCGCATCTCTGTTACGTCTTTCTTGACATGTTTTAGTGTTTCGAGTTTACCTATTCGATTGTTAGCAATTTGAACAAATGCAATGTAGATATTGAGAAAGCAAGCGATTTGGAGGGGAGGGGGTATTAAAACTCACCATCGAAGATCTTCTTCCCATCCCTAAAAATGCGGTATAAATTCGTCCGTGCCACAACACCATTGCGCACCCTACATCCAGCGACATTCTTATACACGCGACCTTTAAGATTGATCGGGAAGACCTGCAGTACCTCTGCTTCACCCAACACGCGGGAGCTAATCTCAGGCGTCAGATATTCGCTTAAGACGGCCTTGACGTCGTCTACTAAATGGTAGATAACGTTATGGTCTAATATCTTCACACCTTGTTCCTCTGCCATCGCTTTTATGTACCCCGGAGTTGTCGTCGCGAAGTTGACAATGACAGAATTACTCGTCGCCGCGTGTTCCACGTCGAATTCACCAATTGCACCTGTGCCCGAGCGCAAGATGCGTGGTTGCACTTCGTGGTTACCAAGCTCCTGGACCGCGGCACAGACTGCTTCAACCGAGCCGTGAAGATCGCCCTTGACGACGACATTCACCATCCTCGTACCATTCTCTTCCTCTGGCAGGGCTTCATCAGCTCCTGCTTCACTCTTCTCGCGAGCTCGCTTTTCCTGGAGAACTCTACGAGCTTCAGAAATTCCTTCGTGAGCAGCAGCATCTTTTTCTCGGTCGCGAAGACCTTCACGGTACTCCGTCGCATCCTTCGCTCTACCCTCATTTTCAGCTTGTAGAACCTGGTCACCTGCTGCGGGCAGATCTTTCCACCCAAGGATTTCGACCGCTGTACCAGGAGGTGCCTCATCGATTTCAACACCCGCTTCATTACGAAGATGTCGAATCCTAGCCCACGTCAGACCCGCTGCGATTATATCGCCAGGCCGTAACGTGCCTCGTTTAACAAGGATAGTAGCAGCTTTACCAATCGGTTTCAAACTACTTTCGAGAACCCAACCTTCCGCGAGGCCGTCGATTTCAGCTCGGTGGTCCAAAATCTCGGAGAGTGTCAATATGTTTTCTTCCAAGTCATCCATACCCTGGCCCGTCTTGCCACTGACACACACTACCTGGACATCTCCACCAAAATCTTCAATCTCAATACCTTCTCGCGCAAGATCAGATTTGACTTGATCTATACGAGCACCTTCCTTATCAATCTTGTTGATAGCAACGATGATCGGCACTTTAGCTCCACGTGCGTGCTTAATAGCCTCAATAGTCTGAGGTTTAACACTGTCGTCCGCGGCCACAACTAAAACAACGATATCCGTCACATAAGCACCCCGTTGTCGCATTGTAAGGAAGGCAGCGTGCCCAGGGGTATCTAGGAAGGTAATCTGTTTACCACCGGAGAGCTTCACTGAAAAAGCACCAATACGCTGAGTGATGCCTCCATGTTCCTGAGCGGCGATAGATGAATTTCGTAAATAATCGAGTAGAGTCGTTTTTCCGTGATCAACATGACCCATAATAGTCACAACCGGTGGTCTCTGTGGAAGAACCGACACATCCTCAGGTGGTGGGCGGGGTTTAAGATCACGGTCCACCTCTACCGTCGGTTCGAACCCATATTCCTGAGCGACAAGCGCAGCCGTGTCTCCAGCCATCAGACTATCTAACGAGACATTTTCAAAACCTAACTCGCCAAGTTGTTTCAAAAATGTTTTTGGCTTCACTTTGAGTGCTTCGGCCAACGCTTCAATACTTATCAATTCGGGTAATGAAATAGGAGTAGGACCGGCTTTCTCGGATTCGCGTTGTGCTTTTCGTGCTGCCTTCGCTCGACGCCTCTCCTGATATTGTTCGTAATCGAAGTCAGCTCCATCATCTTCTTGCAAGCCAAACTTGGCCCCACGTCGCGAGCGTTTTCCACGATCAGCCGCACCACTATCCCGTTGTTCAAAAGTCTCAAACCGATCGGTTCGCCCACCACGTCCACGACCTCGATCCCGACCCCCGAAGTCCCTAGCTTGACTCTGTTCCTCGAGAACCCTGGATGGAGTGTCGGTCGTAGATGCCCTGGATGGGGGAGATTTCGAGGTATTTTTGATTTGGTTCCCTGATGTGTCAAACTCCTCACCCCAGTCATATAAGGCTTTAGAACCCGAACTTTTCGGGTCTGCAACCTTCTTCTCCATCTGTTCCCAAGTATTTTTGCTATCGGATCGCGACGAAGCCGTTCTTAAATCATTTGATCCTTGTGTCTTCGTCGCTTGGGAACTCTTGGAATTATTTTTAAATTCATTACCAAAATGATTCCAGAAGTCACTACTTTTAGGAGTTTGTTTTCGTGCCAACGAACTCCAGTCCGGATCTTTCTCCGGGGGCGTAAATGGACTGGCTCGCGGATTGGTGGGTTTCGATTCTATATTACGGTGCGCATCACCAAAGGGTGAGTCGAAATTGGTTGGGGTTGACCGTGGGGGTTCTTTAAAAAATTGATTCGATCCCAGAGAGCGCGATTCTCGAGCACCTCGTCCATTCAAATCGTTGTTATTCGGGGTTTGGGAAATTCCTTGTGGGAAAACACCCTTTATGAAATCATTCGGTCGGATCGTATTAGCTTCCCTCGTTTCACGAGCAAGCGTTCCTGGTGGTCTTCTTATAAAAGTTGATCCCTGGCCGACATCCCTTAACCGCGGAGCCAGTTGGAAAGGGGATCTGTCGCGCCATTCTTTATGAGCTTCTCTTTGGAACGTCACACCCTCTCTCCGTAAGCTCGTCTCGATCTCTCGCTGCTTTCCTGCATCCCATACATGTCTAGCTTGTACACCACTGTCAGCAGGGTTAGGCTTCGGAGGTTCGGGAGTTGATTTCTGTTGCTGTTTGGCAAGTAGCTGTCGGCGCGCTAAAAGCTCACGTTGATTTAAGAAATCATCTTGTTTCGGTTGAGCTTGGGGTTTGCTATGGTTCCCCCAACCCCAATCGTCATCGTCCTTGAGGGGTTTCGTAGTTGAAAATTGCTTTTTGCTGGTTCGTGGCGTTGTGAAGCGCAACGAAAGGCGATGTTGGCAGAATGCGCATATTGAAGACTCTCGCTATATAATCTTTGCGTTAGCATTTAATCATAGGGTTCATAGATGCAATAGCTGTAATGATATGGACTAACCCCTGATATTCCCGCTCTCAGCATAGTGACAACAGCTACTCCAAATTGTCACGCGACATTTGAAGCTCGAATATGAGTAGATCCGAGAATTGCTCCAAATTGTTGAAGATGTAAAAAAGAATTGCGTATCGCGGCGCCACCCACCAAAAATCACCGATTGATCCAGATCGGAAAGTTTTAGTGGGGTCCGCCCGCAATAATAGCACAGCCACGCGGGTTCAGGTACAAGGACAAGGGTAGCTTGAGCCACATTACGTCCATCTCGAAATTTTAGCAGAACTTATTTCCTTCATTCATCCCTTACCCCGTTTTTCATATACAGCCCTCCTTTTTACCAGGACTTATATACATTCCATTCGTTTAATTTACATGACAACCTCGAATTCTCATAAATAATGGCCCGTCTAAGAGGGTCCGGCAAATCCGGACCCAAACCACCGAAGCAAAAAAAAGACACAGGACCTCCAGCACCTTTCAAGCGTCCCCCAGAAGTGCTCCAACCATTCATCGACACACTCGACGAAAAGCACATTTACATAACACACATCGACTCGCACCCACGGGACTTCAAGCGCAAAATCTTCACAGTCCCGGTGCTCATGAACCTAGCGCTAGCAGGACTTTTCGTATACCGCATGTACACAATCGTGCCGTATTACCTACGCATCGTAGCTTCCGTCTTGGGGTATTATAACGAGACCACGGTCATCGTTGAGGAGATGGAGTGGAATGAGATCATTCCCGAAGTAGGGAAACGCGCTGCGAGTTTTATGATTGATTTTTTGCTGTTTGTGTTTGTATGGCATTGGCCGTTGGACTTTTGTCTTGCGCAGGAGCATGGAAATCCGGTTTCCTGGCGGTTAAGTGTTGGGTTTAAGGATCGTGAGGTTGTGGTTAGGAGGAGTAGGAAGTGGGATGAGAATGTTGGGGATTTTGTCAATGACGCAGCTGCCAAGAGTTTATTTGTGTCGAGGATTGGCATGTCTACGGCGCCTATGCTACTCAATGAGAAAACGGGATACCTGCTTATGAACGCTGAGTGGGATTTGGATTGGGCAGCTATGGTTGATGCGCATACGATGGTCGACAGGAAGATGGCTGCGATTGAGGCCTTCAAGACGGTTGTTTTGGCTTACCATGAGGATTACGGATGGCTTTCTGTCGACATGAAAGGTGGTGAGAATGCCGATGAGGACGAAAGAAGACGCCAAGTCTTCGCCTTCAGAGATGCACTTGCTTCCGTGGGCAAGGAGGATCTGTTCTATCGCTGGATTGAGACCGTACAGTTTGAGACTGAGAAAGCCGGTGGGTTCACTAAGGAAAACCAGGAACAAGTCGCGAAGCAGATCAGGGATATGTTTAAGAAGGAAGGTATCGACTTTGATGAGTTTTGGAAGGAAAGCGTAGGTGGAGATGCACCCAATTAATGCTTCGACATAATCAAGGAAATCATAGAATTCGGAATAGACATCCCCCAATAAAAAGGGTATAACAACATAATAACAACGAGGCGCCAAATGAGGATATTCACTTTACACAGACCGAGAGCCATAATCCACAGGGCGACGAGAATGTATTGATCGTATGCAATAAGGGGAGCCCCAACAATTGGAGGCTATGCAAGCTATGTCGAAGATAACAACTACTGGCAAATTAGTTACTTCATTTTGATTTGCCCTTCTTTCCGCTCTTGCCCAAAGCAGCCTCGCGCTTCTTCGCCTCCTTAGCCTCAATCTCAGTCTTTCGTGCCTTCTCTTGGGCTTCCTTCTCCTCTTTCTCTGCCTGTTTATAGCGTAAGTAGGTATCCTATGTATCAGTATGATTGAGTATTTACGAACCTGTTTTCTGGCAGCCTCAGCTTCACGCTTCTCTCGGATGAGCTTTAGGCGGGCCAAATCAGCCTTAGCCTCATCTGTCTTGCCAGCCTCATGAAGCTTGCGATATCTCTCTTTAGCTTGTTGAGCTTCCATGGACTCGCGCTCCTTTCGGCTCATAGTCGATAGGTTCTTGACTCCTTCGGTTGCCTCTTCGACAGCATCGGATGGCGGGGCCTTGGTCTGGTTGCGCGCGGCTTTGGAGTGGTTAGGGTTGGCAGGCATATCGTCATCTTCTTCCTCTTCGGAGTCGGTGGGCATGTCGCCAACTTGGACAGACTTGCTCTTCCTAGCAATGGCGGCTTCCTTCTGGGCCTTCTTGGCTTGCTTACGCTCTTCTCGAGTCAATTCGGCATTCTGTTGGGAGGGACCAGCGTCGTCGGAGTCCTCATCCGAGTCTTCTTCTTCGGAATCATCGTCATCGTCATCTTCGTCTTCCGGCTTAGCATCTGCACTCCACATGCTAATCTCATTACCGTCGGCATCGAGGGGTCGAAGGTCACGAGAGTAATGCTTTCCACCTGTAGAAGAATATTGTTAGCAGCGGTCGCGTTAAAAGGGTAATAGAAGAGAATGAATGGAAGGCATTTATCAATCACTTACCTCCTCGTGTAAACTTCTTAAACTTTCCTCCCCGACCGCGGGAGTTGGCGCCTGGTGCTCCTCGTCCAGACATGATGGTGTCAAGGATTGATTGTGATGAAAGGTTGATGGTGGGATAGCTTGATCGAATCCGGCTTTTTCAAGCTCAATGCGCCGTAGAAAAAAGAACCCGAAATAAAATAAGGTCAAGCTTTTGTCTAGAATTGACTAGAGAAGCACCAGTCTCCCGAAATTTAAAAGTAGAGGTTTAAAAGTAAAGTAAACGTTTGAGAAGTCGCCGAAGTGTGATGTTATGTATGTCGAGTCAAACCGCATGCATATGGAAAGAGGGGCAAAAAAATAACACACGACTCGGCGGGCTGGGATTTGATTGATTAGCACTGTAACTTTTTTTTACTGCGGGAAGGAGTCAGAGAGGTAATAGCGAAGACCTGAATGGCGGGGTAATCTACTTATTAGGCTTGATACGTTCCCCTGCTGAAATACAATGTCTTTGATTGGCCCAAACTCGACCTTTGTGGACTAGCTCTGACCCACCATGCCACTTCACATAGATTTGCAAGATTCAAAGAATCCACTCAAAGGTGATGTGGCTTACTATGACATAGATGTGGCTGGACAATATTGGATAAACCCCGGGGAATATCGTTGCGCCGGTCTCCACTCTGCCCAAACTAATTAAATGAAATTTTCAAGCTAATTCCTTTCCTTCCTTTCTTCTTTTTTTCTTCATCATAAGACAACATCCTTCATATTCACTCTGGCTTTCGTCGCTCTTCGGAGTTCTCAATGACAGGTCTTGGAGGGGAAATTGGAGGAAAGACGGAATATTCTTCGATCACTTACCCTCTGGCCCGTTGTAGTTCTTTTGGAATTGCCGTTGGGTACCAGAGAAATTTTTGCATCGATACATAAATCCGACATGGGATTATTTTGACCATTTCCAAGTCTAATCGAACCATATCAGATGTGAGTCAACTAGTAGCGGTCTAGAATACCATTGGAGTGTTATGAGTCACTCTCAATTGCTACTTTAAGCCACTCACCCCTGCAAACGTAATTCCTCATCTTTACATGCAACAATGTCGTAGTAGCATCATACAGCGTTGCCGTCGCGCCCTGTGCACTAGGACCAAGTAATATCCCGATCGAATCCATGATGTCGGATCCACGAAACCAGTCACTGATGAGAGTGGGGACCACGATTTCGCATTTACCTACTAAAGGAACCATTACCCGAGCCTAGGTCATCAACAACAATAGTTTTAGCTCAGATTCGTTAGACTTTGGAAGAAGATATGGAAGATCTATTCCCAGGGCCACTAGGTGTCCAGCCGAGATTCGTGGCCAGCTTGCTAGCCATCCGTATCCTTTCCGCGACATCATTATATTAGATATTTAGACTGTTCTTGGTGGCCAAATCGTACTATGTATCATGCAATTGGAATATACAACATTATTTTCCAAAGCTCGCATCCAAGTCAAAGTGTCACGTCGGTTCTCACAACCATAAATGGAGGCTAATCACCCTGTTGGTTCGCGAGGAGCATGTAAATAATTTTACAACTCCTTCATGACAAGACGGAGGCACTTTCATGATACATGGTTAGGCTATTGGCATCTCTCAACACTCGTCTAATACATGAAATGGGTTTCCAGGTACATCTCGATGGCCCATAGTTGATTTTCGTTGATAGTACAAATGAGTAAACCCAAAAACGCGCCATGCGAATGGAAGACGTTATTCCTACCTAGGTAGTCTACATGGTGTCTTTCAAGTTTGGGTCAGCAGGAGGAGTGGTGACTACAGGTTGGTCCGTAATTTGAACCAGACCCTCAGGCTCTTAAATCCCATCTATGGAAACTCACAAGAATCACTGCCATGTCGTTGATATGGACGTTAAGAGGGTACCGACGCCTAATATTCCCTAATCTATGTCATACCCATCACATTTCTACGCCTACTAAAGTTCCTCGTATTCACTCCCTTTATGGGGACTAGAGTAGCTTTGGTCTCGCCCCTTTTACCCCTAATTCTAGATTATTCCTTTGAATCGGCTAGATACCTAGGTAAGCATAGCTTTCATCTAACATCTACCTACGTGCCCAGCAAAAGAGAATCACGAAACATGTATCCGCTTTATAACGGCGAAGCAGTGTATCGTAACCAGGCCCAGAGGAAAATGGGAAATTTAAGAGTTCAAATTCTGAAAGTTACTTCACATATATTCCGTGAACTGTAGATGATTTTAATTCTCAGCATAACTGTACCGGCAGTTCTTATCATTGGAAAGAGTGACCTAAATCACATTGGTTTGACATAGCCAGTCCAAGAAGCCAACTGCGCCCAATAAAAACCTTAAGAAGGTACCGACGAGCAACCCCACGATACACCACACATAGTAAGTTTTAAACCATAATCCAACAACCAATCAACCACGCGGTGCAGTGGTGCGGTTGCGAGAATCGAACATGTCTGGTCCGGGGTTCAACTCCAGGTTTCACCATGATGTTTCGAACTACACTGGGAATGATGACATGCATAGCTCCAGCTAACTCCTGATTCAAAACTTCGTTCTGACCCAGACTTCCTTTTTTTCCCCTTTGAATCAGACCAATGCGAACGGGTTTTGCGTACAAAGATAGAATGTCCCTTCCACCGCGTTCCCTTATGTCCAAAGCAGGTGCCCCTGGACGGTTCCAATCATTACACTACTTCCATTCTTACAGCCTCAATAGACATGCCGAGCTGATATTAATAAAAAGGTGTAGGTTTTTGGTGAAAGTGATGGGTATCACGTGCTTCTTCCCGAAAATTGCATAATCCCACGAGTATTCACTTAGTAAGCATATCGTAGAATGTTCTCCATGATACTCGCATCTCATCCCATCATCCTTTCATCTTCCAGCCTAACTGATCCAAAACGAACATTCTCAAATCAGCTCATGACTAGACACTTTATCAATTCCCTTTCCACATTTCCTCTTCTAAAAAAGCTCATTTGACTATCATTTCAACAATAAATTCCCCCGAAAACTCCACTTCAATCTGAGCTCTTTTCATTCCACCAGCCAGCCGAATTCAACGCCCCTCTACAACACCATCACCACCACCAAAAAGCAAAATGAGCAGCGACATCCTCCACCACATCAACTCCCTCCCAGAGCTAAAATCCCTCTTCGCATCAACAACCTACGTCGCAGTAGACTTCTACGCAGATTGGTGTGGACCCTGCAAGGCCATCGCGCCGCACTACGAAGGGCTAGCGAAGCAACACTCCGTTCCTAATGTCTTGGGTTTCGCCAAGGTGAATGTTGATAATGCGCAGGATATCGCGCGTGAGTATGGTATTACGGCTATGCCTACGTTCATGTTCTTCAAGGAGGGGCGGCAGGTTGGGGTCAATGGACAGCCTGTGATTCGTGGCGCTGACCCTAGAGCGTTGAGTGCGGCGGCGGAGAAATTGGGCGGACTTGCTAAGAAGAGGGTTGCGGAGGCTAATGCGAAGTAAAGGGACCATGTTGTGGCGATTTCGTGATGAATGGGGATGTGATCGGTTATTGCGTTCGTTTGATCCGAATAGAGATGATTGTCGCACATGGGGTTAGTTGATATTCGGCGTTATGATATTATGCTAAAGGTCGTACCACATGAATAGTACTTCCTATTCCATTCATAGTGCGGTGCTATCAAAAGCAGGTGTAAGGCTTTTTCCTATCTTGTAGATGCTCCTATTCCCTAGGCTGCAGCTTCAGCTCACTTGTTCATTCAAGCTTTACCCCTTAAGGATCAGTATCATGTACTAAGGTGCGCGCGATAGGATGTGTCTCCAGCGGAGCCCTATCCAACCCGAAGTCCTGTGTAACGATACCCCGGTTGGCACTCTACCCTATCAGTTTGAGACGATTCTTTGTCAGAGTTCTAGTAGTCTCCTGTTTTTCTAATTTCATCGTAGAATTCATGGTCAGCACTATTAGAATTGAATAGGCACTTTTGATCGTTTTCGGAGTATCTTGAAGGACTTTAGTCACTGCCCCCGGCATGGTGCGCTTCCCCGCTTCAATATGCAGCGATATCACCTATACAAGTCCGATTCTTCTAGATCATGGCTAAGTGGAAATGGGTCGAAGATCCAAGGGATTGGATTGAAGTTATCGATGTTTAAAGGTTTTTGAGTGCACTTTTAAAAGATCTCTTGATAGATTAGTCTGTACCCAGGTAAATATCATTGTAACAAGCCACTCCGATATTATAAGAGAAGCAAAGGGCTTAGGTTACAGTACTGAAACCATACGAGTTACCGTGTAACAGACTTTACAGGGTTCGGAATACAAGGAGTTGTCGTTATCAGATCAACGTAGGGAAGATTGCTTTGGGGGTCAGCAGGTGGGCATTCGGCAGAGCTTGCCGATAGTTTAACAGATCTCTATGGATAGGAAATACGCCGGTAATGATCCCGGCTGGGAAAGTAACCGAACTTGAGACTCTCGGTCAGGCTTCAGTTGATATCTTATTAGACACCTAATATAACAACAGTTATAAGCGCCGTATGCCCTTGACTTGATGGTCACTAATGGTGCGTTGCATTATATCAGTAACATTGTGGGTCTTGATGTGTAGGGGTACCATGTAACATCGCCACGTGCTGAGGTGAACAGACCGATGGTTCCAAAGCGCAAAGGAATCAGGGCTTGCTAGGATAGCATACCCTTGACCATGTCCTGAGCCGCACAGAACGATCATCAGTGTGATAGATCAGCGATGTCAGATCTCAAGTAAGAAGAAGAATGGGGTGACGTGGCATTGTAAGATCCCTTCAGCTTCGAGCTAATATCGACTTCACCTCTCAAGTAGGCGTAAGACTGTCAGGCATCAACCAGTTGGGACTTTGTGTGACATAGACGATACGCTGTGGCTTGCAGCAACATGCAGAATGAGCAAATCCGAGTATTACTTTTTCTATGTTGGTGCTGTTGTTCTTAAAGCCTTTCCTGACCCTGGTTGTTTTAGCTGATAAGACCCTTGACTGTTATACCCTTGTCCATGAATTTTTAAATAGAATGCTTAATCAACTTTAACAGTACCATTTGCCTCTGCATATAATCGGTGAAACTGTTTTATCTCATTGGAGTCATGTTTTGATTATATGGGACGAACGGTTAGTCCCTAGAGCCTTGTTGGAGATTATATGTCCTAACAGATCTAAACATAGTAAGCTATTTTGAGGCATTTATGAGAATCAAGACTGAAACTAACTCATAAAAGTTTATAGCCATGAGTAAAAAAAGGCATAAATGCGAGTTATACGAAAATGTTACTCGAACCGCCACACCCCTATCCCTTGCATATAGGCGCGCCAGTTACTTGAGACAAACCCCATGTTGTTATAAAGTCTTCATGCATATGTACCAAGTTATAAAATCAACCGAAACCGGAGAATAAAAAGAAAACAGTACGATGAAGTGAACGGCGTTGAAATAAGAATGGCCCACACCGGGATATATCCACCATTAGGAGAGTTAAGGGTCAACACCATGTGCAGATATTAACACCTAAGTAAACACCGGGATTATACCACCCAAATAACATATTTTGCAATGCTTAGCTAATCCGTAATAACAGTGTCTCGGTACCTAGTATTTATATCTGGCACCCATGGTTCATGGTACCGTATCCGAAGTGACACTAAATCCCGACGCGGATGTACGTTGGAAGTCACATACATATAAGAATATGTAAGACATGCATGATAACCGTGCCATCGGCACTTAATGATCAGCATATTCATGCCCCTCTCAGAATTCAATCTCGATAGCCCATACACTGCGGCCTTGCTGCGGCCGTGCTCCATATTTGGTGTCACGCACAAGCTTGGCCTACGAGCTGTCCGACTTTATATAAAGGGCGGCGAGCCCGGATCATAGGAGCGCCACTTTCTGCAAGAAACCTGTTTTCTGACTCCGAAAGTGTCGTTTTTACGGAGGGTAACCCTGCTTTACAGGACAACCCATCGGAAGGTGGTTGGTACGTTGGCACACTCAGGATTATACTATCGTGACTTCAACTCATTGGATATCTCTCTAACCTAACTATTCGGATATTGAAGTACAACAACCACCATTATTCCCAGCTCGTACAAATAACCTTATTGGTTAAAGACAGAAAGAGAAAAATAAACCCGTGTCACCATTCGATCGTGAGGTCAAGTGTCTAGCCAGAGTGCTGGCAACAGAAGCTAAAAACCCGCCCACGCACATCATAACCCAAATATACAACAGCAATTGTGCAAAAATGTCCAGTACCTAACAATCTAATTAAAAAACGATGTAAGATTGATTACCCCTCCGAAATTTTTCCTTTTCTGTATTCCAACACCATGGCCGCCCCCCGAATATCCGGTTCATCAAGAGGAGGCAATGGCTCCGTCGCTGAGAGATGTGGGTATGTTGTAACTAATAAAAAAAATCGAAAAAGGAAAGAGTCAAAAAGGGAAAGTAATTCGAAAAGCCCTTAGGCTGTTGGAATTAGGCGACATTGTACGCCGTTATTCAGCGTTAATGATAGTGTTAATTGTTCCCTCCATTCGGTCGGATCGAGGTTCTCGATACTGGAGAATGCGTGGAGTAGACGCGCGATCGTATACGATGATTCCGTGAGGGCGAACTTTTGACCGGGGCAGATTCTCGGCCCGCCGTTAAAAGGCAAGAATTCCCAGCCGGGGCGAAGGTTTTCCCATCGTTCAGGACGGAATTCGTCAGCATCTTCGCCAAAGAATTCCTTCCTTCGGTGCATAACGAATGTGCTGTATGTGACGACGTGGTGCTTGGCGACGAAAAGTGGCGATTTACCGTCAGGGCCACCACCTACGGGAAGTACGGTATCCTTGTTGGCCATGCGACTGTTTGTGGCAATGGGCGGGAAGAGACGGAGAGCTAAAATCGATATTAGCTTTGCGGATTGGTCAAGAAACCCGGGGTAGACTTACTCTCTTGCACAATATATCGGAGATACGTCATATCCATGATAGCCTCGTACGTCAGAGGCTCACAATAATGTTCGAGTACATTGGCACGAAGTTTAGCCCACACGTCAGGCCTTCGAGCCAACATGAAGAAGACGAAAGCTAGTAAACCAGCAGTAGTATCTCGAGCCGCCAAGAGCATGTTCACGATCTGATCCCGGAGAAGAATTGGGTTGTCGGTATCCTTAGCAAGCTCGTTGAGGAAAACATACTTCTGACGCATTGCCTCGTCATCGACTTTCTTTTCGGACGGGAATTCCTTTTGCCTACGTCGGTACTCGAGAGCTTGTGCAACGAACTTGTCAGCGTATGCATGGACAATATCGCAAGAGTCACGGAACTTCTTGTCCCGATGAGTGAACATGAGGTTTCCGAGACGTAAGCGTAAGATGGTGCCTTGTTGGGCGTAATCCAAAGCGTGATGGAAGGTGGTGGCGGATTCAGAGGCGTTCTCTGACATCAAGCCTACAGACTCTCCAAACATGTACTCGCTATTAGAGTCAAGAACCTATCGAGGGATTAGCTATTAGGGATGAGATAAGAACGCAATATGAGGCTACGCACCATGCGGAAGAAGAGTTGTTGAAGATCGACCTCGTAGTTACGACGCTTGATGAGGGAGATGAGTTGGTCGACGTGGTGACCGAAGATGGAGAAATCCGTTACTTGGGCTCGAACGAAGCTGGGTCGGATGAGAGCACGTTGGTGTGCCCAAATTTCGTCGTCGGTGGTAAAGATGCCTTGGCCTAAAAGTGGAGAGGCGCTCTTCCGTCTAAGAGGACCCATACCAAAGTCTTGGAATTGGAATGACAAGACATTCTGGATAAGTGTTGGATCGCAAGTGTTGATTGTGGTTCGAAAATACGTGTTGGTGGTGAAGGTGAGGCCATTGGCGGCATGTCGAGACCTGAGGAGGTTAAGGAAGCCATACTTCTTCGCAGCTGCGAGATTCTGCATGACGATGTCAGTCCCCAGATATGGGTCCATCTGGGGCAGCTTCTTGGGAGGCAGGCAGCCATTCTGTTTCTTCATATACGAACGGCGTCGACATCGTATCAGCCACTGGACTATATAGTATATGGACAGGATGATAAGGCCGGCAGCGGCTAGGAGCAAGGAGAAAGCCATGATGAACTGGGGAGACTTCGAAAAAGAAAAAGGGAAGTTATCTGTTACACGGCAGAACCTCAAAAGAAAGATGGGGAGCGGAGAAGGTTACGAGCTTACTTATACTCTCAATATTCGTTCTGGCCAGTGCTGGACCCAGACCGTGACAAATGTGCAAATTTGCCCATCTATCTAAAGCCCGATGATGCCCAGCGGCAAGACGTTTCGACGAGCAGGTACTTTTGGAGCAGTAACAGGCAGGGGATCCATAAACGAATTTGTCGACCGAACCGTCTTGGCCATCGATACGCACATGTTCAAGCGTCCACGAGTTTTTTGTTAGCCAGATTATCAACTCGGTTGAAACTTTCCTCTTTAACCAATCAGGCAATTGTCCAAAGGATGCACCCAATCATCTGGCCCCGCAGAGACCTCGTCACTGACATGGCAGATCCAATGGAATGCTTGTCACAAGGGGATAAATGCACAGGCAGTAGAAGAGTTACTCATGGAAAGTACCGTGCCGGCCGGAGAACGGAATCGATCAAGAAAAACTCTTCCTTCCCCCCTCCCCATATGGAAACAGGCCACTAGCTCCACGGCTGATGAGCGTGCTTTCGTTGTCTATCCTTCCTCCTGGATGCTGCTGTGGCTGGATATTGTTGGGCTCGAGCTCTCCTCTCAACCACTCAGACACACGGTGCGTATGAACATTTCACTATACGAGCATTATAAATTTCATAAATACCTACACGTACGTCATATCCATGTGTTCTCTCTGTTTTGATTATGTGTCTACGTAAGACTGGCGGGACCTCCTATTTCCTGGTACTTGGATTTTCAGCTAGCTAACCGACTCCGCCCGAGTAGATTTCCCATGGGTCCTTGTAGCTATCGTCAGTTGGGCCGAGCTCTGATCCAGAGGCACTTCGGCGACGTGTACCCGACGGCCTGGCCCCGAAATCAGTTCCGGTTTTTACATCCGTTGTCTCTAGCTTGTCTCACTCATCGCGGGACAGAGCCATAGTAAGCAACAAGGTTCGATGGTAGCGGTGTCACCATTCTATTCTAGACAAGGGAAACGATCCTCCTGCTAGGCGAGGCGTGCCGTGGAACTAGGGTTAACCTTTCTCATGGGAACGCATCAAAAGTAGGGCAAGCAACCACGTCCTTACTAGCTTCATACTGGGCCTCCGGGATAGATGACTAGGTCGATGACTAGGCGATGGAGGCTGAAGTTCGAAATGTCCGAGACACGTGGTGGTCCAGTACAGAAAAAGGGGATACTGTTGAGGATGGGAAGTACAAGGAGATGGGAATGTGGAATATCGGCGATACGGTACACTTGGCACGTTGTTCTCTCGCAAGTCATAGTATAAAAAAAGAAAAAAGAAAGAAAAAGACTCCCGATAGACTGGCTAGACAGCCAAACTAGGCTTGGTATGGTTAAGAGGACCCCCCGTGGCTTGGGCAGTATACCGAGGATTCGGGGTGAGACTTAAGGTAAGAAGGCCAATGCGTACCTGGGAGAGCCACCAGAAAAGTCAGCGGTAATAGGCGGAGGTGCCGGATGCGAGTAAGCTAGGCAAGAAAGAGGAAAAGGAAAATAAAAGATTGGGAATAAAAAATTATCCATTTGGCCTGTTTCATGGGCTGGTTCCAATCGAGAGGTCAAGATCAACAAATCCCTCTCGAATCCACAGAAAAGGGCGGTATTGTTACATTGAAAGGCTCGCGGTTCCGTTACCACAGCCCATCCGCTTCGATGTTCTCCTACGATGTAAACCTCTAAACTGTTTACAGCTGTCAAGTTGAGGGGGGTCGCCGGTGGGGATGAGCAGGGGGTATAGAGAACCTAGGCAGGGGATTCAGGGTTCTGACAGGGTCTTCGGCTGAACCTGCAGCTTTCTCCATACTTAGCTTAATATCCTATAGGATCGTTCCAGGGGGCGGCATGGGACTGCCGGATTTCCTACTACGACACTATTTTGTGACTACTACGGGGAACTGCACATTCCTACACTCCAGCACGCCAGGAATGATGCTGCTTTTGCCTCGTAACGCTTTTAGGCCTCGCCCTTTTTATCCCACCACACTTTCGTTAGGCAATAATACTACTACCTAGAAACTAATAAACCCCTGGCTAGTTGCAATGATGTTGCAGGCGATAAGAGAGTTACAGGCGGCGGCAAGGATATTCTCGATGCTGGACGCTTTGCTGGACCCTCTAATATCTTTATGAGACATTCGTCGCAATAGGAAAGCTTCTAGCGTCGCCATTGGAAGAAGCGAAGAAGCAAATGAGAGTGGACCGACCAAGAACGCGGCCCAGTTCCAAGGCCATGGGAAAGCCATGGGAAATGACCGCGATTCCGTCGGTGTGGATTTGTAACCAACAATTATCGTCAGTGGCCTCCAGGGCGGCCAATCATACCTGTTGAAGATTATAGACCTATTCCGGTGTGATGGGTTGCCGCGCCTCTCACGCACTATATCCCGAAGGGCTGAAAGTACCCCCGTCCGGTAGAATAGACATCACAATGATGTGTATACACAACGTGGCAGTGACTTACATGTAGTACAAGTTTGGTTCTGGTTCAAAAGCGCCCAAATCTCCCAACCGTATTCTCTACGAAAGACTCAGGAAATTTTTGTCTGTGCAATCCTAGCCCAACCATAATATCTCATTACACTTACCAGACTTACCTAGGTGCACACGCCATAACGATTGCTTTTTCACGATGACTACAATTAAAAACGTCGCCGTTGTCGGGGTTCGTCCGCTCCACCTTCACAAAATTCGTAGCACAATGTGATGTATAATGCTGACATTTTTTCATTAGGCAACTGGAAAGATCGGCCGCCCAATCGTGGACCATCTTCTAGCGTCGAAGCTCTTCAACGTGACCGTTCTCACCAGAAATGGGAGTCAAGACCGCGGATTCCCCGCCAATGTCAGCGTTAAAGAGGTGAACTACGATTCTATTGAGTCCCTCGAGTCAGCACTCCGCGGTCAGGATGCGCTAGTCTCAGCCATGGCCTTTGAGGCCATTCACATGCAGAAAAATCTTGTAGATGCCGCGTTTCAAGCCGGCGTTAAGAGGATGATTCCTTCTGAGTACGGCAACGATCTTTTGAATCCTAAACTGGCGGCGTTTCCTATCTACCAACCGAAGATTGCCATTCGGGAACAATGTGAACAGAAAGTCAAGGAAAACCCCTCTTTTTCTTGGACCACAATTCATAATGCGTCGTTTCTTGGGCCTGATTGGACTCTGGACTTCATCGTGGATGTGAAGGAGCGCAAAGCCGACATAAAAGACGGCGGTGACGTACTCTTTTGCGCTACCACTTACGACGATATTGCCCAAGCTGTGATCGGCATCTTGACTCACCCGGAAGAGACGGCCAATCGCCCCGTGAGAATCTCCAGCGTCAACACGACCCAGAACGAATTAATTGCAATAGCCAAGGAACTAGGGGCCACCGACGGATGGAACCTGACGTATTCCCAAACCGAAAATTTGGAAAGTGAGGCCTTCAGGCGCTGGTCAGAAGGTGACCATAGCGAGGAGGTAATTGCTATGTTTATTAACCGTGCTTTCATTGGTAAAGGTTGGGGCGGGTATTTCCCCGTCCGCGATAACGATTTGTTGGGCATCAAGGGCTTAGGGAGAGATGAGCTGAAAGCCATCATCAAATTAGCCATTGATAGATGATCAGCACTCGAAGAAATTTCAAATGAAAGATGGGTGGATGACACAATAGGTACCAGAATATCAATGTCCAGTACCAATGTATTATACTACCCTAGTATCTTTCCCGGCACCGTGGCACCGGGTCTGCCTCCCCACACTCGACATAGGTATAATACTTAGATCTTGGACATTCCCATCTCCAATCCTGTAGAGTAAAACCTGTACCTCGACTGATTAAAGTCGCAAAATTCCGACGAAATGAAACCCTAGATATTGCTCGTCGGAGCGCCTATACGCTCTTATCCAGCCAGAGTCCGTTCAAATCTGAGAAGAAACTATCCCTATTAACCCCGATCGATGGGTTGGAGTCCACATATAAGTACACCTCGTACATATACAACGAAACACCGCAGAAGAAACCCGAATGATCCCGCTTTTTATCTTTTTTTTTCTAAAGCCTCTTCAACTTCTTCACTGTACCGTCTGCGCCAGTCAAGAGAGGTATTTTGACAATATGTATAATATTAGTATGTTGCCCTTTATCTACCGTTTTATGTATTTTTTTCATCTTTTTTCTTTATTACATTCGAGGTTGGCCGCTGTAACTTGTCCTTCGCGGCCCTCGAGCAAAGGAGAAGTTTCCGTGATGTTGGTTTTCTTCATCGCCAACAACGTGACGCCGGTTGTGTACTAGTTCTTTCTCATCCCGCGCTTCACTGACGACTTCGACCTCGACATGTTTTCGGATATTGTTCGCGGTGGGGATGCTACCGGTGGTACTCGAGTCGGTCCAACCCTTGAGGTCTTGCATCTTGACGTCTTCAACCATTCGTTCTTCGCTCTCGTTGAAGGTAATGTTGGTGATTGGATTCGCCGTCGGAGGACCGCCTCGTCGTCGCCAGCTCTGATGACTGCCACCACCAAACGTTCGAAGGTCGCTCCTCGATTCCTTGTCGGTTAACTTCTGCTGCGAGCGCATCGTGGTGAGCAACGAGCCGAAGACGGGAGATAACCATAGCTTTAAAAGAGGGAAGACCATGGGCAAGTTTGTCGTTATTACGGCTACGAAGGTCTCTCGTACGGCCCAAGATCCTGCTAGTTGGGCACCATTGACGGGATCCTATTGCAGGTCATGTTAGCTCCTGGGATCTTACCGATTGGACTGTGCCACGCGAGAACAGCAAACTTACAGTCACGATGAGAGCGCAACGCAGAATAGCACAAGCCACGACGAATAAACCACCACTGAAGAGGATGATCAAGCCAAACTTCTTCACTGGTTTTAAACTTGATTGCCAAAGCATGGGAACAGGGATGGAAATCAGGTATAAGTCAGTGATCACGTTCATCGAGAGATAAACCCAGATGATCTCGTTTGAAAGGGCGGGCTGGCAAGTATCTGTAGTTATAATAGGTCAGTATTCATTCGCATCCATTGAAGATTCTAAAAGGGGGAACCTACTGCCAGGGTCCGGGTTTATTTGCCAGTATTTATGGAACGGTCGGCAGCCAAGGAAGAGGTTCATAAGGATAACGACGAAACTGGTGCCGAGAAGTCCAAAGCCGATGTAAATACGAATAAGGTAACTTCGATTTAATCCCGCCTGTTTATAATTAGTGAAAATTCTTCAACATATCAAAAAAGCAAATGCTTACTGTCAGACGCATGTAGAAAATCAAAAGAGATGCCTTGAGTGACCAAAGAAGAACCGAATAGGAGGACCATCCAGCAATTTGGATCTTTGAGCCAATAACTCTAGACGAATCAGTCAGTATATCATCTTCACCCAAATTATCCATCTTTCGACACATCCACTGTATGATCCCACATACCTCGTCTTGTATTCCGCGCTATCGGGCGACAACGCGGCTCTCGCCTCATCCGTCATTCCATTGTTGGCTAATCCTTGAGCAACAGCACCAACCGAATACGCAAGACTGGTCTCAATGGCATAAAAGGTCTATGTATAAACCCAAGTTAATTTCACAAACTTCATCAAGTTGAGAACCCTGAGAGTCATTAACAAAGACTAACCGCTCCAACCCAAACTAAATAATCATCTGCTTGAAGATGTCTGATTCCTACTGCCTTTATCCGGGCATATGTTCGAAGCATAGTAACGACGATACCGATAGAAAGGAGTGTCCAAGCCTCGATGGTGAACTGAAGCATAGCGGCTTTCGCAGCCGCAGCAGCCGCAGCAGCCGCGGCCGCTGCCGCTGGGTCCGGTGGTGCGGCGGCCGAAGACATAATGGTGGATGATGAAAAACGTGGCAAGAGAACGAAGCAAGCGAGAGACGAGACTATTGGAGTGGACTTGACTTGAAGTCGACTAGTGAAGACAAGCGGATGGACGGGCTTGTTAGAGGTTTTTACTATTCAAGAGTTGTGCCACATGGAGGAGGGTTGGTATATACTATTGTACATCTGTTACATAGAATTATACATTTGTTGGCCGAGCAGGGTCCTTTGTGAATGGCGTTGTGACTGGTCAATTCAGGGCAGGTCCATAGATCGGGGTATCAACATGGGTTCTCATGAGCCTGAACCAGAAATTGGCTGTATTGACAGGGTTGGGGCTAATCTCGAGTCATTATCAGGGTGGATAGCCGATGCCACATATATGGATACCCGGTGAGAGATCGACACAAGCTCAAACTGATACTGGAGGATAGTTGCGGTTATCGTTAGTGTGACGATTTATATCACTTATACGATCAATAACCGCATGATCACACGAGGAGGCGGGGTGTGCTTACTTACCTCACTTGCCTCGTAATGCAGGAACGCACACGATGTGTTATCTTTCCCCTTATTCAAATCTTGGTAACCTAGACGCAGCTCAATATTACCACCCAAAGCTACCCCTAGCATCTGTACATACTATTTGTACGTCACATAAGCCCTAGAGCTCATACAGTTAATATTCTGTCGAGTGAAAATGTGCCGTCTTTCATGAGACGACAATCGGCCCCGATTCTATGCAGGAGAGCATGCGCGGCTAAAGATCACTGTTACATTCCCTCAGGGGCCGGCAAGTTAGCCTCTGCATGCTGGCGGGACCTCCGCCATGTACTACGTATTCAGGTACGTATGTACAATACATCATATCTGATTCTTTGGGGGCAGGTCAATGCTCTCCGTGGGATGGCGATGATTTCACGTGGGAGGCATTGTCATGCTGGGGGCGAACAAGTAAAATAAAACAATTTACAAAAAATTTCCTTGATTCGTGTGAAGACGAAGGAATGGGATGCTCAGGGGTCTTAGCTGTTGAGAGAGACCGAAGCTAGAGAGCCTCAAGAACCCCCGCGGAATTAGCTCCCCGGACTTCCTTTACCTCTTCGGTATTACTTGTTACCTACTGGTTACTTGTTGGCTGCATGAATGCCTAGGTAGCTCGGACTTTTATGCTCTCTATCTGAAGCTCCTATGCATGCTACCCTCCAATTGTGTATATGCACGTATGTAGAACAATTTCGAATCTACGATAGAAAATTTCTGATGGTGTGCTGCACATTTGTTTTGCATATGCAAGTTGGTAGAAGCGAGGAATTATGTGAGCAATAGTATCACTCCTCTTTCCCCTCCCACACCTGCACTACACCAACTAAACCAACCAACAATAACATAAGCATTTTCCTCAATGGCCCTATGTTGGCCACAGCTTGCATCTAATCAACAATCAGTCATCTGTTGTCGTAAGCCGGGCTCTGCCGAACCGAACACGCCATGATAGTTGATCATAGTTCAAGCCACCAAGTGCCCTTAAATGAGATATCCACGATTTCGTGCATGTAACAACGGGAGAGACTGGAGAACGTTAAGATTTAGTAAGTTATAAAAGGGCTATTATAGGTTGTCAATCGTTAGAAGCGGTGGGGAATCTAAGAAACAAAAAGGAGGCCCTAATGGTTCCCATGTATTGCAACAGCGGGATGGGCATAAGCTAGACCAATCAAAGCAAGTGATCAGCGTTCGCTTCTTCGGCTATTCTACTGGTTTGGCGTTGGTGGGTAAAATCAGCATTTAGCAAGTACCTGGGTATGTGCCAAGAGTGTGGAGGGTTTCCCTTTCGAGAAGCATTTCATAACAAGACAAAATAAGACAGCCTTCCCCTTGTTAGCTTACAAGGAGCCGGCCCTATGACCCCCTTGCTTCGTACCGTACGACAAGAAACGAGAGAAGATTAGGGCGGGCCGTCGGGATGGAGATCAGAGTCAAGCAAGGCCGTGCTCCTGCTACTCAGCATGGAAAAGGGTCTCGGCCTTGTGCCGCTTCGAAGCATCAGCAGGGAGAGGGGGGGTGAGCACGGGGGTGAGTTGAACTCGACTATTACCTATGTTAGATCCTTAATGGGCTTTGTATGTCCAACAAGTTTATCCTGCGACCTTTATCCCGTTTTCCGGCTCTTTTCTAGACCAAGCTGTACTATACCAAGAAAGACGCACTTTCTAGTCGCGTAGGACAAACAAGCCGTCGGATAAAGCACCGAGTGAGAACGAGTAGCGCGTGTAAGTGTATCATCACTATGGCAGATCCCAGCTCAACGGAGAAGCGCGACAGCATCACAATGGAAAAGTACGATTGCGTCGTTGTTGGCGCTGGTAAGTTTGCTCCTTTTCTTTTGCTCTACTCCCCCCCTCTCTCCTCTATTATGTGCAGACGGGGCGGATGATACACCTACTGGTGGATAAGGAGACGCATATTGACCCTCTGACTTGTAGGTTGGTACGGTTTAGCTGCGGCGAAGCAGTTCCACTGCACGCAACCAGAATGCTCTCTCGCCGTCTTCGACTCGCAGTCCAGCTTAGGCGGCACATGGGCCGACGACCGTCTATACCCTGGATTGAAGAGCAATAACTTACTGGGAACGTTCGAATATCCCGACTTCCCTATGGATACGCCAACATTTGGCGTCAAGACTGGTGAACACATGCCGGGAGAGGTTATCAATAATTACCTCAAGGCGTACGCCGCCAGGTTTGGCATCACAAACATGATTCGCTTAAACACGAAGGTACTTGTCGCGGAACACCAGGATACCGTTGAAGGCGGCTGGATGTTGACGGTTGCACCCCCGGGTCAACCCCCCATTAAAGTGTTTGCTCGTCGTGCTATCTTCGCGACGGGTCTAACCTCAGAGCCTTTCCTACCACATTTTGCAGGCCAAGAGACCTTTGGAGGCAGAATCTTTCATGGCAAACAGTTCAAACAGAACAGTGATACGTTAGAAACAGCAAAGAGAGTCACCATCTTTGGTGCCACCAAATTCGCTTGGGATGCAGTATACGCATACGCGACTGCAGGCGTCAAAGTCGACTGGGTTATTCGCTGTATGCATTCCCCTCCCCATAATCTCACCGAATTGCAGTGTTCGTGCTAACCATATTCGGTAGCATCTGGCCATGGCCCGTGTTGGATTTCGCCATCCTATGTTACGCCACTTAAGAAGTGGATTGAGAAACTTGCGAGTAAGTTGCTTTTTTTGCAGCAATAGCGTTTCTGCGAAACATGAATCCTAACACAGAAATAGATGTGCGTTTCTTAACCTGGTTTAGTCCTTGCGTGTGGGGGGATATTGATGGCTATGGGGGAATCCGCGGCTTTTACCACGGCACGGCTTTTGGTCGGAGTATCGTCAACTCCTTTTGGAAAGTCTTAGGTGGAGATGTGATTAATCTCAACGCCTATGATTCGCACCCCAAGACTGCCAAGCTCAAGCCATGGACTGACCCGATGTTTACGGGGGCCAGTTTCAGTATCATGAACTACGATACCAACTTCATGGACCTCGTCAAAGGCGACGATGTCAATATCTATGTTAGCGAGATCGACCATTTGAGCCCCGGCAAGGTTCACTTGTCCGATGGCACCGAATTCGAATCCGATGTCTTACTCGCCCACACAGGGTGGAAACACGTGCCGCCGATCAAATTCCTTCCTGAAGGAATTGAAGGTGAGCTCGGTATCCCCCACACCCCACGCGACGATGCACCATCCACCGACCTTGCGAACGATGCGGCAATAATGGAACGGGTTGATAAGGAAATTCTTGAGCGATTTCCCCGATTGAAAGATCAACCCGTGTGGAACAAGAATTATATCCCCATGACGGAGCAGAAGGGAATTGTCAGCAATGACGATGTAACACCCTACAAGCCTCTAACACCGTACATGCTGCACCACTTTATCGTACCGCCGTCCGAGCGATTCTTGCGTGCTCGCGACACGGCCTTCATTGGAATTGTTTCCAACTTCAGTAATATGATCACAGCACACCTGCAAGGTCTCTGGATCAGTGCATACTTCTCAGGCAAGTTAGAGCGGGATCCTTCAACAGCCGTAGGTGACGAGGTTGCAATGCAACAACTTCGATATGAAACAGTGCTGCATAATCGTTTCGGCAAATGGCGGTACCCAACCGACGGTACCAAGAACCCCAACTTCATTTTCGATGCTGTGCCTTACCTCGACCTGCTGCAGCGGGACCTAGGTCTTGGCATATACCGCAAGAAGGGTTTCTTCGCTGAGCTCTACGACCCATATGGTCCTGAGGACTACCGAGACGTCAACAGCGAATGGACGAGCAAGTACGGAGATATGAAGAAGCTCGAATCTTTAGGCAACAGCTTAAAAACGCTGAGCTCAACAGAACCGAAACTGAACTAAACATCTAGATCTTATGGGTTTTTTAGCAGGTGTGCGGGTGCACGCCTACGAGAGTTGTATATCTATATGGTACGGCAAGGGCGGAATTTCCCTTCGAGATGGTGTACTAAAAGCGTTCACTTTTTTGCTTTTTCTTTTTTGTCATTTACACGGTTGAGCTGGCGCGTCAGCATGGTCTTTTTTCCTCTGTCAGACGAAAAGTTCTTCGATGTACAGCACAGCACAGCATAGCATGCTTTTTCTTTTTTTGTTTTCTTTATTCGTGTGTAGAAACTAGAAAGATACCCACCCATAACCGAGCAACCAACCCGCACAGAACGAGGCTGGGTATGCACAACTCTGTCGATCTGGTGTAATGTGTAATAGTGAGCTCAGCATAAATGTTATACTTCGGCATATCCAACAACGTTTTCTGTACGTAACGTGCCCACACAGCCAAGACGTGTATTATTACAGGTCATTACATGACATTACAAGTTCATTACCTACATACGAAGAACATGCCCACATGCCATGCTTCATGTCAGGGGAAAGGATAGGGGTATGTGGAAATGAACTCACGCAACTGCATGTGCTACATATGTAAGCCACTCTATAGTCTATGTGATACAATTTCTAGTGTTATTTTACCATGTCTAGCGTTTCTCATACACTTCCCCGAGTGCCCATCACAACATAATGCAAGAGGAACCACGCTATGCCATACCATCGGGATGGACTTACCGATAGTATGGAACTCACTCTGCGCGCGCGGGGGTTTCCTATAGTAGTATTCGATTCGAATTACCCCAAGTTCGACGCTATGCTTCACATGTAATCTAGAAAGGAAGGTGAAGCAAACCGACTCGGAGCAAATTTGCGTCCTCACGGCAGTTCTAGGCTTCCGTCTTAAGCGTATACACTTAGACTCGGAAGACTTAGAGACTTCGCTTCGGAACGTTGAAGCGTAACGGACCTTGCCGTTCACTAAGAGAGGTACTAAGCTACTAGTGTAGGAAGGTGATGAAGTTCCAAATATGCTACCTAGTCACCTAACGGGGGCATATATGGAGTGTAGTATAGCATGTAGGACTATAGTAACAAAGTTCCGTCCGTGCCCAAAACCAAGCTTTTCATTATACTAAAGTAGTTCTATCGGCTGCGAAGCCGGACGTACCTAGATGAAGAGGACCCATACAAAACCGGTCCAGTCAGCCCCAGCCGTATTGGGAAGTCCTCGCGCGCCTCAAACCACTAGATCAAATAATCCTGGGCTGGAACACGGAGACTAACGAGATCGCTTTTTAAGCTAATTTGTTGGTTATGGGAAATGAGAATGAAAATTTTCTTCCATGTCGCACAATATAGCATGAAAATACGGCATTGCTAGGCTGCTAGGGCGACGAGCTTGATCATAGTAAGTACATGGCCAAGTTATGTGTGTTATTCCTGCATTTCGGCCAGTGGGGGAGTGCTGTAGAGCTAGGGTCCAATTACAAGGGTAACAGGATAACTACTCCACGCTGTATCGCTGTATCGTCGGCTGGGACGGTAGTGTTATGAACTGCGCCCCCTATAATACCGTTCACGTATAGTTACGTACACTTCACAAATCCAACCCTGTTCAACTTACGTAGGCGACCCAGACCTTCAGGCTTCTAGACGAGGAAGCAAGGGAGAACATGAAGGATTTTGCCCAGCGACGTAAGGGTAAGTTTCGCAAGGGGACCGATGTAGATTATCAGTGTTCTAGACTATCATCCCACGTCGAAGACCTTGAACGTTAAACCAACAAGGCTTTGATGCTATCGCCATGGATTGAATCTTGGTCCTGACATTGACATTTGAAGTCTGTTCTCAATAGCCCTGTCATCAATTTCATCAATGTTGGTTGTTCGACCAGGACGTCGGGTAGGCACCTGTCAGATCCCAAGACGCTGGTAATGGAATTTCTTGCGTCTCGTCTGATCTAACGGCGTGAAAAGTCTTACCGCAGTATGCGATGGATTTTGAATCTGACCACCATACCAATTTTTTATTGCATCGGTCAAGACGATAATGGTGAAGCTCTGCACCAACAGCAATACTTCATATAGTCAGCTGGCTGTTGTGAAACTCGAAGGCAAGATCTTGAACCAATTAGGTATTGTTGTAACCAACTAACAAGCGACTAAGATAGGATCGTGATCAATCGAGAACGGAGGCGAATAAGACGCCATCGCAAAAGTACAAGATGATCGAGAGATTTCCTCAACTTGGACGCGAGCCCGCCTGTGAGGCTACACAGCATAATGCATGCGCTAGATCGCGAAAGGAGAAGGGAAAATGAAGATACAAAGTTCGCCTGGCTTCCTTTCCATGCGCGATTCAATTCCTTCAACAAGGTTGAAGCATATCATAATCGCCATGAGTAGGATTTACCCCTACGGCGACGAGAGCATATGTTGTTGGCTACTCAGATACCTTACCAATTGGTAAGATGTTGGTGTTTCAAGATCAGTTACCAAGCTATCTACCCTGTCGCAACGCAACTAACAAGCCCTGTATTTTTTCTATTGGCACAGCGATGATCTATAACAACTCTTTGGTCTATTCCAACTACTAAATAGCACATATCGTAACAACTATTCGTTACCGTACTGTCTCTTCTATTCTCCAATTTACCCCTCAAGCTAATAACCATATAACTGACGAAATATAGGTAGAAGTTACTTTAGACATAAAGAGAATCAAAACTATTGACGGGCGGGAGTGCCCGACTGATCACCTTACCCACATAGGAAGACGAGGGGGCCTTTTAGTTGAAACTATTTAAGCCCTACGAACCAGAACCAGAACCAGAACCAATAATTACCAGAATAAAATACCTAGGTAATCTACCTGGGTAGGTAATGAAAAAGGTGACCCCGTTACGGGTAGTGATGTGACGAGCCCCGAGAGAGTGGGACGAAGAAGCGAAACAGTGTAACAAAACACAACAACTGTGCCGTAAAATTCAGACGAAAATAAGACGAAAATGAGATCTTCTGACGCGAGCGAAAATGCGAAATTAACAAAATAGGTAGGTCAATCAATCTCTAGGTATCTTATTTCAGCACCCACGAGGTGATCCACGAATGCCGTATGCCTGCATAAACGACACACGATACCATCCACGGTTCGGTATTGTATGGTTCAAATAATCCTTTCGATCTGATGGAGCCTCAATGAAGGAATTCATTCACACGTACGTACATATGGTAATTCATCACGTGTATTAATCGCCGGTATTGGTCAAGAAAGAGTCAACTCAGGATTCAACATCAATTGTATACAATAGACTCCATTGACTTATTTCAATCAATTCATCACATCAACAAATCTAAAGATTATCGTATTTTTCTCCCTTAATAGGAACAGTCTGACGTTATCAGGGGGTTTATCGCTCCTCTTAGTAATTTCAATTTTCAATTATGCATTCGATAAAAAAGCAAAACGAAGCGAAAACAGAAGATGATCAACACGATACGATGCGGTCTTACTTGACTAACTCCTTGTTGATATTTCCATTTTCATTTTCATTTTCCGCCATCTCGTCCCGTGTCGTGTCGTGTCGTGTTCGTAGGCATTATCCATTCCCCATCATTCCAATTCCGACCTATGGCGCCGACAATCACAGTTTGAAGTTATCGTAATTTCGCCATCACTCGACTCGCATTATCTACCTAATGTAGGATAATTTCCGATCACATTCTCGCTTCGCTTTCTAGAATTCGTCTGTCTACCTACCAAATCAACACGGGTGACCAATTAATTAGTTCAACCCCGACCCGAACCCGAACCCAACCACCCGCATCGACGCGGTAGCGGGCAAAGGCACCGCGGAAGATCACTTACATACGTGGTCGCTCACCTGCATACGAGCTGCAGCCGCAATTCCAACCTCACACCGCCCCATTCCAAGCCAGCCCAGCCCAGCCAAGCTTGCGATCTTCCTGCTTATCCAACCCAATTAAGGCACATAGATACCTAGGGGGCTAAGCAGATTAGATAGGCACCTGACCTAACCTAACCCAAGCAGAGGACGATGCGTTCCCGCCCCTACACCCCACCACCCCCTCTCCCACCTCTCCTCGCTGAGCTCTCGGGGTACCTGCCGAACCGCGAGCGTAGAGACGGTAATGATGGTACTGTCCCGCTGCTAGATCTAGATCCGGATACTAGTCGTCTCCTCCCGCCTGAAAAACGCCAGCTTGAGCATCGGGTTAGAGTGCAGGGACGGCTGGCGCCGGTGCGTAGTATCTCGGTTGCGGATCTCAGACGCGCGAGTCACGGTGTGGGGTTTGATGAGGGTGTTGGTGGGAAGGCGCCTAGGAGGAGGGGAAGACGGAGAAGTGAGGATGATGTAGGTGGGAGTAGTGGTAGGGGAAGTGGGAGTGTGGATGGTGATGGTGATGGTGGTGAGGGAGATGAGGAGGTTGGCGAGAGGGATACGCAGCTTAGGGGGTATGGGATTGGTGGGAGGGGGAATATCCGTGAGTTCACCTTTTTCATTGAGATCTATTTACCTAGGTGAGACCTGGACTTGGTTGAGTGCTAATAATGTGATTAGGAAGGCCGACGGATGTCATAGGGACATCGTCTAGAACTTCGCGATCCTTATCCTCGCTATTTCCGAGTTCCGGTTCAACGACACCACGATCGCTCTCCGCCTCAAGTTCAGACAAGAGGTGGCGCATATCAGGGTTGTTAAATCGCATTGAGGAACGGAAGGGGAAAGATAGGTGTCCAACATGAGGATTGATTTGCATCAGATATCGGTCATTCGGGGATATGGCGAATGGAGTTCGGCTGGGACAAGAAACATAGAGACCATCATGGGAGATAATGAAGTGCATGCATTACTCGGAATACATTGGTGACGTTCCTCGCAGATGCGCTATCTCGGAGGCCTCAATGCGAATGATTAGAGGAATGTCAGTTTCATCCAAAGGCGTCCGGTAGCATGAGATTTATCCGGATAAATATGAAGAGGGTGTAAGAGTACCTGGATGTGAGATAGGCGAATTCGATTTGCGTAGCATGACTACCTCCTATTAACACTGTTACAGATGCTTGAAGATTTGACATGACCCCTTTTCTTTACGTCCACACCTATTGCTTTGAAAGTGAATGTCTATATTAACCGGACGTCCGAGTAGATACTCATGTGAACAGCATGGATGCACCAGACTCTCGTGGTTATGCGTAATCAAAGTGTAACAGACTAGTGAGCAGCATTGGAGAGCTCATTCAGGAGATCTACCCTGATATTCCCAAGACCATCGGCGTAGCTATCAATTCGAATCAGATCTGGCAGAGTGTAAAGAAGCCCCTTCAAACGCGACTATCTAATAGACTATGCGGTAGAGCGGCAGGTTATGAGGACTTCCATTCGTGCGTGCTGGCTACCGACAAGTTGTCACTTCCAATCGCAACACGGGACGGGGATTCCTACTACATATCTTAGGTAGAGAGAGATATATATAACAAGGGCACTCCTCGAAATACCTTGGGGCTAGATAGGTATCTGAGTGGTTACCTAAGTCTTGGTGGAGGATATACCTCGTCTCTCTGTCTCAAGCGTGCTCCCGCTTACTTACACTATCAACTTAAAGGTCAGTATCATCACATAATATTTATGAAAATATATGATGCTTGTTAAGCCCACCAATGTTAAAGTGAAATACTTCATGATGGCATAAGAATTTAATATCTAAAGTTGTATGTCCACTAAAGACGTGAAACTTCTAAGGCCCAAGGAGCACGATATTGAGGAGTATCGGATGTATCAACTAACCTATTCTCTAAGGTATTCCTAACTTGATTAAACTCATGATCTCTAACAATACTGGGAAAAGGCATGTCTCCTTCACTCCCCTTCTGTCGTACCGCCCGTCCCACCTCTCAAAACAGGTCTTCCTTATGCTTCCAATGATTCGCCTCAATAACATCCGCCGGCATAGTCCAATCCCACAGCGCCGGAGTCTTCGGTAAGAGATCGGGGTAATCCTGATGAATACTCCACAAATGCAAGGACATCGGAACCGTAAGAAACATAGGATGCCGCTCTGCCCCAAAATGATCAACAATATCCTTGAACTCCCCCGGATCAATCGCAGCGTCCATAAGAGCAGGTACTTTGCCGTAGTATATCTTGGCGAGGTCTTTAGGTAGGCTGATGCGTAACTCGCTCGTACTACTAGCTATATCAGTATGTCTCCCATGAAGATCGATCTGTTATACCGGGGAAGATGAAGACGCACAGTGTCTTCCGAATGCTATGCACCTGGGACTTGGTAACAGGATCTTTCTTCGGTAGACGGGCGGATGCTATGACGGCGTCTAGGTATAGCTTGATATACTTCTCGCGATGCCATATGAGATCGTTCTTCACTAAGCGAAGCTGAAAAGTATGGACCATCCAATGCCGCGGTCTGTATTTGGCTAAGTTTGGCCATTCGGATTTCGTAGGCGGGAGATCATGTTCGCGGATGTATTGTTCGGCGTGCGCGAATGTGATGCGAGCTTTGTCTTTATGCCATTGATGACGGAAGACGGAGAGTACTGTCTTTAGAGGTAAACTCGCGAGTGCGGCGATAGCTGTTTGGCGTTGATGGAGGGCTGCGTGGTTATCAGTATCGGGTGCTTTTTTCTCCTCGATGGGCTTTTTGCCCTCTTTGGTGGATGGTTCGTGGCTCATGGCTAGTAGTTATAGCGAATGTTGATATCATGGTGGGTGTTGAACAAACGGGGAAGTCGATCGCGTGACTGGAGAATATTCGAACAATTTCAAGAACGATGCTTCCCTGATTTAGAGTCCGATAGGGCATAAGTAGCTTCTATCAATATTTATATTGACTTAAGAAACATAATCATAAGTAGGTAGAAGTAGTTGAGGGTGGAAGGTGAAGGTGAAGGTGAAGGTGAAGAGGTCGCATGCCTATAGGCGGTATATGACGTATGACTTAACGTGGGATAAAGCAATTTTATCACGACATCCATATCAATTCATCAATCGATTCGACCTGAAAGCTCAAAAAAGTTGCAGCGACACCGGCGCAAGCATCACTCTTCAACAACACTGCGACCGACCAAAAAATGTCGACCGACAAACCCAGCGCGCTGCGGTCTATAATAGCAGGCGCCACAGCCGGTGCCGTCGAAATCGCCATAACCTACCCCGCCGAATTCGCCAAGACACGCACACAACTCAACCGCAAGCTCGGCGACGGTCAAAAACTACCATGGCCACCCTTCGGCAAACAATGGTATGCCGGGTGCACGACCCTAATTATAGGCAATTCGGCTAAGGCTGCGATTCGGTTCGTATCTTTCGAGCAATACAAGCGCCTGCTCGCCGATGAGAACGGGAAGGTATCCGGACCTCGAAACGTGATCGCCGGCTTCGGCGCTGGGGTTACTGAATCGCTACTCGCTGTCACTCCTACCGAGTCCATAAAGACGACCTTAATCGACGACCGCAAGTCCCCTAATCCGCGCATGCGAGGTTTTTTACATGCCGTCCCGATTATTGCGCGGGAACGAGGACTTCGAGGGTTCTTCCAAGGTCTAGTGCCTACAGCCGCAAGACAGTCAGCAAACAGTGCCGTGCGCTTCGGGTCATATACAAGCCTGAAGCAACTCGCGGAGTCATACACAGCGCCTGGGGAGAAACTCGGGACGGTAGCGACGTTTGGTATAGGGAGTGTGGCGGGTGCTATTACGGTAGCTGTGACGCAACCGCTTGACACAATTAAGACGAGGATGCAGAGTATCGAGGCGAAACAAGTCTACGGCAACAGTTTTCGATGCGCGGCTTTAATATTTAAGCATGAAGGGGTTTTGACATTTTGGAGTGGTGCCTTACCGAGATTGGCGCGGTTGGTTATGAGTGGTGGTATCGTCTTTTCTATGTATGAGAAGAGTATGGAGTTGATGAAGACGCTGGATCCGGAAAATAAGTACTTATAGACAGGGACGGATGGACGGAAAAGTTCCTTCGTTAGACTGATACCCGGAACCTCACGGATACAGGACCTGGTAGTGTCCCTAGATATTCTAAAAGATGGAGGCGTATTGTATCTGGGCTTGACTGGACGGGTGTTACGAATGCTGCGATTGCCCCGCGTCCTTTCAAAACTTGAAGAAACAAAATCGTCAGAACCGCGCGGGAAAAGGAGTCACGCCAAAGTCAGGGTCGGAGGAATAGTCGATGTTGCCTCCTAAAGCTCTCGTCTAGGCTCCCGTCCATCACCAAGTTGGAAGACCGCTCTTCGGCCGCTATGGAAATCCTTTAAGGCGAACTTGGTAAACTAAATTTACGGTCGAATCATGATGCTTGATAATCATTTGTGGAGAGTAGATTCGAATATACACAAATGCGAGAGACAAAAAGATCCCATGAACACACTATTCCATTCCCCAATGCAGATCGTGAGATGCCCGTAACTCCAGGTATACAATTGGTCTTCTGGTTCTTCCATATCTTACACGCCATTAATATATACTGGTATAAATCCCTTATTATGTTTCTATTGTAATCGTATAACCCCCTTTAACCTCAACCAAAGTCTTTCCATAGAGGATCGATTCGGAGCTTCTTCGAGTTCTTGTACAAGATTGGAGAAATATGTCGGATTGCTCTTGGGATGTAAAAGGGTCCCTGTTATCGGGTACTGTAGTCCAATTTAGCCATAGTCTCCTACATGACTCTGGTCATCTCAGGTGTATTCTACCTTTCTCTTATATCGGTTGTCTAAGAGTGAATACAACGCATTGGCTTGTTGTAGCTGTTCTTGTTCAGGTGAATTGGAGGATTGTTCGAATCTTTTCCGTAGAACATCGTGGAATTGGATCTGAGGCCGTAGGGTATCCTTGGGCCACTGGGAGAGCGCCCGTAGAATGTGGTTTCGGGCGCTCTAAATTGTGTAAGTCATTATCAACATTCGTGTAGGAGGGGTATTTACATACAACTGTTTGACGAGACATGACTGCTCGGTGAAGGGAATAGAGTATCTAATTATATCTCTAGTTTCTAGACAAAAACTCTTGCGCATTCAATTGGATATGCTATATCGTTGGTGTTCGTCGGCGCATCGAGTTAAAGATGTATATCGAATTCATGAAAATTAATGACCATCGATGACGGAACCAATCAATGACTAGGCTTTACTATCTGCACAATCGATAATCTGTTATCGATAAACATAAGATCGGTCTTTTTCAAATGCATGCATAAATATCGGTGATAGGATACTTCCGATCTCAGGCCTCCAATAATATGAATCCCTGTAATTGCCGAATAAGGTTGACTGTATGGAGTTTGGTGAATTTAAAATGGCTCGTGCGTTGAGCTGATGGTGACATTGTCCCTTAAGGCTGTCAGGTGCTATTGGTCAGCTGGTCCTTCTTGCTTCTGTTCTGTTCGATCTTCCCCTAAGACTTTCTCCTGTAAGTTTTAAAAACGTCCTAACAATGTCCCTGTAATACGGGTGTCTACATACGCTATAATGCACTATAATACACCTATGATGCGCTACGGGTGAATTACAACGGTCGCATCATCACCTTACCTAACAGTGCTTGAATACACTAAGCTAGTCCCGCGCGCCGCCGCTTCTGCCCCCGTGTGTCGCATTTGTCTCCCTTTACCATCGTTTAACACAGATCTCGTTCCAATCCCATCAATCATTCAACCATCTTTTCTTATCCATCATCATCTCTCTCGTCACGCCATCCCTTTTTCCTAGTCTTCCAATAAACCCACCACTCTCCTTAAAGAAGACTAGAATCTATAACTGTCCTATTTCTTTTTACTACTTCTTTTTATTATTATTCATCGACAAATAATTCCTGCGACGATAAACCATTTTCCTTTTGCCGGCCTGCCGAAAATAACACTGCCACTTACGTACACCCCTGACTCCTGTTTCATTCTTCATTCTTCTACTTCGACAACGACAACGATGTCCGGACGGTACGAAAGGGTTAACACCCAAGACGACGAACCTGATACTCCGATTGCACCCTCTTCATTGCGACAACCACGATCAATACCCAACTCTCCCCCGCCGTCATTTCATTCCCGTACCTCCTCGTTGGAACGGAGGAGGCAAAATGTCGATCCTACGCTAGCGGATGCGTTCGATGCCGAAGATGACGATAGTGATGACGAACCCGATGATAGACAGCGATTAGTACGAGGGAATTCATTTCCGATATCAAATAATACTAGCAGTCAAAATTCGGATGGCGGCGATATAAGGCCGTCTGTTCCGGGAGGACAACCGTCGCAATGGTCTTCTAGTACTGCTATCCCTCCGCAACCTGGTTCTAGAGTGTATGGTGGTGGAATACAATCTGATGGCGTGTTTTCCAATATGATGGCACGACCGGAAAGGGGAGAGAAGATAGTGGAAGAAGCACCTCCGGTATGTTCTTCCTAGCCGTATACTATTAGTATGATGGTCTCGATTTACTGATGATGGATTAGACATACGAACAAGCCGCAGCCGATGCCGCACCGCCTTACTGGGAAACAACGATTCTAGCACCCGGTTTAGGTGGCCCCGATGATGTCTACATTGACGGCATGCCAGTTGGTTCCGTATTTAGTTTCATTTGGAATGGCATGATCAGTATGTCATTTACGCTCGTCGGTTTCCTGCTTACATATCTATTACACTCAACACACGCCGCAAAGAATGGTTCTCGCGCTGGACTCGGTATTACGCTTATCCAATACGGTTTCTACATGAAAGGATCATCCAGCGGGGGAGGTATGGATGGCGCACCCTCAGATGGATATGCACAGCCTCCAGACCCGAATAGCCATGATTTCGACCCTAACTCTGTCGGCACGAGTAATGGAGATGGTTCAAGTTTCAGCGATATTGCGAGTAGTGAATGGGCTGCGTATCTGCTTATGATCGTGGGCTGGTTCATCTTGATCCGGGCAGTTAGTGACTACATCAAGGCGAGGAAGCATGAACAATTAGTTCTTCAGAGCCCAGATAGGGGCTTGGGTGTACCGATTATTGCAGAAGGTGAGCGAGCCGAGACGGTGGTTTAGTATTGGTTATATCGAATCCAAAAAATTCCTCGTTGGAAGTCGATGTTGTATTATCGGGTCAATATGAAAATCATAGACAAACTTGTACCACGATGTGAATTGGTACCTACGGGACCGGAGCTTGTTGGGGATTAATGGCGTAAGGGGCGTTACGGGATTGTCACCATTTGTGATAGTGTAACTTAAGAAATCCGTTGGATGAGTAGGCTTGCGTGAGGCATTTCGAGCGATTTTGCTACAATATACTATTATCTCATCCCGGTGCTTTGGGAAGGGAATCGAGGGTCTAATAATGTACTAATTGCTCCATTATTTCCAATAGAACTTTGGCATGCGATTTGCTTACTAGTCTATCCATCTCCCTTGAAGCACATCCCCAAGGGTTTCCCCAGATATTCGATGCTCCACCTGTCCACCTATTACCCACTTCGATTTACAACTACAACTAACCTTGAAAATAGTATAACTTACTTATAGAAATGAGTTACATGTACTTTACTTATTATAGGAATTATCTGGGTCAATAACTCACTGGTCGATATGGAATCTATCTGCTAGGTATAGATTATCGATAACGAATGTTGTAACTGGAAGGGTTGGGAATACAAAACTGCCCCGCATTGCGTACATGTCAAGTTGAACGAAAAGTCACGTCATGATCAGGAGCAAACTTCGCGAACTTTCCAATAATTACAACAGTTGAAACTAATACAATATTAATTAAACTCAAGATTTGAATTCATGAGTACATTTTTAACTACGTGTCTATATACGAATTTCTTTGTCTGAATTTACTTCAAAGAACTCTTACTACTTATCATATCACTCGCGTGACTATATAGCTTCGGAATACCTTCCCCTTGATTGCGACCTGAACTACGTTAACCTTAGCCTACCTCAACTCCCGAGCAAGACAACCAACCCGTAATTCAAGGTGTCTTCCAAACCACCAATTAACCTCTCAACACTCCCAATCTCCCTCCAACCAACCCTTCGAATTACCTTCCCCCGCCGCTTCGCAACCCGCGCACGATCACGATTCCGTAAAACAACAATGGCCTGGCGCAGCTCCGGCACCTCCAACGCCACACTTATCGAAAACCTCTGGCGGAACAAATTAATAACGCAACCGCTCGTAAAATCCGCCTTCCTAGCCGTAGACCGGGGCCACTACGCTCCCTCCGCGCCCTACGACGACAGTCCGCAACCCATAGGCCACGACGCTACGATATCTGCTCCGCATATGCATGCCAACGCCGTGGAAACCCTTTTACCATTCCTGCTCCCGAAAACCTCTGCAGGGGAAAAGGCGGAGGGAGTCGGGGATTTGGTAGGGGAGAAGGGGAGGCCGAGAAGGGTACTGGATATTGGGAGTGGGAGTGGGTATCTTACGCATGTACTCGCGGAATTAGTTGGGGAGAATGGGGTTGTTGTGGGACTGGAACATATTCCTGCGTTGAAAGAGCTTGGGGAGAAGAATATGAGGAAATCGAAGGAGGGGAGGCATTCATTAGATACGGGACGCGTGAGGTTTCGTGTGGGTGATGGGAGAAAAGGGTGGTCCGAGCCGAAACCTACGATTTCGCAACCGGGTGTTGGAGGGCCGGCGAATGGCGATGCGGAGGGGGAGGTACGGAAGGATGAGGAGGGAGGGTGGGATGCTATACATGTTGGTGCTGCGGCGGTGGAATTGCATGAGGAGTTAATACGGCAGTTGAGGAGTCCTGGACGCATGTTTATACCTGTGGGGGATGGAGGGGGGTGGGAGCAGTATATTTGGACGGTGGATAAGGATGAGAAGGGGGAGATTAGGAAGGAGAGGTTGTATGGGGTTAGGTATGTTCCGCTTACGGATGCGCCGAAGTGAGGGTGTCTACGGAAGATATCTTGGGAAATGCACGAGTAATTGTGTTTTAATGGGGGTTCTATGACGACGAGAAAGTATTTATGATGTGGGATAATCCTAACATGGACGAATTGCCTCGAGGTATGCGTCAATATTACCTTGGTTCATAATACCAATAGCTGACCCTTAGATATGGTATTGGTGGATATGCGAATAGTTGCGCGGAATTTTATCTACTTGCGAACGACTTACTTGAAGTTGGGCGGCTAAAGAAAAAAAAAATCAATAATAATTCATTCAATTAAAGTGACGAGCAAAATGGCAAAAAGACGGTGCAGGTTCGATGCTGGAAATGAATCGTACTCATAGCTGGAATCGAACCTGGCCCGCGAAAAACCGCCACCGGTGGTAGCTGCCTGACTTGTCGACTCGGGAGTTCAGACAACTGAGCCACCGGGATACGGTTTTTACTCCCAACGCGCTCGGATTCTTTGTTGGTGCTGGTATGAACATTATTCGACATTATAAACCTACCTCGTGGTAAATTCCTAGGCAACCAAATAATCAAAGTTTGGCACAAGCCACCTGGGTAGTCACAGGGATTCCTAGGAATACCAATGCCATGACTATTGAATTAAATCATCTCCCCAACAACAGAAAGCCAATGTCACCTGCAACAGGAGCATATACTTGGACGCCACAAATGGAAAAATATTCATTGCCCTCTAGTCAATATTTACAGCGTACATTGGTTACAACGCCCCCATGATGTAGTCGTAGTTCTATTTTTGCTTAATTCCATTATCTGTAAGGCGAGTCTGCTTTAATAATAGCTGCCAATTCAGGTTCCCACTTGTCTCCATTTGCTAGGAGCTTCTCCTTGTTATATAATAATTCTTCTCTCGTCTCGGTGGCGTATTCGGCATTGGGTGATTCAACGATCGCATCTACGGGACATGATTCTTGGCAGAAACCGCAGTAAATGCATTTGGTCATGTCGATATCGTATCGGGTTGTTCGTCTGGATCCGTCGGCTCGTTCTTCGGCTTCGATGGTGATGGCTTGTGCTGGGCAGATCTGTAGATATGTTAGATCGATGTTACAGAGGATATTATGAGACATTGTGCGAAATATTGGTTCCGTAGAGGATGGAACGTACAGCTTCACACAACTTGCAGGCAATACATCGTTCTTCGCCTGATGGGTATCGTCGTAATGCGTGTTCGCCACGGAATCGGGGAGAGATAGGACCCTATTGCGCAGTCAGTCGTCATGTTCTCGTTCAATACTTTCCCTTCGAGTAATAATCTCAATGTCACAAGATAGTGTATATCCCGCAGGCTCGATTAAAATAGGATGGGGTCGTCGGAAACCACGAACCTTTTCGAAAGGATAGTAAATTGTGTAACTAAAAGCATCGCACATTAACATTGGATCACTCCCTCATCAATTGATAGGTAGACGGGAACTTACGGTGGTCGGAAGTACTGCTCCAGCGCGACATACATTCCCCTAAACATTTCCGTCATGAGGAAATATTTCCCAGCGCGATCAAAAGTTCCTTCTTCTTCCTCATCCCATCGCTTCGCCTTAGGCAATCGGAATCCCTTAGCTGGCGGTCCAGCGGGTGTGGCATATGTGCGTTGCGCGACTATTCTTGCCACGGCGAAGGCCGCGACGGGGTAGGATTGTGGCCGTCGCACAAGCTGGCGGGACAGCATGGCGGCCGTCGATGTGGTGGTAAGCCCTTGCATATCGCTATACGGCGAGCAAGCAAATCGGGGGCTGTGAGAAGGAGAGCGGGGAGGTTTATGTAGGGTGGAATTGGCAATGGCGAAATTAATGTTTCTTGAACAGCTTTGAGGTCATGCTGGAGTTTCGGGATTTTAGGTGGAGCTTGATATTACAAAAGATGTTTTATGATTGGTCGTAGCTCAAGCCCCGAGTCCGAAGAAGCCACAGGAAAGGCGGAGCCACGAGATTAGGTCATAGAATGTAATTGACAGTTTAGCCAGTTGCGAGTCATTTGGTGGTAATCATAACGGCAGTTGCTGGACACTTGGCGGACAAAACCTCCGGGGCGATACGTACCGTTCTGTACATAGGTACTTACGTACACTTACATAAAAAACATAAAAGCAAATCACGTGCAGCTTTCAATTCAAATCGCCGCTAGCTCCGCGGGTCCAAGCTTTCGGAGTGGGAAATGTGAAATGACGAGAAATTTATCATTAACTTCGATTTAATCTTCAATTACCATACCAGCTCTCTCTATCCCACTCCACCTCCAACCAAATAAATATACACCACCCGTTTCGACGGTCACTACGCCCCCTTTTCTACGTCACCGAGTTTCGCCAATTGAGTCGTTAACTCGATCGTCACAATGTATCGCGCAGCCTTAATTCGTACCGCCGTCTCGGCGTCTCGCGCCGCTACCACCGCTGCTCGACCTGCTATCCGAAGAGCCGCTGTGCCCGCTAGAGCTGTATTCGCACCCGCACCGAAAATCGCCGCTTTCCAGACCGTACGAATGTACTCCGCCGGTGGTGGATTAAAGAAGGAGGAAGTAGAGGGCCGTATTATTGGCATCCTACAAGGTTTCGACAAGGTGAGTTAGTTTGGGTGGTATTTTTATGTTTGGCTTGTGAGTATAAGAGTTGGGCAAATGAGATAATTCTGGCTACTTGTTGGCAAATTGCAAGACCGGAGCTACCTAGGTAGTTAGGTTAGGGATAGTGTGAGGATATTGGGCGCATAATCTGGACAAGATCGGCCATAGAGAATAATTCGCTAATTTTTATATAGGTCAACGACCCGACTAACGTAAGATTCGATACCGATGCGCTAGATATATCCGTTGGAATATTGACCCTTCTTAGATCAAGCCTACTTCTCACTTCTCGAACGACCTTGGTTTGGACAGCTTAGATACAGTGGAAGTTGTTATGGCGATAGAAGAGGTATGCAACAACATGTCACGAGGCTCCAGGCCGTGGAGGACTACCAAATTTTGTCGATATTGAGGTAGAATGTGATTACTGACTCCATAAATAGGAATTTAGCATTGAGATCCCCGACAAGGACGCAGACGCTATCCACAGTGGTATGAGACCCTTTACGAATTCACGATACTCTTCCAAATCTCAGAAAAGCATTGGTTTGAACAAAATGCTAACCTTACTATATCAACAGTTAACCAGGCTGTTGAGTACATCTTGAGCCAACCGGATGCGAACTAAAAGATACAATCTTGTACATTAACAGCTACACCACTCTGATGACAATAACTCATACATAGAATCTGGATCCCGCAACAATTACCATGTACGCCTATAAAACTACAACGTGATGATGGCGGGATTTGAGTCGGCCAGTTCGAAATGGTCGAATCTCAACGAGAAAGGATATCAACGAAGATAATCATGGTGCGGTTTAAATCGATATTCGATTTCCCCCCCACCGTTGTATTAGTGTATAGATCGTTTCTCCTTCAACCCGAATTTGCGCTTCTTGGTGAGATCTCTAATATGACATATCGGAAATAATCTGTGAATAATGAGAATTGTTAAAGGTTTGGTCAGATATTGCTCACAAAATAATAGGCAACGATAACTGCGATGCGGCTGACGCTCCACTAGCACTACCTAGGGTAATGAATGCGACGGGATGCGACAAAGAAACCCCCTGTATTCCCCCTAACCAAGCAATTTCAGCCCTGAAATCTTCAAGACTAATCTCAAAATATACTTCTTAAATCCACATCTATCTACAGCTTCATCTTTTTAACCCAAATTTTATCGCGCCAATTGGATATTATCTAGACGTTTTGCTTTCGTTTCGCTGCCAATCATAGTATTGGGTATTAATTATTTACTTCGTTTGTTAGGGCCTCACTTATGAATACGCTTAAATGTCGCCATTTACGCAGGACCGAGATGGATAATTCAACAGATGGCGACAAAACGATAGGCAACACGGGGATGGATAGCGCTACACTTGCGGGTGTAATATCGACGGCGATCAGTTTTGTCGCATTAATCGTGTCATCCATTCAGTTGTTATACCAGTATTACACCAACGTATCTCTTAATGCGCTTGGTGCAAGAAATTGCAACAGTTGGGTAATGGGACCCTGGGCCGGGGCTACCCGTCGTCGATGGCGTTGGTTGGAATTACGATTCGAGATCATATTCCAATCGCCCATTCTCTTCGTCGCCCCGGCTTTCAATAGACGTGGGCCTGTTCCAGGTCGGGAGATTTGGTATATAGATGGAAGCGACCAAAGCTATCAGGAAACCCGGACACCATTACCTATCGACGCGGGCTCTCTTCCGAGGACTACGGCCATCCGACGTGGTGTTAATGTCGAGGCTACTTGGGTGCTATTACTCCGAACTTTGCAAAGCATGGAGCGTGATAGTGCAAGATGGCACGAACTGATGCATTTTAATGTGGATGCGAAAAAACCGCGACCTTTCTCCGCCCGCACAATCGCCGTCGCAGTCCAAGCGCAGACGTTGTCATGGGATTTCGTACCCAACTTCAAAAAGCCATTCGCGGGTACGACTATTTGCCATATAGTAGAGATAGCAGCTATGCTCGGCATCTACTGGACCATGTGGGATTCAAAAGCGGACAGGTACCGAGCGGAGGGTAACGGGTGTATATTACTAGGATCTTTCAATGCCGAGCAAGGTATCGTGTTTACACTTGTTAGACACGACAAGACCGTATTTCTCGACAATCGACTTATTCCTAATAACTCGATTAAGAGGTTTTGCTTTGGTTTTAGTCCGACATTTTATTTTCTGGATAAGTATGAATATCTTGATGAAAAGAACATGACGAAAAGACCCACGGAGCCGATTCTCCCAATGTTGAAATTGGGCAGTCGGCAGGAGATTGCTGAGACGTTGATGGATATCGGGTGCCCTATAACGGTTGCTGAGTATTTTCTTAATGAGGATGCGAGGACTTCTCATTTATTTCCTGGTGAGTAGCCCTATCCTATCGAGAAGACTCACTCTCGTCTAGACCAACATGCATATTAACATTCCCTAGTCATATTCGATGTTCTTGGTATGCTGGGTCGATCATTATCAGTTGAAGGATATTGCTACCGCATGCTACCCAATCCAACGATATTCCGCTGGGACCGTCGATGGTTCAACACAAGACGTCTCCTTCTAGTCTTCAAGGAGTACCAAACCGAACTCTACAAAAACTACGCTGCAGCTGGAGATATCCCCGGTCCATTAATTTCCATTAGGTCTGCACTCGACCGCTTGAGTTCGTACCTAGAGAATCCCCTAATCAAAGATTTCTCCCCTATTCTCCTCGATAACCTCCGCGAGGTCATGTCAACCTTGGATACACTTTTAATAGAATCATCAGAGGACGAGGACCATCCCTCGGAAACCATCGTCCTTGAAACCGTCAACCGCCACATCGCCTGCGTCGTCGCAGATCTCAGCCAACGTCCGTCACGCCTCCTCGATTTATTCCCACTCGGCCGCGCCAACGAAGGCGCTAACGAGGTGTCTTTAATCTCATTTCTCTTCGAGCGCAGCCGATGGGCCGCAACGCATATTTACAATCCCGACCTATCCATCGCACACCGGGAGTTCAATCAACGGTTCGCGATTACAAAGATTGAGGTAAACGTCGTCGAGAAAATGCAAGTCCCGACTTGTTCTTTGGGATTACGAGACAGACCGCGTCTCCGCGATACTACGTGGTGTTTGTTGGTTTTCCGTATGCTTTGTTGGTTGCAGTTGCATGATTTTCATAAGGATGATGTTATGGTTCCGAGGAGTGCGACGTATGGGAGTCGTATGCCAGTTTATATTATTTAGGACCTGTGAATAGGGACCTTGGGATGTGGGTGAGTGGGATGCATGTGGTGTTGGATACCCCCAAGTATTTTTCTTGTTTTTGTGAGCAGGAAAGTTACGTCGTATATATGGTTGGAGAAAGAGATTGGTTATTTTTATGAGATATGAAAGGTATATCACCTATTCCAGTATACATCTGAGGCTATACCATGTCTGTAAGGCTTAATTACAGGGCATACCCAAGTCATCGTTGTACCACCAAACCCGTCAGAACTTAACTGTTTGTTGGTGACGAGGATTTACTTAGCGCGCGGCTCGATCCGTCGATAAAAAGTACGGTCGTTATACACACTATTTTTAACATATTCCACTATTAGTGACTGTTATTTTAGCATCGATCACTATCACATCACAGAATAAAGTGGAACTAAGCAAGATTACTTCAGAAGCTTACACCAACTTTTAACATTCCTACTTCTTATTTACATCTTATTAATAAATGAACCATTTCATTCGACACTTCCTTGATATCATACACCCACACAGCATTACACTTACGGATTAATAGCAACCCTCACCATCTCAACCATGTCGTCTTCCTTAGAGGAGGTTGGCAACACAAAGCCAGTCATCAATTCAAACCCAGACCTCCAATCGTACTACCACTCCCTAGAATCACGGCTAGGCTATAGATTCATACTAGGAGGTACAAGACATTTCGGGTACTGGGAGCACGACACATACTGGCCATTCCCCCTCTCCAAAAGTCTACGCAGGATGGAAGACAAACTAGGCGAAGCCCTATCCCTCCCCCCAGACTCCCAAGTCCTAGACGCTGGCTGCGGAGTCGGGCACGTAGCACTACGCATGGCGAAAAAATTCAAATTCCGAATAACTGCTATTGATGTCGTGGAACATCACGTCGCCAAGGCCGTGCGGAATATCAAGCGCTCGCGTCTACCGGAAACTGTGATATCGGCGCAGAGGATGGATTATCACCATTTAGACCCGTTTGCGGATGGTTCGTTTGATGGGGTATATACCATGGAGACGTTCGTCCATGCTAGCGATCCGAAAGCCGTGTTAGGTAATTTCCACCGCGTGTTAAGGCCCGGTGGGAGATTGGTGATGTTTGAGTACGACCATAATGCGCTTGAGGGCTCGCCAAAGGATATCGCGGAATCTATGGTTAAAGTTAATAAATACGCTGCTATGCCCACGAATGCGATCTCCCAACCTGGCGTTTTTAAGCAGATGTTGGAAGATGCTGGGTTTGAGGATGTGGTTGTGAGGGATTATTCGTATAATATTCGGCCTATGACTAGGGCGTTTTATCTCCTGGCTGTTATTCCGTATTTCTTTGTTCGCGTTTTGGGGCTGGAGCGGTGGTTTATTAATACGGTTGCTGGCGTGGAGTCGTATAGGGGGTATGGACATTGGCATTATGTGGCTCTTTCGGCTACGAAACCTGGTGGTGAGATTGAGGCATCGAAATCTAAATAGTTCTCAAGGGATAAACTAAACGTGGCGGCGATCGTAGGGACTGAAGGGTTAATCCTTAGAAATCTGCGGCATTGACGAAGTATTGAATTATTAACGACCAATTTTCCTGATATATTCGAACCTCGTTGGGGGCTAGTGTCGCTGTTTTGCTGGATACATGGGGTTTTGAATGCTGTAAAGTCAATTTTATACCATGCCTATATCGTGTTACTTTAGTTGACATGTACTGCTTCTTCCTAATGGTGTCCCGACTTTGAAGCTTTGTCATGAAATATGAAATCTTAGGTAGAGGGAAAAGGCGCAAGAGATGATTTAACTTACCTAAATATCAACCAATGCCTTCTATCAATTGCTAATTTCGTATGAGATGCCTAATGTTCGCATAGCGACGCAGAAATATCACGACACAGATGACTCTACTGTGCGTTGTCTCGTCAATTCTTGCCATCTCATCAACGGGTTGCGCATTACTTGAATCATAGATATCTTGGAAGCTTACACGAGGATCATTCGGTTCCTTGGATTATGCTAACATTGTTCCAAGCAAGCACTGCTTCCCCATTCAGAGTTTGCCATCTCCTATCCCAATCACACTAACGATCAATATGGTGAGTTTTGGGCATCTTTGCATAGATTATCGCTGCATCAAACAAGGACCATTTCAAGGAAAATAGACCACACGATTATGGCGTGTAAATGGGTTGGAAAACGCGAACTCCAAGACGAGACTAAAGTTGGGTTTATTGTATAGTGACGACGCAGACATGTAACATGAAAAGGGGCAACAAGCAGAACTTGGTTTAGTGCTACATACAACATTCCATCGTCTCCTTTAGTATCCCTATCCGACAGTAACCATTGCTTTTCTGTCTCCGTGTTTTTTAATATCATCTATGCCGTCAGCTCCTCATTCTTATATTAGGGTCCAGTTGATTGGATCCCCGTCGTCTGCCACCTGGCTTTCCCTCCTTGCATGACGCATTACGACCCTAACGTCAATAGAGGTACAAATATAGAACCCTACTAACCTTCTTGTCATCTCCACGAAGTACGAAGTAGATCATTTGCTGCAGAGCTGACGAGCCGAGCCGTGAGTGGACTATCCGGGTTATTGGGATATTACGACAGTTGGCAACGACGCTAGTCTTTTTTTCCCTTCTCAATTGAAGGAATCATCATCGGATTTGTAGAGTTCCCATCATCAGGCAGCATAGCATTTACGAATACCATACCATTTTACAACTGATAGGCTAGTCGTCCACGAATCCGAATCACATGCTTTCCCTTTTCGGATAACGTCTTTCTTGTATAGAAATTGATGCCGAAGATAATGACGACGGGATATTTACTGATCTTTCTGTTTTAGATTAGACCCTTAGTTACGTGTCATGGATACAGTGTAACCTATAGTATAACTGCTATTTTATTACCGTCTTCGAGCTCCTGACCCCGCTTAGTCATCATTTTCGAGCGGCGATGGAAGGGGTATGACAACGCCCCTGATGATCTTCTCACTTACTCGAAGAAGTAAATAGGGGCTTTGAGCAAGAATAATACCGCTAACCATACTTGGTAGTATGTCCTCCATCTGGGTTAGACGTACGTTGGATAGATAACGAGGTCTATTCCGCAAGAGGCTGGTGGTCTGGTGGCTGATAGGCAACTCGCCATCAGAATGCCTATGATCTGGTCCGGATCTAGCCGTGATCCATTAGGCGGATAGTATCTGCCTGGACCTGATGACGTGCCTGGTGCCCGGGTGGCGACTGTTCTGGCAGCATGTACCCGTTCAGCATATTGAGACAGGCATTGGCAGATTGGATATCCCGGCATGCCTATTTTGTGTCACCACAATGGACAGGTGCTTCGGATTCGACGCCTTTGTGTTCGTACCGTCGGTGGATAGTTCTTGGGATGATGGCGAAGTGTATTTCTGGGGTTGTTGACATGCGAGAAATAATCTAGTGGCCAGGTGGCTATGTTGGGGAGGGTTCCAAGGTTCGCTTTCGCTTCAACGATGCCTAGGGGCTATGAGTACGGCTGCGTCCATCCGTTGTCGCTCCCGGATTCCTAAGCGCTTAGGTATGTTCCCGCTAACCTAGATACAAGGTTAGTTTAGCGAGAAAGCGGCTGAGATTGAGGCCGTCGATGCGGCTCTGGAGGCCTAAGGAATATGTTTTTCCACTTTTGAGATGTAAATAGGGCTGGGTCTGTTTTTATTCTTAAGGGATTTGACATGTTTGTATAATTTGAAACTTTTATGGGGTCACGGTGAATAAAGAAATGTCATAAGATATGTGTTAGTACTAGCATTATGCTTGAAATATGTCCTGAGCCGAATCCTGAATCCCCTGTAGATCCCGAATCACAGGGGTCTCCTTGGATGTAACAAAGAATGAACCAAAAGTATTATTTAATTAACAGGCAAATTATGATACAGCCCTATAGTTCATGTAAGGGTCGGGTAAATTTCATACCATCCCAGTCGGTGATTTTTAGCCTCCTTTGTGAAAGGGTTAGGTATTATACCTAGGACTCTCGAAATTTGCATTTTATATCTCAATCCTAGAGGTCGACCATTACCTACAGCCTTCATAGCAATCGGGCGGTAACCCCCCTTTCAACTCAACGCCTACCTCTGTATTTCATCTGCGCATTTGCGCAAAAAAATTGTCTTGGCACGAAAAAGCCCGCGGACGCGTACCGCGTCTGCCTAATGGAGTACCACAACTTTGAATTGGTTATATTAGGCATGTCTATTGGTCATCGACTGGCGTAATGGCAAATATGAGTCGAACTAATGGCGTGGGGGAAGCGAACCATATCATTCCAAGATCTCGATAGGATTGTGAATGGTTGGGTGCCTGGTTCCTGTCCCACATCATCAACTTGATCCACCCATGAGGCGCCCATGTAGATATTCAGGGAAACGGGAAGATTCGGTGGCTTACGTAGGTCAACCTCAATATCGAAATGGTTGCCGACCTGGATAGGTCCCCGATCATTTCGGTGAGAAAGTGTATTAGGGTTCAGACCGTCTGCCTAGGTATTCTCTCCGTGGCATTCTACCTATTCTGCATCATGATGTACCGCGGATAGTTCTGAGGTATTAACCACACCATCGTATGCCTATCCAAACCCTCTATTTCCCTGTCGATGCCATCTTGCTGCCCATCTGTCAATCAATAGATGTGTACTTCCCACCGAGACCTCCAACATGGTTGCCTTTCTCTCCGGTCTACGCGTACCGAAAACTTGCTCGAAAGGCGTACGCAAGCCCTCCTTTATTTGTAGACTGACTCAATACCGGTGAGTATGCTATCGCATGACCTGATCGACAGAACTTTGACTCACTTCTACAGCATTGTTGCTCATCCCCCAAAGCTTCGCCTATGAAATTTGACTGTTAGCATTCAGGTAGTGATAGATCAACCAGGTCCTGATTCATTCCCTTTCAGCCCTCGCCCACCTTGTAGAGACCTGCTCATCAATGTTAGTCAACTTTCACACGATAAGACTATAATCTCCTGATCAGTAGGGTTCCGCCTCATTTTCTTTCAGCTTTTGCCCGTCTACCTAGGGTCTGCTTACCGAAGTTAACAATTAACCTTTCATACAGTGTGGGGAGATGAGGCTCTTCGGCAGTGATTATATTGGTTTAGAAAGAGAGTAACTGATGATACCTCTAGGACTGTCAACACGTAGACGCTAAGGTACGTACACTTATACAAGCCCTGTAGGCCTGAGAAATTTAAACGTTGTTGAATTTACACAAGTCCTATAGTGTACCGTGCTGTACCACTGTCGTGTATCTAAGTATCTATCTCAAGGAATACCTAAGGCAAGTTAACTAAACCAAACCGTAGACGTGTATCTAAGAAGCAGTATAACGGATAGATGTATAGATGCGTGTATGAGTAGTTCTTCTAGGTAGGTAATAGCAAAGGATAACAATGAAGAATATGAAGATGAAGAAGCAGCGTAGTTTCGTTCCGATCTAAGTTCCAATTGGATTTTTCTGTTCTTTTTATAATCTCGTGTATATGACCGGCCTATGTTCAAACCACCGAGTTTCCCATTTCCCTATTCCCATGGATGAAAATGACTTTGAAAACCCCGCCAAATTACATGAGTGTTGTTTGCTTGTGTGAATAGACAGATGGTGGGTAAGTAACGTAGATAAAGGTGATGATAGATGTCAAGGTAAATGCGTGCAACAGTAACAATAAAAAAGAATGCAAAGAGTCAGGATATCTCCGAAAAGTAAAAAAAGCAAATGAAAACTAAACTCCCCCCTTAAAGCTTGAAAATGAGGGCCGATTCAAACATGGTTATAAACAAATAGAAAGGAAAATGGAAATGAATTGCATGGTAGTGCTGTGATGATGATGATTTTGCCAAACCAACTCCGTCCCCCTTGTGATCCGCATCTCCTGTAAAAAATAATAATATATTCTTAAGAACCTGCCCACCTCGCCGGGCTGCCGCTGTTTTACCAACCTGGGATGCCGTGAAAAATGTGTACCAACGAGTTGTAGCAGGGTGAGTCCACCTTTCTATGCCTGCTTTGCCTGTCTGCTTGCTATGCAACAGTCTTCATTTTCCCCACTTCCAACATCTTTTCCTATATAGGTAAAATAGATAGGTAAGTTGGTACCTAGGTAGTTTGGTATGGTAGAATTTGTCGTAGCGCTCTTTGTGTTGTGAAATAAATGCTCCGTGCCTTAAACAGCCAGCTTCCCGGCACCTCGTGATTCGTAACTTCGTTATTTGGAAATTGGTAGCTTGGTAAGTTTATACCTCGGGTTGTCGGTGTTCCTTTGAAATAGGAGATTCGCATGGACTAGACATCTTCTCCTAGCATAATTATTATTCCTTCGCTTGAAGATGCACCTTTATTTGTACTGGTCGTTTCTTGGGTCTGCTATTGTTCACCGTCCTCCAACTCCTTCGACAACTCTTGCGGCGTTGTCGTCTTTCTTCCCTGGTCCGGAGGTAACGCCAGCGTAGCTTGAACCCCAAACGCTCATGGCTGTGCCTACGGACATACGTTTCCGGGCTCTTATGGTGCTTTCCCGTTCGCCGTCTTCGTCCATGCTGAATACGAATTCGCCATCCTCTTCTCCTATCGGAGTAGTGTATCGTGCGCTGGAGCTGATAGAGCCGCTGCTGACGTGGCGCTCGCCGCCTCGCCCGTTAGATGGCCTTGGGTTATGGGAAGCATGGGAATTGGGATGTAACAAAGGTGATTCGCCCCCGTTGCCTTCTATGCGTATACGTTGCAGCTGCTGGGTCAAAGTGCTGGGACCGTCGATACTACTGGACCGGCTCGCATTTTGCGGTCGCACAACGCTAGCGCTGAGGCTGGATTGGCGAAGAGGGCTTCCAACGTGTCCAAAGGCACCTGCACTAGCGGCTGCGGCGTGCTTTTGTTCCTCGTGCTGTCGTTGGAACAGCGGACCCCACCGACTTGGGCTCGACGACATGGGACTTCCAAATTTTGAGCTCACTTCACCATTGGGTGTCCCTGTACCACTCACTCCTACGACACTGGGTGATGTTCCATTTCCCCTGTGACCGTTGGACTCCTCGTCGGCCGCTCGTGACCCACGTCGGGCCTTCTCAGCTGGTGTCAGCAGATCCTTCAGGTTATCGGGCAGATAATCTTCTTCTAGAAAGGGGAATTCTGACTCCCAGTCTCGATCGATAGCTCCGGCGATAGCGCGAGGCGCACTACTGCTAAGCATCTTAGGCTTAGCATAGCGGCTCGAATGCATCTGGCGTTTACCAAAATATTCGTCGTGTGGTTGGGTTGTCGGTGAGGAACCGCCGGCGGCCGAGGCTAAGTGTTCGTTGCTGCCAAATGCAGAGTGATGGAGAAGCTTGAGAGTTTCGGAAGTTCGCGAATCTTTGGCTGCGTTCAAAGAAGGCGAAGGTGAGTCGAGTCCAAATTGAGAAGGTACAGAGGACGGCCATGGCCCTCCAGGGTATCTAGCAGCGTTGGATATTCCATTGGAGTCGAAAGAAGCTGGAAGGGGTGCGTCGAGTACAGATAGGCCCTTGGCGGCTACAGGTGAGAGCCCTAAACCTAGGCGCGACGGATCTTCTTCTCGTGGTGAGCCATATTGTGAGCTCGTGTGAGAGTATGTAGTATCGATCGTTGGAACGTTTTCTAAGCTTGGTCGTCGATCAATGGATTGATATGTATCGCTCGGTGACATCGGATATCCGTAACCATTTCCGTAGGATTGATTCGAATCAGCGCGCATAAAGGAATTCGTTAAAGCGCTACTAGAGGAGTTATATGAGGTAGGATTGACTCGATTTCCGAGATGAATAGGTTGACCGATCGTAATACCATTCTTGCCGTAGTTGATTCGTCTTCCATCGGCGAGAACGTGTACATTGGCACATTTAGGACCGAATTTGCAATTGCCCTGTTATTTGTTTCACCACATGGTTAGTTCGTGCGCGCTTTCGTTGTGTGACGGGAGCACCATTCTTCTACACTGCTTGCTTGCTTGCTTACCTTTGCGAAATACTTGCATACTGTTTCTGCAGCAGTACCTAGATCGTGACTGAAGGGGCACGCAGAACCAGCCTGGCAAGCGCCCTGTCGAAAGAACTTACATGGAACATGCGACGTATCTGTAACCGAAGAAGCATTGAAGTTAGAAACTAATTGCCAATTAATTGATATAGTAAATGGATATGAAGAACTTACTCGGCGGGCTTCTCGGCCCATCGAAGCGACCGTGTGAGGGAACTATTGGACTCATTGTGTTTGTTGATGAGGGAATGCTTAGACTACCGGACCTCATATGACGATACTCGGACATTTTATGCAGGCGTGGGCGTCGTAGGTATATCTACCCGGGTAAGGTAGGTAGCGGTGGAGGCGACAATCGGATAAGGAATTTAAATGGTGACGGATAGGTACGGAGTAGTAGATAGAAGGGGGGGTGGAGATGGGAAAAAGAGAGAGTAAGAAATAGTAGTAATAGGAATGGTACTAGCAACGGTGGTAATAGGTAATATCGGCGATGCGTGGTAGCGAGACGTGGGAGGGAGGAGGATTTAGGAGGGGCACGCCGACAACCTGGTCGTTGTGAGCATTGACGCCCCCTGATTTATTTATCGTCTTTTTTTTTTCTTGTATGTCTTGCTGGCCTTGATTTTCCACTCTTGGGTTCTTGGGTCGAGTCAAGGGTCCCAAGGGTCTCGAGTGTCAAGGTCGAGGGCTAATAAGCCAATGTAGGAAAGAGACCTAAATAACGATTTGTTATTATCGGAGCACGTAGCTTTACTTAAGTATGCATGAATATAAATATGTAGGTATGATGTATGTATGTAGATAATTGTGTAAGAGGTGTATGGGTATGGGTAAGGATACAGGATTCAATGCAGCAATGCAGCAATGTATCAATGTATATTGTAAGGAAGTATTTCCCGACTCGAAGGAAAAATAAAATAAAATAAAATAGGAATAAAATAAAAATAAAAAAGGGTCTGCGTGTAGCGTATAAAGGATTGGTTGAAAACAATTGATAAGAATTTAAAAAATAACTAAAAAATTAGATAAATTCAGATAAAAAATCAATTAAATAAAGGTATTGTTCAACCCTACATGTACCAAAGAAATAAAATAAAAAAAATACCTCCTAAACGTACACACGTATGCGCGCGCACCGCCCGCTTGTATGCAGTTACCGCTCGATGGTGTAAGGTACAGGAACAAAAAATTATAAGATTTGGATTGGAGGGGGGTTTTTTTTAACTTGGAACGATGTGATTTGAGAATTCCGACGTTCCGGGTTATAAGTGTGCGTTGCGTATGTGCGTGGTGTGTCTAAAGATAACTGGAGGAGAAAGATTGGTGAGTTGTTGGATTTCCTCAGACGAAGGAGACCCTAATCTGCATGGGAATGAGAAGAGGGGACGAGAGAGGCAGAAAAGAGAAACCCAGAGGGTTAGTGGGTTAGTGGCGGGAGAGATTCGGTCAAATCAAAGAGCTGCAGAACGACGAGGGGTGATCCGAAGGGGAAGAGAAGAATAAAATGATAAAAATGAGGAGGGGCGTATCGATAATATGTACCGTATTGAGGGACTCTTGGGACTCAGGTCTTGCGACTGGGAAAAAGACGAAAAGACCTACCTACAGTGTGTATAATTATTATTATACCTAGGTAATTAGGTATAAGGTAGCGAAAAAGAGGTAGGGGGCAGAGAAAAGAAGCTTGTAAGAGAGCTTCTATTATCATTAACCCAAAAGGTAACTTGTACTAGGGTAACTAGGGTAAGATGGGTAAGTTAAGTGGGAGTTAAAGAGGAAAATGGAACCTAAGGACCTGGGGGAAGAAGAAGGGGGGGTTACAAGGTGCTGACCAGGTTCTGATTGGAATGAGATCGTAGGTTCGCAGACGGGCAAAGACCCAGAAATACGCGATGGTTAAGTAAATTAGGTAGGAGGTAGGTACCTAGGTAGGTAAGGTAAGGTATCTACCTAAGTAGGTATGTAACTAGGTAGCTTAGAAGGGGGGTGGCCTTGTCTGGTGTGTGAGGGAGAGGGAAACGAGAGAGGAATCGCCCTGCCTAGTAGGCCGAAGAATAATACATGTAGGGACAGGAGGGGTTGGTTCGAGGGGTCCTCACTTTTTTATGAATACATATATAGATGTGGGGGGACGACCTTGTAGATGTAAGAGAGGATTCTCAATACATAAGAAGGGAATGATGAACGGGTTATGTATGTATTAATAATGCTTGGGATCGTATGTAGTGTATGTGTGGGTGTATGAAATGAAGTAAGTAACATAAATGAAATCAGTAGGTACCTACCAATAAGTACTGAATAAATGAGGTACGAATTAAATTCGGTAAACCAAATTTGTTGTTATTTGATCCTTCGAGATACTTCAATATCGTCGTGACTTTTTGTTGTTGCTTGCCTGGTACTTGGGGTCAAAAAGAACGAATGAATCAATGAATGATTGAAGAAATCAATCAACTATGTAATACGGAATTTTCGGGGAATTTGTGACGATTGTAACTCGGAAGTTTGATGATGAGATGGGCAAGGTTACGCCCGCCTTGAGAATGGATTTTATGGTTCCGTCCTCCGTATTCTGTCGTTCTCAAAAAGGCCGTTGGCGATTCGTAAGACTTTGGGGAAGAGTAACTCGTAAGCTGATGCCCCAGGTCTTAGGAATGCGCCGACCGAGAAAGCCGGATCAGGTAAGGTACCCGCAAATGCGTCAGTTTATATGGGATATCTTCCCTCCTTTTTTTTTTCTTGTAGGATATGATATGTATGTCTCATAAATATCAAGTGGTAGTGAAATGACTCTAATCAAATCACGAGGACACAAGAGAATTGAAAATATGACATCGATCGCCCTCCTTCTCGTCGCAATTGCGCGCGCCCTGTCGATATGAACAGGTTTCAAGGTACGGAAGCGTCAAAAAAGTAGGCGTGGGAATAGGCAGCTCAACGTAGCAGTTTAAGTCCCGAACATCGGGCGGCGGCTTGCCAAATGGGTAAGGCAGGTAGGTAACCGCTTGTGCTGCCGAAGATAAGAGTCATGCAAGGTTGCTGCAAGGCACTGAACTCCTCTTCAGATATACAAATTTGCGTGGTTACTAATAAATCCAGCGCCCTTTTTGATGTACTCTTCGTCAGGAACTCTCGGCTGACCCTTGATAAAAGGCACTTGTCCTTGAATCTTGTGTAAGGACGGAGGAATGGCTCCAGGGTATTGTATTGTCTGACGGTTCAGGACTTGATCGTTTGGGCTAGACCTGCAGGGGGTAGGGCAAGCCTGTGTGGGGGTCTCATTGGGGATTGGAATTAAGACTCGGGTGTATGAATGTGTGTGTGTGTGTGTGTGTGTACTTGGGTCAAGGAACTTGAAGCGCCGGTAGGTTGCAAGAGTGAGAGGGAGTTAAAAAAGAATAGAGACTGTTAGATTGTGCACCCAGCTCTCTCTTACCAGTCTCGTGACTTTTTCTCATGTAAGTGGAGGAGAGATTGCGACATGAAATGATCCACAGATAATGGAACGGTGGAGTTGGATCGTCACGGCGTCTCACGATACTGATGTGCGAAGGTATGGATGTACGTATACGTACGCAGTTAGAAGAGGAGTTACCTCCCGATCCAACCAGGGAAAGATGACCAGGTTATGGTTATGCCTTTAGGCCGTAAAATCTCACAATCGTCTGCTAGCTAGATATCATCGATGGCGATGACGCCGTCTTAGAATTTCTAGCTTGAAAACGACGATGGTTTAGAAAAATTAAAATCAAACAAATCAACGGCCGAAATAAAGATTGGCCACTCGTATGCAGAAGCTGATGGGTAAGGTGAGAAAACCCGAGGGAACTGAATGATGGATCCTTTTGCCTTGAAACCCGACGCGTGGCACCCAATCAATTAAACAGCTGGGATTAGGCTTAAGAGTACTAAAAGTACCAGCTCAAGGCCAGCAAATTATAGGCCGCGGGGTGAACGATTCTGTATTGAGTACACCTCGGTCTTGTAAATGATAGGTAGATAAATGAGGCGATGAAGGCAGTTTGGGGAACCGGTGAAGATGAACTAAAATCAAGTCGGTATGACGGGGAGCACAGACGGGTTTAGATCAAGTTTAGTTTCTGGATAGTCGGAATGCCAAGTAGATGGATCGTCTTTTTCGAGCAACTTGGGAAATCGAGGATCGGTCTAAAAGATGACGCGACAGGGTCGTCGTTAAATCTTCCTAAACCATTTCCAGTGTCAGATGCAGCAACCCGGCATAAGCTATCATGATCATAGTAAATGCTCTTTTGATCCCATTTGACCGGGGACGCCGTCATCAGGAAATATGATTGCTCACTCTTATTATATTTGGAGTTTCTCACCTCTCTTTGCCTCAATAATTTGGTCTCGTGTGTAGTAACCGATGTTAGTTGGCGATGTCGTGTTAAGTGTCTATGTGGGCGAGCGAGGCAAAGTAATACAAAAAACACTCGTGTAACCTGTAAGTGAGATTAAGAGTGGTAAGACGGCTGTGGCTCTCTATTTTTTTCTCGTCCCGAAGCGTCCGTGACCAAGCAACATACCTTATTAGAATGTCAATTGATGTGACATATCAATTACAGTAGTGACCGTTTTAATTTTCTTCGGCTGTTCTCCGCTAAAGATCTGGTCTAGGCGTCCGCTTGTGTATCGTGAGGAGGTTAGAATATCGCCGCTTTTCTTCTTCTTCACAAATACACTTATTTGCGGCGAAAGTGATATCAACTTGGCGAACCGAAGCCAAGGTAGATTTCCTACCTAGAATCTCGATACCCAGTCAATGGGGAATTTAGTGGGATCCCTAGGGATGCAAGTCGACGCTGTTGGTAAAGAGGATGGAACTCGGGTCGTCCCAAGGAGTCGGATCCGGGAGACTAGGTAACTTAGCCTTCGTCCGTAGCTGAAAGCTCACGCTTAAAAGCCGCCCTCTATGGTCTATTTATGCCCACAAGGTCATATGGACATAATACGAGTGAGCACTAGCAGACCGTATGAACCAGCATTGTTATGTTAGGTAGAGAAGTAGAGAGGCCGGCATGTGTTGAATTAGACGAAGCATGACGTACGGCATTGGTTGATTGGTACGCAAGCCCTCCCCTCCTTGTTGAGCCTCTGGTGCCTCTTGGCCTTTGGATGGTCTTCTGTAATACAAATTAGGGCACAAACCATTATGTGTGTCTATCTATCTTTGCTTGACATGTCTAGCACGAAAACCCCGACACGAAAACGGAATCTGCCTTCTCCGCTTCAATGTCTTGGATTTTTATGGCGATCCCAGTTATCTTCAACCGCTCCTTGCGTCGGGTGAGCAGCCATGGCGTAGTGGCGACTGCAGCTATAACTTTTCATACTTCTGTCACCCCTCGTGTAAGTAAGACAGACTGGAACAGATAGAATGCGCGCACATTTACGTACGCAGGCATCCACACACGTCGCATAACGCGTCTGCGCCTCGAGACTACGCCCATAATGTTCGAATGTGTGTTGGGGGGAGGGACCTTGAAAAAAAAAAAAAAATAGAGGGGGTTGGATTTTGGGGTGCTAAGCTATCAAAGCCGATAACCGAAGAGACATTGATGCATAGATGGAGCCCTCTCATCTGTATCCGTCTCTCTATCTCTCTGATGATAGGTATAGTAATGGAATAAGCAAGTACCCGGCGCATGTGGAAGAATCCGGCCATGCCACAGGAGGCTAGGCTGGGAATGAATGGTTCAAATGGTCCGGATTCAAAGCAAGTAGGTCCAGCCATCAATAGTATGGTCCAATGACCCAATGACCCAAAGGCATTGATGAAATGGGGAAGCGTTTCAGCCTTCCATCTCGTCGCTTGTACATAATCGTACGTAGCTTGGCTGCGTCGAGTGTGCTGCCACGAGGTTGACGCTATCCGCACTAGCGAAAGGAGATGATACGATTGCGTATGTGAAGAAGTGCCATCAGAATCGATCTGGAGACCGATCTACAAGACCGGGATATCCGATAGATGGTTGAATGAATGAATGTTTACCTATGTAATGTATGATTATGTATAGTTATGTGATGTACGTTGTAGATTAGGTAGGTAGTAGACAAAGCAGCAGGTAGATGGTAGATGGTTGGTGATAGAAGTCATACCCACTACCTAGAAGGGTACTGGACATAAGGTAGATGGTTGCTTGAGCGTAGCTTGAATGGTTCTATGATGTTACAAGCTGGAATATTGTTGCCTCGTGATGATCAGATAGAGACCAAGTAACCAACCATTCATCGCGTGGGGAGCTGATCAAGCTGTCAAGTTTTGAAGAGATTCCACAGCTGTGAGGATTATGGAGAAAGTACAAAAGTACGACACCAGATTTAGTAACAATCAATTGATCTAAAAGATGTCCACCGGGGTTAAATGGGGGTGTGGGTGCTCGGACCTCTTTTGTGGCGGCGGTGGCGCACCCATATACTCATAGTTCCAAGGTTAGAAGTGGATTTGAGCTGGGAATTAAGGAATTAAGCAAGCAAGAGCAGGCAAGATGGTGACACCAACCTTGCTCTAGTAGCTTTAGGTGCCGAACCACACAGCTGCCACACCAATGCTAGTCAATCAATTTGACCCACTACCCGGGAAATCTCACTCTCCGTTTTCCACTATTCCCCACTAACAATCAGCTGCCCCCTGTTCGATATACATGGGAAGGTACATTTGACCGGCAATGGTCTTGAAAAATAATCCACCATGTTTTCTTGGCTTCCCTTCTCTTCTCAATTCTCCTCCACATTATTTTGTACCTACCACCACCATTACCTTTACCTTTACCTTTACCACCACTACCATACCTCCCACACTCTCAAACAATACCTAGATCGTTACCTGGGGTTAAGGAGGGGTACCACTTACATACAACATACATACATATATACATGGTAAAACAAGTATATATGCAGATATGTACGCCTGGTTCAGTAGTGTAAGTACTCTTCGGACGACTACCGGAGATCCACCCCCATCGATAATCATGGAGAACTCCATCGCATCACCAGAACAGTGACAGTAATCGGAGACAGGGTTATTCTTTCACTATAGAGGTCAGCATGGTGGTAAATGCGACCTTATCGCCTTGCCCGTCATGGCTCATCCCGTCGCTTACCCTGCTCAAGAGTTACTGCGCGCCTATCCGGCTTTAACCCCGCGAGATGGTGATCTCAAATTGATCGCTCAACTGCCGACAAAAGGCGAGAAGTCAGCTAGGGGGCCTAGTCCATGTTAGCTAAACCGACAGGACTGGGGGCTGTTTAATGTGACCACGAAAGAGTATAGATCAAATCCAAGGTCGGTGTTTGGAGAATCCTTACGCGCTTGGACTGAGACATCACCTCCTAGGGTTCTTCTTCGCCTTGGTTTTTCAACGGCTTAGATATGCAATGCCTACATTTTTATGGGCTATGCACTGCGTCTTGATTCCATCATATTCTATGATCCAGTCTCATCAAGTGTCAGCCTGTCGTCTGTCTTTGGACTAGATCCGCCGGCGATTTGACTATAGAGGAAGTTTAGGATGAAATCCTAGGCTGACTCAAACGGAACAGGGAAAATGCAAAAACCAGAAATCAACATCTTCTCCTTGCTCTCTCCGCTAGTCGAGGTCATCTCATGAGAAGCGAGACCCCCAATTTTGTTGAGGTTTCTCACCATCACTTATCGACTTCGCCGTTCAATATAATGACAAGTCCACAAGGTCATCTGATACACCCTTAGCCTCGTATAGTCCGCCCTGGCTATGCTTGGTCTATTCCAACTCTTCTCACTCTTACTCCATAATTATCTAGGTTCCTATTCTAAGTCAAGTGGCTATTTCGTCAAGAACATGTGCGATCGAGTACCATCATCATAACAACACTCCCAAGAACTTTGAAGAGTTGACACCATTATCTGGTTAGGATACTTACCACCGGTCGTATAGCCTCTGATCTTTAGTCCAATGAATCGACATAGATCACTGGCTTCATTTATAAATGCAAAATGACTACTTATGTAAGCGCTAGAATTTGCTTACTGGCAGGATGGGGGTCATATGGCATAGTCCATTTAAGTCTTATAAAGTGTACACCATTATCCCTTTCAATCACTTCGACCATGGCATGCGTTTTCAAGACCTCGCCTGCATATTAAAACGGTATGTACATTGTCTTTCTCGGTGTCTTACGGTCCCGAGAAGCGAAAAGGCCTCCCCTTTACGATCACTTGCACCCCGATCACTCCCGAAAGCGACGTTATTTCCGAAATTGCCCAATCACCCAAGTGAGTATCAGCCTAGCCTTCTATACAGATGGGGGAGTCAGCCATGAATCCCCAAAACGTTCGCGGTGTGGCCACACCGTTTTGGATAGACGAATCACCAATCAGCTGCCCTCACCATTCCGACTTACATGAACAGTCTCCACACACCATCCTGAGACGACCAACTACTTAGCTACTTAGTCGATTATGCGTATAGTATAGCATCCCCCCACTAACCTATCCGTGAGGCTGGACTTGTAATACGTACGGCATTCGACACCTACCTCAATTTGGTCTCCATCTCGCCTATAGTTCCTCGTGTTGCCGTCTCTAGTAAGTTCAAGGATCTATCTCGTGGCGTTGAACTTCTCCAGCTATATGCTGACAGGGTATGGTTCTTAATAAACTAGACCTTACAGGTTCGACCAATAGTGAGCTACCATTGAAGATCATAACTTGACCTTCTAACCACCTATCTAGGTAGCTTAGAATTGGGACCAGATAACCATAGGTTCTAGAACGAACTCCTAGATATCACTTTGATGTGATTTCATCAAGCACATATTACGACAATCCCTCAAACTCATATACACAAGACTACGAAGGTTACTATTGCTTCGGATTCAGAGCCCCCATCTTGGACCTATCAAGTTTCACCGAGGGATCGACCACTTATTTCCCTTTCGGGCAAACCCCAACCGATATGTACCAACATCCCATGACGCCGTTTGTCTTATGCTTAAACATCCTTGACACCCTTTTCTCTCCGCTGCAGTGCAACGGATTATCCTCGTCTCCCGACCATCCGAACAAGGTTCATTCTCTACAAGGCCTGCAAGGGTGTATCTGATCGACTGTCAAGTTTGTCCAGATCCTATGATCTGCGAGATTCCCCTTCTCTCGCAGCTTAGGAGAGCTTGGGACGGCCTAGGACCCCTACACCCCTTCAAGCTTGGTCCAGCTATCCCATGATACACCCTCCCCACACCAGCCCTCCATCAGCCACGCACATGCATTAGGGATACGATGAGACATACGCAAGCGCTTGCACCCGTAGTTCGTGCAGCACGCGTTCCAGCATCCGTCATATCTAGCATAATACGCCCGCCAAGAAAGTATTCATCGACATCTAATTGCAATAGACTACTATTTTACTAGCCTGCTCCAGGTTAAGCTCATACCTTGCTGCAGATTCGAAGTGGTCACATCCGACAAGTCTCGGTTCTATCATGCAGTAAGTACCGTACGCCCGTAGGTGGTCGGTACCATTCTGATCCCAAATGAGGTTCTTAAACAGTTACAGTGCAACTAACATCGGTACATGATAGATATAGACTCACTAGCTTAGCAGATCCATGCATTCCTAAAACGACGCTCTGGCAGGATACTCTATTAAAAACGACTGACCTAGCGGAAAAAATAGGTATCGTAATCAACGATGCACGTCGACATGACGTGCAGATATCTTCAAGGATGATTCATTCGCGGCAGGGTGGACTATTCGAATCCCGTATGAGAGAAGGTGGATTTGTCAGACCCGGCAACGAAAAACCGATTTCGACCTGCCTATTCGGAGACCACATGGGAGATCCTTTTTACAAAATATAATAATTAATACAACAGGTCCGGGGAATCCATGAGAAACATATGACAACATACGGTGGCGCTATTCTCGATCGACGCCGTCATCAGGGTTATACTATACCATATGCAAAAGATGGGGTTGCTATAGATCGTCGGGAGGGTCCATATTGAACGATACTATGATAACGTGAGTAATCGGTGGGGAACGGATATTAGAAGCCGAGCGATGGTGAGGCAGAAGGAAGATGTCCATCAACAGCGTTTAGGCATCGATGATCGTTTCCCACCCTCTTGAGGCTCATCGGACTATGATCACAGGCCGTGTCAACCTAGATCCTCCAGTAAAAGAGCTCCTACAGGTTGATTCTGTCTTCTAGGCAATCCTATCGTCCACAACAGAGTGGATAAATCTGCAAACGCGGTCCCGGGCCGCAGCACCTAGCATCCGCGACGTTGAACTACATCGAATAGATGTTACATGGGAGATTGATGAAGTTGAAAAAGGTTGGAAAGATCAGTTCATACACAGGTACGTAGGTGGGTATGTGGGAACTCGATATAAGTAAGTAGGTAGTTGAATAACCCTTGTCCCACCAACCTTCATCCCATCCCATCCCATCCCATCCCTCCCTCAGTATGAACCCGTCTGTACTATGTATGTTGTGCGCGTTGAGTGCGTCTGTGTGTATGTAGGTAGATATGTATATGTGGGTGTATGGGTATAAGGTGTGGGTAGTGGATATGTCCGGGGTACACACATACTACCTAGTACTTACATACATCCACACATTTATACGTACATACATACATGCCCCAGGTAACGTATGTATATACGTATATACGTACATCTCTATCTACCTACATATAGACGTACATATAATACATAACACAACCCATCCACACCTACAAACCCCCATGGCCCTGCGCCCCGTCGTCGCGTCCGTGATGGTCCATGTGACCGATTCGGAATGGAGGGGAATATTAGTCACTTTTCTATGTTTCGCCTCGTGACGGTTGCCTATCCGTCTATTTTGTCTACCTACAGTTTTCTCTCTCTTTCTCCGTTCTCACATTCCTTTTCCCGCTCCGCGTTTAGGAGGCTTGTTATTTTACCGCATATTTACGTATGCGTGTGCGCGTGCGCATGCAGGGTGTTATGTAGGTATACTGTGCCAGGGAAAGAAAGGAAACGGACCATAAGAAGAAAAAAGATATTGGAGGGACGGATGTAGGGATGGTGGCTGTATCACATTGAAGGGGGTCGACGACGTAACTCGGTCGCCTTGTTTCGCGGGTTGTGGCGTCGAAATTTGCCACCGTGGGCACACTTGTTGCGTGTTTTTGACTGGGTTGATATTTTGGTTCATGGCGCTTTTTTTTTTTTTCTTGTGCGTGTGTTTAAGTCAGGAGGGATTGTTAGATTGGGGATTTGGTATGTTTTTTTTTTGTCTTGGGGATGATTTTCCGGATTGTAGGTGTTGATGGTTGACTTGCGACGAGGGGTGGCTGGGTTTGGACTCAGCCTCGATGGTTGCTAACTTACTACACTCAGGGGTTTCGTGGCTTTGCTTGTTCGCTTTGATGATCTTTTTAATCAAAGTTTTTTAGTAGTGTAGAATGTCTTTTCCTAGAGATTATCGTTAAGCGTAGGTGTAATCCGCCTTGGTTGTGACCTCGCACGTTACTCGGAGAAGTTATCCGTGAAGATAGGGGTAGAGTAGAAGAACTTGATGAGAATGTGAGAAGACTGTTAGATTTTAATTGTAAAGACTTAAAGAGATTATAGATGATTTATATTGTACGTTCATTTAAGCTTTCATTTACTAATCGCGTAGTGTCTACGTTCTCGTATTGCCTAAGAGGGGCTTGAACACTCACGACACTACAGAATCTATTCAACAACCCATATACCTCCTTAGGATCGATCCCAAAGCTCTTGGGAGATATTAATCTTATTTACTTGAGATTTAACAATAATCTTCATATTTATGAGTTTTAGGCTAATAATATCATGAAATATCATCTTACTCTTATGTGATTATGAAGAGGTAAGCACTTATACAACAATAAGCGACCAACGTCCTTATGATATCTTCTGATACTAACGGAACACTTAGTTTACTCATCTTAAAAATATATCTTTTTGTATTGGGTGGTTCGCATAGCATACCTCGGCAACTGTCACCAAGACCTCGCTGCCGAGGCATTCGTAAGTATTACATCCTCAGATCAAGTAAGAGATGACTTTCTTAGGAGCATCAAAGCACATTAGAATAGACAGCTAGTTTCGCGTTTGTGAACACGTAAGAACGAAGTTGTTGCTGTCAGCACTAAACCCATGTTCTCGGGACACTACGGGTGTCCTAGGCAGCAAGGACTGGCGAGGGAATCATCATATAATGGAATATTGAGCACGAGATCGAAGATTTTCAATGGAAGTCAATTGTTTCTCATTCGAAAATAACTTTAAGTGATTGTCGCACTAAATTGAAGCCTCCCTGGCAAGTAGAAGCTTGACCGAGTCCACGTCGGTCACTGATAGATAATTGCTTCGGAAATATGAGTATTAGCTCTTACACAGCTTTATGAAGATGAAGTGAGATAAACTGCACTAGTGAAGCATACTAAAGTTTATGTTACCCACGTAGCCTTCCTTGACATTGTCTTCGACCTATCGGAACTACCTACTCATGTTGTGACTCGCGATGAGCGAATCGTGACTACAGCAACAGTGAGATCTCATCTTAGAAGCTCACTTAAGATGTAGCTAGGTCTGCTGTGTAACCTATGCCCCCGTATTCTGCACATGGCTTCATTTCTCTTAATTTGACTACCTGCCATTGCCGTCAAGTCACAGGGGGAATTACCCCTGGAAATTGATGTGGCCTGGTTCTGGGATGGCTGGGGGTAGCGATGGTGACACTTAATAGCATATCGCTATTCGCATATTGTATATGCAGGACTTAGTACCCTTATGCTGGTATTCATTCCGAACCATCGTAAACTTCATGTTCTCATGGGGTGGGGATATGGTCACGAAAACAACTACGGGATGAACTATCAATGTAGCATCATTAACACGATTCATGAAGTAGTGAAGCAATACAAGAGTGGAACACATGGTTGTGCCTAATCATAATTTGAATTTATTGATCCTATATCTGTGCCTAGGTATATATGGTGAACCAACGCCTACCCCTCGCGATGCAACTGTGCAGAGTCCAGCATGCTACCCATCTAAGCTAGCTCCTCGAAGAGTTTAGCAGGTTAACTAGAAGCTGTTAGCTCTCATAACTCAAACGTAGGACCGGCATAGGTAACTTACAGGCTCAGGACCCGGAACAGTGTAATTATGGAAGTCCGAGTAAATCTAGACAACCCAAAGTCAGCATCCCCCATAACTGAAATCCAACCTCAACCCCTCCAAGAGAGAAACTTACGTTAACAGTATACCCCGGATCCGTCTCCTTAAAAGCACCCGGAATAAGCGCAGTCTTGGGGTTATAACTACCATCTCCGCCCGAGACCTTAACCTGAGCGCAAGATATATAAAACTGGGGCGTGCCAGAAGGGTAAGGGTTATGGATGGCGAGACTCTGGATACGGAGGAGGTATTCGCCGTCCTCGATGCAGGATGGGATTTCGTAGGAGTAGGAGCCTTCCATGTCCCATTTCGCTTCTCCGCCTGAGAAGTCCGGAGCTGTGGGTATGGTTAGTGGATGGGATGGATGGAATTTGGGTTAGGGGGTGGGGGTGTGGGAGGTTGATTTACCGAAGTCCTTGATTTTGAACCATTCACCGCTGGCGTCGTAGTCGGACGCGGCGCCGGGGGCTTTGGACATGTAGATTGAGATGGGGCCTTGGTGGTATACGGGCTAGTGATGAGTTAGTCGCGGTGTCAACAGACATGATATAGTTGTGGGATACGTACGGTATCGAGAGTGAATGTGAACTTTTCACCGGCCTTAACGTCTACCGTCTTGGTGTCGGCACCCTGTGCACCAACATTGCACCTCAGATCGTTCGAGGTCAGATCTGCAATGGTTAGTGAAGGTCCAGAGCAGAAATGGTATAGGCGACTTACCCGTAACAGGAGAGTTGTAGTTGGAATTCTGTCGGACTGTTCAGGTTAAGATCGTTTCAGCATTCATGACATTTCGCGCATAGTAATAGAAAGCTCCTGAATATGATCGAGACTTACTGTACTCGAATGGACCGTACTCAGTAGCGTCGACCGAAAGTTGCTGGAAGATGTAATGGGCCGAGACACCATTAGCTGCGAGAGCAGCAGCGGCAGCAATGTTGGCGAAGTTCTTCATGGCGGGCTAAAGATATCTTCCGGGGTCTGAGTCCTTGGGTATCTGAGAATGACGGTGACGGTGCTGTGGTTAGATTGTTCCACGGCGTCGCCAAGAGACGAGAGGCTCTTTATATATATTATCAAATACCGGCGCAGGGGCTCCATGATGCGAGTGATGTCACATCCTAGACGCGGACGACGTTGCGAAAGCAGGTAGTTTTCAGCTGTGACCTTGCAAAAGCATTTCGTTCAATGTTCCTCCACCACTTGAATCGCATTTCTCGCCGACTCCAAGCTACCATACCTTGACCGGACGGACCGTCGTTCCATCGTCGGCGATCCCAATTGCGACAAACCAGGCTTACTGCATGGGAAACATGGGAGATTTCTCGGCGCACGAGTATACGCGGCGTGGTTCTGTCATGGGTATTCGTGGGGTGCTTGTGGGGAAAGGAGGCCATCGAAAAGTCCCGAAACGGAAATATCGGAAGGACGCCTAAAATCAGTACGCATTCGGCAAGCCGATGCAACATATCTCGAATTTTAGATAGACCAAGAATTGCCCAACTACCGTAGCCCGCCTCGCCGGGAACGCTGAGACCGAGCGCAAGCACCGGAAACCAGGGCAGATACTGCAGGTGATTAAGGAATAGGAGAACCTTGAAGACGGATGCTTGCGTACACATCACTGCTCGAACCCTGGTTTTTAGCTCTTTCATTGGAGGGGATGATAAATATGTCAAGTTTTGAATAGATGTAAAGCTGGATATGAATCAATGCTCGGAAGCTTTTCGAAATCGTAAGGAGGTAATTCTTTTTTAGTCACCTCATGCATACATACACACTTAACACCACATTCGAGCCAATGATGAGAAAATACCCATCTCCATCAGAGCAGATTTTAATTTCGCTCCTAGCCTCGGACAGAAGGGTTGCTGGCTCTGTCACGATGCTGTCTCTATGACGACCTCGTAGATTGGTTTGAGCAAGTTTCTTATACGCATCGCCCTCCATCTACTTCAATGTTGACCCCTGTGATGAAGGCAGCCTCCTCACTGGCCAAGTAGCAACAAGCATTGGCGACATCCTCCGGCGTAGAGCCTCTACCTAGCGGCACGACGGACTCAAAAGCCTTGCGGTTCTCGGCGGTATTAGGTTTTCCAATGAATAGATGTGTCATACCCGTGCTTCCTACCACCGGAGATACCGCATTAAACCGAATCTGCTGAGGTCCGTATTCGACTGCCATTGTCTATTGTGAAGCAATAGTTAGCATTGATGTCTCCAATCTCAAATATGATGTTTGATATTTGTAAACCGGCTAAATTGTTTGTCGCAGGGGAAAAAGCGACAGTAGTAGTGTCTCCATACCTTGGTAGCATTGATCACGGCCGCTTTCGAAGCATTATACCACGTGAGTTTCGGACGTGGTCGAATACCTGCTGTGGAGGCTACTTGGATAAAGCTACCCGGCCTCTTCTTCTCCAAGAAATAGGGGAGGAGAACATTGGTAGAGATATAAATAGACTTGACGTTGACATTCATAACGAGATCGAAATCCTTTTCGGTTACTTCCTCGGTCGGCTTGTTGGCATATGTAGCTCCAGCATTGTTCACCACGATATCAAGTTGGCCGTGGTTATTCACAGCGATTTGAAGGAGTTTCTCCCAATCTTCTCGTTTTGTTACGTCTGCGACTGAGAAATCGCATTTTAATTCTTGTGCTACCGTTTGACCGGCTTCTTGGGATAAATCGGCGATGATGACTTTGGCGCCTTCTTCGACGAATTTAGCTGCGATGCCTCGTCCGAATCCCGATGCACCTCCGGTCACGATCGCAACTTTGCCTTCCAAACGAGGACGAGGAGCCATGATTGCAATTATTTATGAAATACCCTTTCTCTTTTCGTTGAAACTTGATGTTTTAATGTCAATATTCGTCGAAATTATTGACTTACATGATGAGAATAATGTTAGTATTATCCCCTGAGCTTAACCCATCATTCAGGCTCTATAAACAGTTTACCGTACATGTATCATAGGAACAAATAGTTGAAGCTTCCCCACCTTGTTTCGCATGAGCTTAAGATGTTTAACAATTGACCGGTCCGCATCTTTGCCTTATTCGGTTTGGTAGTGGGTCACAGTGATGGGGTATTTTCGCTGCATAACATAATAAGTCATCGGCTCTGTACCTCAGCATACATAGTACCTGCGATGACGGGCGAATAGCGTGCGGGGAACTTATGAGGGACGTTATGAACCTCGGATGCATCATTCGGAGTAAGTCCTTTTGTTAGTACTAGACGTATATAAGCTTGTTAATATTTTTGCTTCGGTTCTAATTGTCGCATATAGAACTAGGTGGGACTGTTTAATACTTATAAGTGTTTGAATGTTGTGACGAGGGAAGTTTATGTTGCGATGGATTATTTCTAAAGATATTTATTAATAGTTACACTTATACAAGTATACACTAATTTTATACAATGCTTCGTACGACAGAGATAAGCATAAAACATAGAAAGAAGTAGAAAAGGTAGAAAAGGTACTAGCTGAGTTATGCTAAGACCATATCAAGACTAGTAACCAAGTAATTAAACCTTCAGCTAGGTCACTGATAAGTTAGACTGGGATATTCCCCCATCGAGTTGCCGTATTTACTCAATCGGGTTACCTGACAAAGACTTCCAAGGTTGAGGGATCAGCTCAGAGATAAGAAGTCTTCATGTTATCAGTACTCGAACAGGGGGTCGCGTGAGCTTCTTCTACACGTTCCCGTCGCTCACTAACATTTCTGTTCCATGTAATTATCTTATTGTTTTTCTTCATTTTTTATTTTGTTCATTTATCGCCAATTTGATGGCGTTGAGAAGGGAATCCGTTATTAGCGCTGGCCGGCGCAAGTCAGGCGAGGCCACAGCTGCGGATGATGCACTCGCTAAGATGGGTTACAAGGCAGAATTGCCTCGGAGTTTGAGTATGCTCTCAGTACTTGGTTTATCTTTTGCTATTGGTACGTATAAAATCGACATCAAATGAGATATAGACTAACCTGTTAATAGTATGTGTTATTGCTTTTTCTTTTCACGAGCGCCTCAATATTGAATGGGACCCCGCTTGAAATATCGACAACACCAAGTGACTCATAAGAAAAAAAAGAGGATGATAATATTAACATGAATTAGATGGCTGTTCCTTATGGTTTAAGCACGACATTCTATATCTCATTATCAAATGGTCAATCCGTCACTATTATCTGGGGCTGGGTATTACTCTCACTCCTTTCGACCGCTATCGCTGCTTCGCTCGCCGAGATCTGCTCTGTGTATCCCACAGCCGGTGGCGTTTATTACTGGGCTGCATTGTTGTCGTCACCAAAATGGGCGCCTATCGCAAGTTGGATCACCGGTTGGCTCACATTAGTCGGAAACTGGACTGTCACCCTATCGATCAATTTCGGAGGCGCTCAATTGATTCTCAGCGCCATCTCGCTATGGGACGAAGACTTTGTCGCCAACGAATGGCAGACCATCCTCATGTTCTGGGCCGTCATGCTCGTATGCTACCTCATCAATATCTTCGGCTCGAAATACCTGGATCTTATTAATACTATTTGTATATACTGGACCGGCGCGTCGATCATAATTCTACTGATCGTTCTGCTGGTCATGTCGCCGAGTAAGAGGAGTGGGGAGTTCGTGTTTGCGCATTATGACGCCTCGGCTTCAGGATGGCCAGCTGGTTGGTCCTTTTTTGTCGGCTTGTTGCAGCCTGCATATGTGCTCACGGGTTACGGGATGGTGGCCGCTATGTGCGAGGAGGTACAGACGCCCGAGCGGGAAGTTCCTAAAGCTATTGTCTGTAAGTATATCCCGCATAGATCCCTCTATTTTAATGCACACTCCCCTTCTAAATTTCCTACAAACTGCCGGAATTCACAATCAAGTGAAAATTTGTATAATCTGCTGACTGGGTCCAATAGTATCTGTTGTGGCGGCCGGCATCACTGGCTTGGTCTATTTAATACCCATCCTTTTTGTGCTACCGGAAGTACAGACACTACTCGAAGTAGCCAACGGACAACCAGTCGGTCTTATTTTTAAGACAGCCACAGGTAGCGCTGGTGGGGGTTTCGGATTGCTATTCCTCATTTTGGGTATCTGGTTATTTGCCGGCGTTGGTGCACTAACAGCCTCAAGTCGTTGCACTTATGCCTTTGCCCGCGACGGAGCGATTCCCGGTTCTGGTCTCTGGAGTAAAGTCGACAAGCGTTTTGATATTCCACTCTTGGCTCTCACTTTATCTGCGATTGTCGATTGCTTGCTAGGTCTGATTTACTTCGGCTCCTCGGCGGCATTCAGTAGTTTCACAGGAGTCGCCACGATCTGCCTCTCGACGTCATATGGCTTGCCAATTCTAGTCTCTGTCGTCCGTGGGCGGAAACAATTGGAACATGCATCGTATTCACTTGGTCGATTTGGTTTCGCCATTAATGTCACCACGCTTCTATGGATTGTCCTTGCGATTTTCCTCTTCTGTATGCCCACGAATCTTACCGGTTTGGACGCTTCCACTATGAACTATGCTAGCGTGGTGTTCGCAGGTTTCGCCGCAATTAGTATTTTATGGTATTTCGCTTGGGGACGAAAGCACTTTTCAGGACCGCCTGTTTTGAAATCGGACATGGCTGATCATGGTGTCGGGGTTGTTAGGGGACAATCCCTAGATGAAGAGGTAGGGAAGAAAGAAACAAGCACGAAAGAGGGGACCGAACCAAAAGCTGTATGATATCCAATAGATCCTGCTAATTTTGAATAATAGAATTGAGAATTCTCATTTCTGTGCCGAAAGATATTCCGATTATGAAGAAACTAGTATAAGATGGATGTACTTTTTCGCTCAGGATTCTACGATTGTTAATTCGTTCAAGTCACAATCACAAAAAGCAATGCATGAGAGGAAGAAGCAAAAGGTTTTCCAACTTTGAACGTCTATATTTTCGTCATTCATACCATTTCTAAAAACAAAGGAAAAGTTTCTATATATTCATATATTGCGACCAGTGACCCCTCCTGCTGACAAGAGTATATATATCCCAGGCCGTTATTGTCCCATCAGGAAGACTTTGCAATTTACAAGGTCTTGGTGGTGACGTGGGAGACCTCGAAGCCCGTGGCATCGGTGGAGCCCTGGAACTCGGCGATGATGCTCTTGTACTTGTCGCTGTTGCGGGCGGCCTCGTGGGCGGCGACGGTCTCCCATCCGAGGATGACGACTAGGGCGCGGCTGGGCGTTCCCTTGTAGTCGATGTCCTTCTCGACGGACCAGCCGACGGCGGTCTCACCGGTGGCACCGGCGAAACCGGCACCGGCGAGCTGGGAAGCTAGCTTCTGGGCGAGAGCTAGGTTCTTGTCGGCATCGGCGGTGGGGGCGTAGTAGGTGAATAGGATCTCGGCGACGGCAGTCTTTCCCTTGCCCTCGGCGTTGTCGAGGACGGAGGGGGGGAAGGGGGAGAGCTCGGCGTGGAAGACGGTGGAGGGGTTGGCGGCGAAGGGGGAGATCTCGTTGGCGAACTTTTGGAAGGCTTCGGTCTGGCGGAAGGCCTTGTGGGCTTCGATCGACTCCCAGTCGATGAAGAGACGGTATTGGTTGGCGTCCTCGTGGAGGGTGGCGACGCGGAGGGCACCGCTGCCGGGGGCGCTCTTGATGGTGTCTTGGATGGCTTCGATGGCACCGAAGGACTCCTCGACCTTAGCACCGGCCTTGACGGTGGTGAGGATGAAAGTAGTGATAGGGGCCATTTTGAATGATTTGGTTTGTTTGGAAGAAGTTGGTTAAAAGTGGTTGTTTGGTTTGTTTGTTGGTTTGGAAGATTGTTGTTGTAGAAGATGTTGTGATGATGATGAGAAGATTCAGACACCAAGAAGAGGGATGAAGCTCATCATTATATACTTGATGGGTTCGAATAATCTTCACCTTGACGGTCTACTAAACTTACCCAGGTACCTACGCACGAGAAGGTCTTCCTCCCTCTCATCATCCCTTCCAAGGTTATCCAACGTGCATTGTCCAACGTACAAGCTCGAAACACATTCTACCACACCTCCGAGGAAAGTCGCATATGCTTCTGTGGACCCCCGGAGAGGGACATCCTACGGGAGAATTGACAATCCGCTTTCCATTGACGTATCGAAAGTATGAACCCCGCGCGTATCTAGGTAAGGTGAAGAGCTAACTTCCCAATGAGGCTGCGAGGCTATGCACGATATGCCATTTCTGGACCCCAATAAGCACAAGGTAGCAGTGTTGGGAATGGAATCAGAGGCATTGACTGGTTTACCCCGCCCGTCCTTCATTATGCTTAAGGCGTCTAGGTATTAGGTAAGAGATTAGAGGAGTACTAGAGATTAATCAACTAAGGGATTCCGCTAAGCTGACGTGAGAGTGAGTACGTGATACCAATTCCTCCGCCTGCAAGGGAAACAAGGATAGTTGCACAAGGGAGCTCGGATATTTGCCCACTCATTACACAATTACACAAATTAGCAAATGATAGCATACGTCTACGTCTTTGCCGTTTACGAAAAGGCTAAGGACGGTTTTGGCAAGAGGATCCTATTATTTCTACTATGTAACTCATGTATGCATTCTTTCATTAACCTACTATATTCCTCCGACTCGCCTTTCGGTAAGGAGAGCCGAGAACGACCTCTCTTCCTTCACACTACTACCTTACGTACCTTACGCTAAATACAGCTCCATACTCCGAGTTCTCGCCCGTCTCGAGTCTGGCCGGCAGGGTTGGTGGGCGACAAAGCTATCCACAAAAAGGAGCAAGAAAGACGACAAAAGTCGGTATCCGGCAACAAGTAAGCTCAGGGATCAAGCTCCTCCTCACCCCACGATATTGCTTGCTATTCCTGTAAGACGAACAAAATGGCGGAATCAATGCAATAGCTGACATCTTGAACCAAATTGACCCCATTACCTTCCTTCCTAACCTGGGAAAATGTCAATAGAAGCGCGTCGAAATTTCCTGGGGTTTTTTTATTGTTCCCCATGGCGCAGCAAATCATTCTACTGTATGATCGACTACGATTCCCTTAACCAGGCTTCCACTTCTAAATTCAGGTCTGAGCTTCTAGATCTTTTCCAGGTTATGTTTTAAAGATCGTAGTTAAGTCTAATAATAGTGATGATCAAGGTATGTTAAGCATAACATAGGATTTTTACCCCAAGTCAGATATCGACACTATCGAGCTGACGCCACAGCCGATGCGGTTATCGCGTTATGCGGTGGAGCATTCCTCATCAATGCCGACCAGCCTTTTTCTTTAGTGCTTTAGAGTGGGAGGGATTCTAGACGAGTGAAAAGATCGGATGAAGGTAACGTACCTAAGGTAATGTAATGTAAGTTAATGTAAGTAAGGTAGGTGGCAAGTTTGAATGTAGGTGAAGAGGAGAAGAACGGTGAAGGGATCTTTCTCGTACGGTTACAACGCGGGCGAGAAGTGCTTACATCTAACCAAACTTGACGATAATATCACATGTCATTTACCTATTTCACCTAGTTTACCACTATGTAGGTGCCGTAGTTAGCTGCTTGTGAACCATGTCGCTAAACGCGTTATCGAGCACAACATCGAACTCTTCTAAGTTAGGAGCAAGCATCGTTAGAAGCCGAGCAGCTTCAACGACCTCCGAGGTCTTCGGATCGGATGCGGGGGACGGCATGATGAGCATTCCGAGTACAAGGGACTGTAGCTTGGGTAACGCAGCATCGCACCCCGTTAGATCGCGGAGAGGGATATTGAGAGTGTAACACCCCCAGATTTCCAGCTCGGCCAGATTCTTACCAGCTCGCTCGTCTACCTGCAACAATTGGATCAACGCGGCCTCCGTGAGATCGCAGTCGAACGATAGCTGCAGCTTCTCCAAGCGCGGAAGGGTCCGGACCATGCTGACGAAGTGCGAGTCGTTAAATCCTTCCACTTTCACCTTTTCATTGGAGATGGACAATTCTTCTAGCCATTCCATCCCTTGCGTCAGCTTAACGAGCGATTCCGACGATATTGCAATTTCATTTTTGTCAGTTTGCGAATATCCCAACTTTAACGATCGTAACTTGCGACAGTGTCTGTTGATATTCAGTAATAAGTCTCGTGCTTCATTTTCTGAGGGATCCTCATCGCTGTCGCTGTTACCGCTATTGCTACCCTCGATGCTCGCCTCCAGATGAGTCAGCTCTGAGAGGTGCGGCAGCAATCCTACGATCCCGTCAGCGTCCCCGGCGCAAGTCAGCTTGCGGAGGTGCGGGAAGAGCCGTCGCTTGGCACCGCCGCGATGATCGTCGTCGACGACAACGACCTTTGATACGAGATTCGAAGTGATTAGTTTCCGCGGCTTGAAAACTTCAAGGCCGGGTCTCGTGGCGAGCGCGATGAAGACGGAATCGGTGAGAACTCGTTCCAGGCCGTACATGACTGTTAATCGCTTCAGAGACCGTGCGCCGTTGAGAAATCGCAGGAATCCCTCGGGAGAAATGAGATCGCGCGGATTATCAATGAGTAGCTCCTCGAGATGCGGGCAAGATTTCTGTTTCCTGTTAATGGTGCACATAATGCGCGAATGATAACACGAACCTGTAGCTTTTCGAGAAATGCATCTGAGATCGGACCTCCGAAGAAAAGCAAGGTCTTCAAGCTAGGTCCGAGATACGGCTCGAGCGATTCATCGTTATTATCATCCGATGCATCCAAATTGAGATCTTCCAACTTGGAAAACCTCACACCTCGGAATAGCTTGTGATGAGCGGCATCACCAGCGAAGAACTCGAGATGCACAACTTTATCAGCATGAAGCTGTAGATTCTGGGGTTCTTTCTTCGCGATGCTTGCTAGATCCGAGACACTCGGCCTATCCGCCATGGTCAGATTGCGAGATCGAAATGTCCAAAATACCTTTCAATAGTAAAACTAAGACAGGTGGGTTAACTAGTAGTAATTGACCACAAGACGATCAAGGCGTGGCGATTCGTAGTTATATATTGGCTCACGACATTAGGAAATGCAACGATATGAACAGATGAAAAGTGGGTATATTCCAAGATATCCTCTTGTTTGGTACCACGATCTCTTCATGATTAATATGCTATCTAGAATGAAGACTTTGAGGAAACAAAGCTGGGTGACGACGATGTCTTTAGTCTACTAAACCCCATGCCCGCCCCAATGCAACTCTTATATCTTCCGAAAATATACACTCATTATCATGTCGCATTTTCTTGAGAGCTAGATTCTGATTCCCACTCTGATTCTTTCAAGACGTACCTTGTGTCTAAGAACCTCTCCGTATTTCATACAGACATCTTCATGGCAATCGTCTTATGTGGCTCGTAGTTCAATACCGCAATATCCTCTACCTTCCACCCATCAATTGAGCCACCTTTTTCAGGCTTGAGTTGTATCTCCGGAAACGGTCGCGGTTCTCGCTCTAGTTGAACTTTGAGCGCATCGACGTGATCGATATATACGTGCGCGTCGCCCATAACATGTGTCAAACTCCCAGGAACCAAATCGCAAACATGCGCCATCATATGCGTCAGTAACCCATAACTCGCGATATTGAACGGAACACCCAGTCCCATATCACACGATCTCTGGTATAACTGGCAATGTAAATGTCCCTTCGGCTTCGGACTATCCTCCTTCTCATCACCTTGCCTCGGATACGAGACATAAAACTGCGCAAACATATGACAAGGCGGAAGTACCATTTTCTTTAAATCGGCCGGATTCCACGCCGACAATATCATGCGGCGGTCATACGGATTCGTGCGCAGTTTATGTATAACCTCAGCCAACTGATCATACCCCTTCCCCGTATAATCCGTCTTCGCATCAACATACTCGGCTCCAAAATGTCGCCATTGGAAACCGTACACCGGTCCCAAATCGCCGACTTCGCGCTCGGTTAACCCGAGGTTGTCGAGGAATTCACGGGATCCGTTGCCATCCCAGATCTTTACGTCTTGCGCGCTGAGAGAGGTGGAGGATGTGTTGCCCTCGATGAACCAGAGAAGCTCGGCGATGACGGCGCGGAGGAAGACGCGTTTTGTGGTTAGGAGGGGGAGGATGGGGGTGCCGTTATTGTTGAGGCTGAATTTGAGGGGGCGTGGGGCGAAGATAGAGTATGTGCCTGTGCCTGTTCTATTTTGAAGTGTTAGATTGAGTATTTTGCAATTCACGTGCATAAAAGATGCGATTGCTTTCACTTACCGATCTGGTCGACGCTCGCCGTGGTCTAGGATCTCGCGGACGAGATCGAGGTATTGGTACTCCTCATGTCGAGGTTCTGAGGCCATTTTTCCAACTGGGTACCTCCTAGTAGTATGGAGTCAGTTTATGCGATCGAAAAAGAGGAGTTGAAAGATCAATGGTTTGTGGATTGGTATAACGCTTGGTATAATGGGAAGAATTATTTAGGAGGGACGCGACGAAGAGCGCGTCTCGTTTAAGTGCTTAATTAGGTGTATTTCTTATCGATAGTACCGCGGGGTAAAATCACGGCGTGACGGTGTGTATTAGCTCCGATATAATTATGCATGCATAACAGCACAATATAGGCGCTTGTACCAGTACAACGACATAAGTCTATTATGCTTGATTACACAAATATGTCTGTCTTAGACTGTGCTTATAAGACGTTTCTTACGTTACCGTTCGTTTCTCAGAATCTTGTCTTCCCTCTTCCCGAATGCAAAGTAGTTGATGAGAATCTCCTAGATTAATATTAAGTATTATTCAAACATAATATATGGCGATTGTACTTCAAGATCATATGTATCAGCCCCTTATCCCTTATATCAAACCGAGGCTGTTGCTCTGAGATTCAACTCTTCATTGACTTAGAAATCCGGGAACTTCCCACCATCGTCCCACTAGCGAATTTAGTTAGTCTTGGGTAGGTATCCAAGCGAACTGAGACTCAATAGTAAACAACCCATATACTCACATGTTCAACGATACAACCAGCTTCCCACCGGAAGCGGTCAATAATCTCACCAGCACCACTAGCCATGTAATCCAACCATCCTTGGTCGCTCTTAAAGGCCGTACGAAGAGGAATGAGTGTCTTCTCTTCCCACATTGGGCCCAAGACTTTTAAAGCAGCATCGGGGCCATCTTCGCCGGCAAGTGGTTGGTGATTCTATGATGGCAGGTTATGGTTAGTTAAGTCGCTTCGTTGCTGTTCTTAGTAGGAGTAACATACTATATAAGTGGAAGAAACATATTCAAACGCCTCAGTAAGGTTCTTCTTTATTATAAAAGCGTACGCGAACTTGCCAAATCGCATTTGTGTCTCATCTTCACTAGGCGGCGGATCCATCGCGATACAAGGCGGAGGTATCACGACGTTAGACCCTGCATCGTGTAATTTTGGTGGAGGAGCGGCGATGACCCCAAGGGGCGCTAGAAGTACAGCAGATAATATGAAAAATCGCATCATTGAAAATTTTAGAACATTGGTGCTTGCTCTAATGAACAGAAGCCGAAAGAACCCATTCTTAAATTATCGTGAAGCTTTTATGATGATCCATATAAATCTAGATATCAACCGTCTCCGGTGGAGAAGGTCTTACATTTAAAACGCCTTTGGCATAGCTCAGGGCATGGGAAGAACGCCTCCATTGCAGTTCTATTCTATAATGAGTTGATACGAGAGATTACTGCTTCAATAGCTTCTCAGCCGTTTCGAAATAATTAAATATAGATGCGCAAAAGTTCATCTAGTAGGTGGAAAAAGAAACTTGACCAGAGAGTCAGCAATCTCGATGATGACAACCAATTTCGGCAGATTAGACGATTGAATGTTATCAATACATCTTGCCAGAAATATACCCCCCCTCCCCGAGGGAAGACTTCCTGGGTTTTCAATCTATGGCGACAACCTAATTAAAAATATGTTTACAAGAGTAGTGAGACACAGGTTCGCGATCCAATTACAGTCCGCTCTGGGCAATGTCAGGAAGTTGGCATGCTCTATGACATCAATTATTTATTCCTAAGTCCGGAGCTAATCATAGAGATCGTGACAATAGTTATCATCGACGATACTAAGCACCAGCCTCACCTTTCTTCCCCCTGAAAAACGCACTCAACTTCCCCATCATCTGTCCCAGCCCTCCATTCTCACTCCCCTCAACCAAACCCCCACGAATCCAACCAGGCAATTTACTCTTAATCCTCTCAGTCGCAAACCGTCGATCCACCAACACAATAGCAGCGTAATCATTACGATGTCGGATAGCACGTCCAATACTCTGGTTCACGGCGCGCATACACGCGTTTTCGTAGAAATCACGCGCGGCTTGCTTCGCCGTTGCGATAGCCTCGCTTTTTGACATGGACGGGTTGGCAGAATTGAGACGCTCGAGCGTCGTCGATTCGATGTACTGGATTCGAGCCTTCCAGTCAGGTGAATTGATATTCGGGTAAGGAAGTCCGACCACAACGACGCAGCGGCCGAGACGGTCGGAGAAATTAATGCCCTCGCTCATTTTCCCGCCTACGACGCTAAGTAATAGAGCGCCGGTTTGACCTGCTGGTGTGGAATTTGGCTTGGTCTTAGCCTTACTTTCGTTGCCATCTAGAATCGCTTCGGTATATTGCTCTAGTACCTCATCGCTTGATCCGCCTTTCGTCTCGCGGAATACGGCTTTCTTCGCTTGTAGTCGATCCCATAATGATTTAGGTTGACCTGCACTAGTTGCGCTCCATGAGGCGACTACTTCGTCGAGGTACCCGTAACTGGGAAAAAAGATAACGACACCATCCGGAACAGCGGTACATATGTTAAGGATTGCTAGACCTAACTGGTTAATCATAGACTTATCACTGCGCTTCTGGAAGCTAAACTCGAACTGCATGCTTTTCGTATCTGTCTTCGGTCCAGCGGAGGCTAAGGTCCATACGCAGAGGCTGGAAGATGGAATAACGTGGCCGCAACTCAGAGTTGTGATTTTGTCTGCCGCTAGGTTTGGAAATAGGTGCGCTGTGTAGTCCTCGAAGGGTGACATGGTACCGCCAGCAAGAATGACAGCCCGCGCACTAGACGCGATGGAGGAAAATGCATGTGTAGGTGAGAGAAGGAGGTACGATAATTTAATATCATTTTGGGATACCTTGTGATAGAAAATTCGTCCTTCCGAGCTTAGGTTATTTAACGAGACGAGGAAGGATAGGAGTGTATGCAGGACAGGAGTTGATCGTGATGGAGGTGAATCAACACCAGCCTCTTGGGACTCGGCTTGTGCTACGTAGCCTTCGATCTTATATGCGAGTTTGGAATCTTGTATGTACTGGATGAGTTTGTACATATTGATCTGGTCAATACCTTTAGACCTCAAAAGAACATTGGGGTCGACGATTCCCTGGTCGCTCTAGAATATGGGTTAGTGGGGGTTTTGGAGCGGGTCGTTGACTCTTGTTCTTACCTTCAGTTCCGATGCATTCTCCAACCAATCTCTGAGACCATCCACCACTCTAGCAACTTGCGCGACCATAACCCGATTCTCGCCTTTAAGCTTCTTCCCAAATTTCTTCACATATACACCAAGCATTTGCCTTGCTCGCTTCAACTCGCTAAGACCGATTTCAGAAGCATAGACATTCGCTACCGCATCCATAATATTATGGGCCTCATCAATTATGACTACGTTGCCCTCGAGTTTAATACCAAGTGCATCTCGGGCAGTTTTCTGAAGAAGTAACGGGTAGGGAAGCGTAATGATCTCCGCACCAGGAACTGCAGTTCTTGAGGCATAGTATGGACAAACTTGAAGTTTTTTCCCGAGCTCAAATAAATCTTCAATATCCGGAAGGGTTGCAAGGGTATTGTCTCGGAACTGATGCGTTAAACTTAAGTTGTCTGCATTTGGTACGAACTGACACTTGTCCTTGGATTTAGGCTGTTGAAGTTCAGCACAGCGGTCATTGATTGCTGGTAGAGATCCAAGACGGGAGACCGATGTATTAATGCAAAGACGCTGTCGGGAAGATAATGGAAGGTGCTTAATGCCTTCAGTTTCGGTTTCTGGGTCATCGCTACGAAGGGAATCTGGCAATGATGTAGGAAAAGTCGGTCGTCGTAGTTCTGATATGAATTGTGTCAATTGCGAGTGTGTTCTTGATGTGAAATAGATCTATGAATGGTTAGCCAAGTCTTCTAAAAATATGTATGGTGATAACGTACTTTGACCTCACCGTCATCTATGTCTTCTTCCTCCTCTTTCTTTCCAAGGGTCCCTAGACCTAATTTCTCCATCAAGCTTCTCGTTTCCTTGCTGAAGCCTGACGAATTATCATTACTCTGGGAACTGTCTTCATCTTCACCTCCATCTAACAACCATTCGTCATCGTCATCGGCTGGCCTGCTACTCTTTTTGACACTACCATCATCTAGTCTTCTTCGCTTGGACCCTCTCTCCTCCATTAACTTTTCTTTAGCTCGTATTTTCTTCAAACGAGCTTCTCTTTCTTCCCATTGCTTGAGTATTTCTTCCCGTTTCCTCTTGAGCATCTGATTTACGATCCAATCAGGTTCGTCTTTGAATTTGCCAGCTGCTTCGGCGACAGAACTCTCAAATCTTGATCTCTTGTGATTGCGCAACCAAGTGAGAGCGGCACATATCAGAGATAGAGATTTTCCCTATAATTATTAGCGGAGATGTCGAATAAATTGAGGCGGGAATAGACATACGGTGCCAGTTGGACTTTCAAGAATACCAATTTGACCCTCTCCTTGTTGAAGGACATTATATACAGTGTTCATGAATTGTTCCTGCACATCATATGGAGTGTATGGGTGATGGAAGTCAATCTTCCTGACAGCATCAATCATCTCATCCATATTTGTCGGACGGTACAAAAATGGCTACTGGGATTGAATGTATGATGTGCTAGGAATAATTTGGGGTAGATTCATGATGTGTCATATTGGTATGTTTGGTGAGGAAGACCAAAACTACGTTTTGAAGGTCAAGCTGGAGAGCACAGACTCATACACTTTTGCTGTGAAAGTGGGAAACCCGCAACCACTTTGGCCTCTGATATGTTTGAATTAGAAGCCATTGATATCACCGAAGAATCGGATTGCGTGCATAGATGAAGGGTTTTATGCATTAGATGAATTGTTCAGCTTTATAAAATTATTTGCGACATTTGATCTTTAATACTGCTGTCCTCGTCTCTTTTCAAATTGTTGCTGTCTGGTTTGGGAGTTGTATGAGTTTTGGTGGAGTAATCAAGCTAAATTTAATTGGTGTCGAGATGGATCCATTTCCAAGGTTGCTTGGTGTGGCTGGTAAGATTAGCGGGGTAATGGGGACACACAGTTGTGGCTAAGAAGGAGCGATTGATTGAGTGTGGCTCATTCTCCACAGCACCAAACCCTACCCAAAAAATTAAACGAAAAGAATTTCACAATTTTTCAATACAACCTTCAAAACCCGCCTAACCTTCCGCAACCCACCTTCAGAGTTGGCATCTTCAATACATCACAACAAGCCACTCCTCCGACAAAATGCCTACCAGATTATCGAAGACCAGAAAGCAGTATGTTATAATCGAATCAATTCCATTTCGCTATTGATCGCCTTAAATTATCGTCGCGCCGGACCAACTGCCATATTATGTCGTACCTTTATTTGTGGGAGAACGAAATTGAATAGCAAAGAGAAGGGACACCAGTAGCAAGGAAAATTAGGGACAACGACGAGAGACCAGAAATATTGCATAATATTGCTATGACTAGCTGGAAAAGGGACTGGTTCGAAAAACATTATTCATGGCATCCGGCGCGACGAATTGAGCGACAACTACATTTTGAATTCCCTTATGCGCTTCAATGGAATCAGGTTGCTAACCATTTTATTAGCCGTGGCCACGTCTCGGCCGGTCACGGTCGTATCGGCAAGCACCGCAAGCACCCGGGTGGTCGTGGTATGGCCGGTGGTCAACACCACCACCGAACGAACATCGACAAGTACCACCCTGGTTACTTTGGTAAGGTTGGCATGCGATACTTCCACAAGCAACAGAACCACTTCTGGAAGCCCATCATCAACCTCGACAAGGTACGATATCCGAAATCTCTTCTTTTTCTTGTAGTCTAGTAGTCTAGTGGGGGTTTGCGCAACACGAGAGCTCTCGCCTTGCTAGGAATCTGTTATATCATATCGTTGGTCAATATTTACTGACTCGGATATTTTGCAGCTATGGTCGCTTGTCCCCGCCGAGACCCGTGAGGCTTACATCTCCGGCGAGAAGAAGGACACCGTTCCCGTCATCGACCTCCTCCCTCTAGGTTACTCTAAGGTCCTCGGAAAGGGCCGAATCCCCGAAGTCCCCGTAGTTGTCCGAGCACGATGGGTCAGCAAGCTAGCGGAGAAGAAGATCACAGAGGCTGGTGGTGTTGTTGAGCTGGTCGCATAAGGGTGTACTGGCGGAAGGGCTTCTATTTAGGGAAACAAGGGAACGGATACCTGACGATTTGGGACGGTTGTAACTCAATGGACCTGCACATATTTCGCAGGTAGTCTTCGGCTTTCTCGAGCATCGCATGGCATGATCGGATTCTACGAAAGGGAGTTCAGCTGAATACAAAAAATGCATTTTACCCAAATTCCGATTTCGGGATGTGACTTATGTCTTAATTATGATTTTCAGGGGTGGATACAGATATTCATCGAGAGTACACCAATCTAACAGGACGAATTATGCAACCTCAATTTGTTTTGTTTGCTGACAAGTCTTCTCGCACCATGATGTATCCTTTAGGTGTGACGATCAAGTGCGACTCCGGTCTTTTCCGACAGATACCTTTTCCCGGGGTTATTGCGTACATGTATTGATTATACTAGTCAGTATGTACCTAAGTACCTAGGTATTTACTGATATTGTGCCAGTGTCCGCCTCGGAATTGAATCCCGTTACCATGTATGTACCTAGGTAGGTGCTCTGATCATTCGAAAGGCTTGCAACCTAATACACTGATTACTTATATACAAAAATATAATCATGTTTCTAGAATTTGATACAAATTGCTGATGAAATGCAATTATTTGCTAAGAGGCTGATTTGAGGGAGCCTCCAAGTCCCTTATATCACTTATCTATTTTTATAGATCTGGCATGTGATCGAGAGAACTCGGGACCTTTTTTGATCTTGTGTCGATTTTGTTTGTACCGAATGACTCGGACAAATTGGCGCGGAACTTGTAGATGAGAATTAATTGAATAAATCGTGCACAATTATAGATCGGAACTTAACGATTTATGAACATTAAATAATGTACATGATACATTATACATATTTTATGATGCATAGAAGTACATAAAATAATAACAACTAAAATCCCAAGGGTTCACCGACAAATTGTGCTTGCCCTTTGTTCTAAGGTTCGCAATATTCCCTTCAATGTTTAATTGAGGTGTCTGCCTATTAAAATGCTATGAAATCCATGGATGACTTATGAGGTACTTATAGTGGATAGAGTTAACGTCATTGCGGCAATAGTAAAGTTATCGATAGCACTGAAGTTAAGAAAGCTTACTCGCTGGGCTAATCATATACCCTAATGAGCTTTAATGGCCTTGTCGAATGGCACCTGATAAGCTTTGATAATGTAGGTACATGGTGCCTATGCAATGTGATCCTAGGCGTATTCTTGGATGTATTATTCCATTAATTATTATGCTAGGCTTCATCCAGGCTACATCTAGGCTACCTACCTATACCTACCTACACTTACGCTTCCACTTCTTCCCATCCAAAAAGTCCTTCCACATGCGCGCGCACCATACAACCCATACAACACACACGCACACACACTTAATTCATGTCATGTCACTGACCTTGTTGTCCAATCAACTGATCCCATTTTGAATCCTGTCCTTACCTTCTCTATCCCATCCTTTTCTTTCCCGTTCTATCTACCTATCTAAAGGGTAGTCATCTGTCCTTCCTGTACCTGTACAATAATATTGTTGGCGTTGTCCAATGAGTTACCAGCTGACTGTAATAGTCTAGACGGGAGTAGCTAATATCATTATCTGCCTCACATTCTCATTCTTGCCCTTGTTCTTCTGCCTACTACTATTACTACCTTGACCTTGGTCAATCTATTCACAATACTACTATAGTAACTGTTACATATTATCACTCTTTACCTTTTTAACGATGCATCTGCATCATTGAAACCCACCGCCTTGTAATTCCACGGGCCCACTTTGATTCGATCCAACTCTCACGCCTTTCGGGACCTTTGTCTCGAAGCTCTACGAATCTTGGCAACGCTGCCTGCGGCCTTCATAGCCGTGTTCTTCTCCCATTCGTCCCTTCGCCTGTGTAGCCTGCTCCGGTACCACGGGTTCAGCGAACGCTAATCTTAAGCCCTAAAGTATCCGAATCAGCTTGGACAAGTCAGTGGTTCATAGCTTGCCTTTAAGCTAACTTATTGCCCGCTATGGCACCCCCATCCGAAGATAGTCCCGCCCGCCGGCACGTCAGTAAAAAGCTTCAGAAGAAACGTAAAGAAGACCACCATCCGACTATGGAGCTTCCCGACCGATTAAAAGACCACGGAGACGACGCAGACGAGGATGTTCTACCACCCAATCAAGGTGCTCAGATGTTCATGAACTTGAACCAATCGATATTTGGCTTGATTGCAGCCGCTGGATCAACCGTAGATTTCAACGATCGATTCGAAGGTCAATCGAGCGACGAGGATGAAGAAATGGACCGAGGAGGAAGACCGAAGAGAGGTAAAGAGAAGGAACAAATTGCGCAGACAACAATACTGAGAAAGAGTCCCTCGGATAAGGAAAAGGGAGAGAAACAGAGAAGAAGATTATCAGGACAACTCCTACGATCGTTACCCCAGCTCCCACGACTTGCGACGAGGTCCAAATTTAGGCAAACAAAATCCTCAGGTCTCCAATCTAAATCAGGTGTAGAGGGCGAAGACGATGGTCTAAGCTCACCGACTACAGACTCGCGCTCGCCCACGCTCGATACCGCAACAAGTGATCGTGAAGAAAGGCTTGCTCCAGTGATGACCAGGATGTTAGAAGCCAGGGCAGAAATGTCGTCTAGGCCAAGTTTTGATATTGAAAGACTATCGGGTGATCATCGAAGGGGTGATGGCGATGATGGCCCTAGTTTACTCGCGCGACAACTTAAAAGGATATTTGAATTTGACGAGCCCGAAGAAGTAGTAGAGGGTATGATGAAAAACAATCATTTCCCTTACTGGTTCGTATTCAGGAACTAACGTCGTTTAGAATATCCTTGTTGGTTACTCCAGAGCGTGCTGCTACAAGGCTACATGTACATCACCGCCAAGCATATTTGCTTCTACGCCTATCTGCCAAAGAAAGCTGTACGATCTTTCCCCGAATTTTGCGAGGGATCTTACTAATGATGAAAATAGCACGAAGTTGCCAAGTCTGGATATCTATCCAAGAGCGGCAAACGGAATCCCAAGTATAGTCGTTACTGGTTCCGATTAAAAGGTGATGTGCTGGCTTATTATCGTGATCCATCGAATCTCTACTTCCCACATGGTCAAATCGACTTAAGTTATGCCATATCGGCAAATATTGACGAGAAAGAAAAAGATGGGCTATCTTTTTCTGTTGTCACAAATCACCGAACCTATCACCTCAGAGCTGATAGCGCTCCAAGTGCCAAGGAATGGGTCAAGAGTTTACAAAGGGTTATCTTCCGATCTCACAACGAAGGCGACAGCGTCAAGATATCTCTTCCGATTCAGAATGTCATAGACGTCGAGGACAGTCAAATGATTGAATTTGCCGATACTTGCAAGATTCGCGTCATCGATAACGACGAGACGTATGCCATTGACGAGTATTTCTTTTCATTCTTCAGCTTTAGCAAAGAAGCAATTGGTGTCCTCAAAATCCTAGTAGAGGGTGCGTCGAAACATCAGGAATCAAACTCCGAGCTGGAATCATCTAAACAACAGCAAAAACTTGAAGGGGTTTCTCGGCACAGCTCATTAAGCGTTAAGCAAAAAAATGCCCCTGCCGCACTTGAGCTCAAATCTCCCAAACTTCGCGATCATGTCAGAGCAACACTAGCTCCCCTCTCACCTCATAGTCCGCGGGAACCAAGTCCCCGAGCTAGTGGTGATTTAGCCCGCGGCAGTTTTGATGCCATTCGACAATTTGGGCGACGAAGCCTAGATCTCGATACATTAACACGCGATGCTTCACCTCGTCGAAGTTTTAGCGCCAGCAGGTCGTTAAGCAAGCATCGCATGCATGATAATTCGGCTCAACAAGAAAAGTTGGAGTCGTCCGAGTCATACGTTCATTCACTCGAAGACCCTAGCACATCTGCCATGGCTTCATCATCAAACGAAGACCCTTCTGGTAGTCAGATTTTAAGAGGCAGCGAAGTATTTCATAGACCTACCATTCGTCGCTCCATATCGGCTTCTCGCGCAGGCCGCCGCGATAGATCGTCTGGTACAAGTCGATTGCCCCAGAAATCGGATGAATCGCTTGCTTACGACAAACATCGAGCCGCCACTACGGGGCACGTATACGATTTTAGTGGTAGCGACAAACTTGATCAATCGACAACAACATCGGCACCGGGCCTTCAGAAAATAGCACGAATGGGCGCATATCCATTACAACGAGCGGGCTTTTTCGCTAATTATTTGAACCAAACAAGCCGCCATATGAGCAATTTGTTGGCGACTGAGTCAATGGGATATGTCGAGAAAGTATCCGGCATGTGGAAAGGCGGTCGAAAACATTACCATGAAGCTCCTGCTCTCAAGCCTGATGGAGAAATGGATGACGATGATGGTGTAGATATGGATCGGTTCCGGGCGCACTTTGCCCTCCCAGAAACGGAGAAATTACAGGCAACTTACTACGGCTATATTGTTCGTGTTTTGCCACTCTATGGTAAAGTTTACATCAGCGATCGTCATTTCTGTTTCCGTAGCTTGCTGCTTGGAACTCGGACGAAATTAATTCTTCCGCTGAAGGACATTGAAACTGCCGAGAAAGAAAAGGGCTTCCGCTTTGGATATTCTGGGTTGGTCGTTGTCATTCGTGGCCACGAAGAAATATTTTTCGAATTCAACAAGGCTGAATTACGCGATGATTGCACCGTTACACTATTACGAAACCTTGAAACTACGCGCTACCTACGAGACAAAGGCTCGTTAGATCAAGAAGACCAGGAGGATGCCGATGAAGCGATGGCAGAACGTGACGCACTCCATGAGGCGCGACTTCAAGAAAACGTCGAACATGACCTCAAGATGCCTCATGAAACATCTTGCCTAAGCGATTCATCACCCACGATTCTATTCGACGATCCTAAAGCTTCATTCCTCAACTTTAAACCTTCAGAGCCTATGAAAGTCACTTGCTTGACGATTGGTTCTCGGGGTGATGTCCAGCCTTATATCGCACTCTGCAAGGGGCTGATGGCTGAAGGACATAAACCTCGAATAGCTACCCATAAGGAGTTCAAGGATTGGATTGAAGGGCACGGTATCGAGTTCGCGCCTGTTGAGGGTGATCCCAGTGAACTAATGCGTATCTGTATTCAGAATGGTACTTTTACGTGGGCATTCTTAAGGGAAGCAAACTCGAAATTTCGCGGCTGGTTGGATGAACTACTTGCATCCGCTTTTACGGCATGCAAAGGTTCCGACTTACTCATTGAAAGTCCTAGTGCCATGGCCGGTATTCACATTGCAGAGGCATTAGGTATCCCTTATTTCCGAGCTTTCACGATGCCGTGGACCCGCACGAGGGCCTACCCCCACGCTTTCGTTATGCCCGAACACAAAATGGGTGGCGCCTATAACTATGTCACATATGTCATGTTTGACAATGTATTCTGGAAAGCAACGGCGCACCAAATCAACCGTTGGAGAAATAATATTCTCGGGTTACCCAACACGAGTTTGGAGAAATTGCAGCCAAACAAAGTTCCTTTCCTCTACAATTTCTCTCCTGCGGTCGTTGCGCCTCCACTTGATTATAGTGATTGGATTCGTGTAACGGGTTACTGGTTTTTGGACGAGGGTACTGAATGGACTCCACCCGATGATCTAATGAACTTCATTCAGCAAGCTCGCAAAGATGATAAGAAGCTAGTCTACGTTGGTTTTGGTTCTATTATTGTACCGGATCCTGCGAAGATGACACAAGAGGTTATTGATGCCGTATTGAAAGCTGATGTTCGGTGTGTGCTATCTAAGGGCTGGTCTGACCGCCTTGGTAATAAGGAAGCCGCGGTACCCGAACAAGAACTTCCACCGGAAATATTCCAGATTAAAAGCGCACCTCACGACTGGTTATTCGCACAGATGGATGCAGCCGCGCACCATGGTGGTTCTGGGACAACGGGCGCTAGTTTACGTGCTGGTATCCCAACGATCATTCGTCCATTTTTCGGCGACCAGTTCTTCTTTGGTAGCCGGGTTGAAGACTTGGGTGTTGGTATCTGCTTGAAGAAATGGGGAGCCAACAGCTTTGCGAGAGCCCTATGGGAGACCACTCACAGCGAAAGAATGATTGTAAAGGCTCGAGTATTAGGGGAGACTATTCGGAAGGTATGTCTTTTTTCTTCAATCACCTAGTAATGACAGATATCTAACTTTTGGAACAGGAAAATGGCGTGGATACAGCTATCCAATGCATATACCGAGATCTTGAATACGCCAAGAGCCTGATCAAATCTAAAGCTGGCAAGAATGCAGCTACGGCTAGTAGCCCCGACGGCACTATAGCTGATGAATCGGAAGAAGAGAGTTGGACCTTCGTCGGTGGTGATGAAGTCGACCCTGAGCTCGTTGTTAAGAAAAGCGCACTCTCTCAGATGGAAGCAAGTATTAATGGAGCCACCGGACAGGGTTCCCTAGGATCGAGATTTCTCGGTAGAGCCGGCACAAGTTCAAGCATGGCCAAGTCAACATCGACTACGACGGGGTCTTAGGGAGATACCTGTACGGTCGGTTAGTGCCGTGGCCTTTGGGTCGGAACTACGGCTCTAATCTTGGGAGTTTTCGGTAACGTCTTGAATCCAATTCGAAGGTTAAATAGGAAAGAAACCGAGCAGAAAACTGGTATCTAACTCATCCAGTCGCAAGATGGGATGAAATATTACATCCTATCTGATCATGGTATCCGGCTCAGAGGATTTCATAGTATACGACAGTTTACGTTATGGATTTGGGTGTGTATGCGCGCGCATAGACTGACTGCTCTTTCTGCATTGCAAGCGCAGGCGTCCGGTACTATTTTGCATTTACTACTTTCTGGTGCTGTTTTACATAACAGCTTACCTACCTCATGCCGTTCATGGAAGTATAAGAGGGTTCAGGGGTAATTAATGGCTACATATTTGGGTAATGGGTATGACCACAGGCAGGCAAAGCAAGCCAAAGAATAGAGAGTTCATCAACCTTGTTGTATCAATATCTACCTTTCTCAATGAGTCTTACTTGGTTTTTCATGAATGATGCTACTATCTGGCAGCCTGAATGGAGTTCGCATGGAGCAATTTTGAAAAATGACTGGAGAATAGTAGCCCCTATCTTGATGTCAGCGACTATGACGAAAAGTGTCTGAAATCATTCGCTTGAGTCATTACCACATGCGAGTACGTACCTATGTACTCTTGTATCTATGTATTTATATACAAATGTACTTGCCCTGATGTAAAATGGTGGTACATATGTATGGATTACTAGCCACATGCAGGGAGCTTCAGCCACGTCATTTATGTGTCCAATGAATCCCCCTGTTTTCTAAAGCTCCCCGCAAACGGACAGGGGGGTAAGCGAGGGGTTGCCTGTCTACGGTGCAGGCCAGCCCATGCGTCTGCCACCAGGTACAAAAAGGCCCCCTCACCCCAAGTGAATTTTTAAGGGGACACCATCTCGCCTGTGAATTTTAAGAGAAAGAGGCGTTTGTTCTAGTGGCTTGTGCTTAATTTTCTCAACCGACCAATCTAGCCTTTCAACCTTTCTAACTTCTTTTATAATTCTTCACTTAACTCTTCATCATTCTATGAATCATTTTACATAATACCTACAACTCCTCCCTATACCAGTTTACTCCCGTACGCTATAAAATTAAGGGTTAAGGTACACCAATTATTGAAAGTCGTTTCGTCAACCTTATCAACCAATTGGCGTAAGGCTTAAGAAGCAACTCTTGGTGGCTTTCAACTGTTACCTTTCTTAAGTACCTTCTTATCGAGCCTATCAATTACATACCTACATATGTAGGTAACCTCAAGTACTGTATTTGAGTGTTACTTTTTCTCGTCCACGTGCGATCAATACGGGTAAGTGGGTACAAGTTCTTAATGCTTTTTCCCTTTTCTTTCTTTTCCCAAATTGAGGCTTGAAGCACCCGATTCTTCGCGTCATATGATTGGAAGTATTTTTGTACTCGCCTACAAACAATGCCATCATCACCCTATTTCAATTGCATGCAAGTGCCGGCCTATCTTTCTCGTCTCACCCAAATACCTTGCATACATAATATATGTACGTCTATGTATGTACATGCTCTTATGTATGTACGTATGTACATTCATACTAAGGTACATGCATCCCCGTATATGTATCCCTATCATTCATTGTATCCATTTTGTGTCCATCTTGGAGGTCATATACCTAATCTTTCTCATACCTAATATAAGTATTGCACAGACTTCCTCTACCTTATCTGTCAATGGGTAAAGCATTGGAATTGTACTATTACTTTATCTGAATCTTGTCATTCTTGATTATGTATCAAATCCCATCCGTCCATTTCCTTACCAAACCTTCCGTTCACCTTGTCATCCAATCAGTTCCACTGAAATTATTTCCCCAATTGGAAGTGTTACACAGGACCGGGATAACCCGTCTACGTCCACGTTGATTTGTTCATTTTACACTTTGATCAATGTACCTAGGTACCCCTTTCCTATTAAACTGATCCATTTTATTGAAACCCACTAACCCTCTTTGGCCTTTTTCTGTAGACCAAAACCTGGAAGCTACCTATTTTCACGAACTACGCCTACCTTACATATCGCCGTGCACGCGCAAGCATAAGCACAATAAATTCTCCTTGACGCATTCACGCATCCACTTAAACCTATACATCCTATTTTCTATTCCTCAATACTATTACATACTTAAGGCAATCTTCACAACATTGCACGTCTGTTACCGCCGTGGTTGCGGCACAACATGAAGTTGTCATACGTTTAGCTGCGCCTGAAATCCTACGTCCTTACCTAGCTACCTCTTCCGCGTGAAGAATTACAGCTTCGATATAATCAAGTAGCTACCTACTCATCCATTGTTACCAATACATACCTATCTGCGACGGCGACCTACCCATTTCTTCCACGGTCAACACCTTCGTCTATCGAAAGGCATACTCTAGTCTTAAAGTGCAATGGGAAAAACTGGAGCTATTGAGCTCGACCCTACCTACTTTCACAGCTTCCGTCATCGATAGGTGTGGCGCGCAAAGGTCGGTATAACTACTTTTATTGACATACTGTATCTCTCTTTTGCCCATTTGTACATGGGATCCATGTCGCATAACAAGATAATGGCTTTTCTTTGTCTTACCATTTCATCATGTATCCAATTTGTTTGTACCACTTTCGTCTTTAAGCTTGCTTGACTGTCTTTCCCCGAGCCTCACTCGACTACCTATAACATCTCACACCTTTCCAGTACATTCCAAAGCTACCTCCCTACTTTGCACACATGGCCTGATCATGTCAATTCCAAACTAACATTTCTTTGTTGTCTAGGCCGTAATTTATTGGGTGTATGACCGTTTCTACACCCCACGAATACATACGAAATGGCCAAGACACTCCGACTAGGAGCTCGGCTCCGTTACCCTATTACAATAACAAATTTCCTAAAACAACCTGGCGACGATGTATCAAAACAAGAACCAATCCTCCGATACACATTTAAATACACGCGTACAGTAGGCGACCCAACTATGAACGAAGAACACGAAATAGAAGAAACAGGAGTCGCAGACTGGGACAGCCCTGCCGAGGGCAAACTGAAACAATGGCGCGTGAAGATAGGTGAAGTCATCAAAAAAGACCAAGACCTTGTTAGCATAGACGAGACTTGCAGCCATGAGATACAATACGCTGGATTATGCGCCATTTGTGGTAAGGACATGAAGGAGGCGAATTACGCCAGCGAGTCCCTCGACACTGCGCGCGCCACGGTCGCCATGGTGCATGATAATATCGCTCTTACTGTAAGCTCTGATCAGGCTGCACGCGCTGAGATGCAATTACAGCGTCGACTTTTAAAGGCCAGAAAGCTTAGTCTTGTCGTCGATCTTGACCAAACTATCATACACGCCTGTATCGATCCTACTGTTGGCGAATGGCAACGCGATCCGTCCAATCCAAACTATGAAGCTGTCAAAGATGTGCGCTGCTTCCAACTTGACGATGGTCCACGAGGAGCTGCCAGCGGGTGCTGGTACTACATCAAGATGCGCCCAGGTCTAGCTGAATTCCTCGAAAGAGTTTCTAAAATGTTCGAGTTACACGTTTACACGATGGGCACGCGCGCATATGCCCTTAATATCGCGAAAATTGTCGATCCTACACAAAAGCTTTTCGGCAATCGAATCATTAGTCGAGACGAGAACGACAGTATAACCGCCAAGAGTTTGCAACGGTTATTCCCTGTCAGCACTAACATGGTCGTTGTCATGGACGATCGAGCTGACGTATGGCCACGGAATAGGTCAAATTTGATCAAAGTTTCGCCGTATGATTTCTTCACAGGCATTGGAGATATCAATTCTAGTTTTTTGCCTAAGCGTGAAGATATCATACCCGCCCCTCGTCCCCCGGAGCCGAAGCCAAAACCAGTCAATGGCAACGCTGCACAACCTAGTGCAAGTGGTGTCGAGCCAAGTCCTACCTCGGAACATGAAAGGGCGGTAGCGAATGGGAATGGGAATGGCGAAGGCGACAATGCCCTACTACAATTACAAGCAGAAGAGCAGGAACGCACACTGGAGAAACAATTGAAGGATCGCCCCTTATTGCATTTACAAGAAGAATTAGATAAGGAGGACAATGAAGCTGAGAAAAAATCCACCGAGAACGGCGACAACCCAGAACCCGTGGTAAATGGAGAGTCAGATACTCCTTCACACCAACGGCATAAGCTACTTCGTGACGACGACCGAGAACTGAAATTCCTAGAGAAGCACCTCGCCAACCTACATCATTCATTCTACGAACAATACGATGCCCGATCAGCAAATCGCCAAAGTGACGAGATAAGACCCGACACTATACCAGATGTAGGATCAACTCTTAACTTCCTCAAATCCCAAGTCCTTAAAGATACGAGATTGGTACTCTCTGGTCTTGTTCCGTTAGACGTTGATGTACGTAAAACGGAAATAGGGATGCAAGCAGAAAGCTTTGGCGCTGAAATTCGGACGCGTGTGAGCAATGAGATTACTCACTTAGTTATTAACTTTGCACGTCCGCGAACTCAGAAGGTTCGCCAGGCAGCACGCATTCCGTCGATTAAGATTGTCAATCAGAACTGGCTTGCCGATTCAATAGCGCAATGGGTCAAGCTGGACGAAACTCCCTACCTAATACAAATACATCCCGCAGACCGAAATTCCGATACACCCCTAGATGAAGGATCAGCATCGCCACCTCGACCAAAGATTACCATTGTCACTTCTGGTCGTCAGTCATATGAGGAAGAAGCAAACGATGAGATTGATGATGGTGATGCGGATGGTTCAGGGGAGGATGATGATGACGATGACGACGACGATGAGGATGAGGACGATGAGTTACAAGATAGGTTCAATGTAATGCCACCTGACCTCGAAGACGGTCAACAAAGCCCCATAGACGATCTCGATGGAATGGAATGGGGTGATGTTGATAAGGAGCTTGAAGAGTTTATGGGATCTGATATAGATGACTCAGACTTTGAGAGCACTCAAGGTACGGATGCCGGCACGGACACGGAAACGGAAGAACCTAAGGGCAAGAAACGTAAGCTGGGTGAAGATGATGATGGTGAGAACAGCCTAGAAACTGGAGGAAGCGTCCTTTCTAAAAAGCAGCGTATAGCAAAGGCGAGGACTACGGGTCTGCGCAATGTGAGAAACGCTACTGATGAAGAGGACGCGGAAGATAGTGGCTTGCCGACACCGTTAGGTACGGGTGACGAGGAAGATGGTGACCGCGAGATGAACCCTATTGGTGCTGGGAGTGGCGGTGGAGACGGGGCCGACGACGGTGGCGAAGATGATGATGATGATGATGACTTTGCCGACTTGGAAGCCGAGCTCGAGGCAGAATTACAAGCCGAGGGCGAGAAAGGTTGATCTACCTATAACCAACCTACTGGCTATCTAGACGTGAGGAACCGTGTTGCTGATTAAGTTTGTCCGGATTACGAGAAGACGAATGAATGCATGACATTGGCGGCGCAAAAAAGAAAAAGCAGGCAGGCAGGCATCATATCATCTTCAAGGGTTCTTCAACATACCATCATCGTCATGGGGCGTATGTTCTTGCTCTATCTTGTTGTTTTAATCTACAATGTTTATATCCTTTTCTTATTTGCCTGATAAGGAGTTTTGTTCAAGTTGCTGTCGATAGGCGGATAGGACAATGGCAATGGAAAGGCAAAGGCAAGGCAATGGTACGTAGGTGGAGATACCGGGATAAGGGTGGCTTTTGTGTTGGGTTTTTCTACGCTTCTTCAGGTGTTTGGCTGCATAGCGAATGAATTGAGTAGGGTGCTTATAGTAAAGAAATTTATTCCCGTTAATATTTGATATTTAAATGATACGACAAGATAGTCTCATCGTCGACTTTCGATATCCTATGATGTAAGTGTACCTAAGTACATGTATGGGACTCACGTGATCCAATTACATAACTGGGAACCCCCACCTTCATCCCCAACCAATTAAATCACGCTAAGCTTCATCGACCCACTAAAGTACCGGCCATCGAATCAAGCGGCGCCAATTGAAGCTTAATCATTCATTCTCTCAACAACAATAATAATCACGACGACGAACCGATACTCGGAGACGAAACGATAAGGGAAGAAAAAGAAAGGAAGAGAAATTGATTAGGGGAAAGAGGATACAAATAGGCAGACAAGATGCCTCAGGATATGCCCCCCGTTGGGGGTTACGGCCCTGTGCAGTATAAGGTTAGTTGCGCATTTATTACTTCTATTTGCGGTCGGTGCGGAAGAGGGTGTGTGGATGTTGGGGAGGAGCTGAGAGGCCGAACTGAGGGTATAATAGGAGTCGGGATGGAGGAGGGAGGTTGAGGAATACTGGGCTATGATGTTGCGGACGATCGACGGGATGAATGAGGAGCTGGGATACACAATTCGTATCTATACGGACGACTTTCTACATGTTCCCGATACGGTTATACGATACCTATGAGAGATCGTGTCACGTTCACGGCCTCCACAACTACTCCATACTTCGCAATCGAAACGGCCGACTCTAGAGATGTAGGGGAAATTGGAACATCGCGGGCATCTGGAATCACCGCAATCAAGCAGAAATGGGTTCATCTTCTGAGAAGACCCTGTGCTAACATAATTCTCTTCTCTAGCGCAACCTCCCCGGCCCAGGCTTCCGCCCCGCAACACTACTCCTCGGCATGGGCGCCATCATGGTCTTCGGTTTCTACAAACTAACCAAGGGTGTCCGAGAACAAAAGTACCTCCCCCCCCTTCCCCTTACAATACATCTCGAGGTCGATACTAACAATCCGACCGTAGTGAACTCGCCCGCGAAAAGATGTGGTCGCGTATCCACCTAATCCCCCTCCTCCAAGCCGAAGAAGACCGCGATCTAGTGCGTAGACATTTGGCGGATCAGGCGCGTGAGAAGGAGCTTTTGGGTGAGAACGTTAAGGTTTATAATTCGGATCGGTATGTTCCCCTTTCCCTTTCAAATATCTACTCTTCTGTCTTGGTTAGATGAGAATCAATGCTGATGGTGGTGTAATTGCAGATACGTGAGACCGACATTCGCCGTTACGCCGACCAACGTTACGAAATAAGCAAAATAAGGAAAGAAAATAGTGATGGTGGCGTATGCTTCATGAAATAGACCCGAAAATGCACTCTGGCTATGAGTGGAAGAGCTCCCCGAAGTCAGAGTCGCTGGGGAATTTGTACATATACCAACAGAGAAGAGAAGCAAATAAATTCAACCAATGCTCTGGTCTTGATCTTGCGTTATGATTTGGCAGTATGCTGGTTATGCTTGGGGATGTATAGCAGTCCAAAAGTGATATGTAGGGTTACCTACCTAGGTAGCGTTGATATAGGCCATAAGATACACGAGTGCAATTATTAGCAAGGCCCATGATCATTTACTGGGAACGTACTTAAATTGTACAAATTCTTACCGGGATATGGGCGATGGACATCACTATTCGGCTAGTGACACGAGACTATTGCTTTAAAAGTTCATGTATTTCATTTAGAAAAAAATATAAGTTTTATGTTACCACGAAAAGGACCTCCATCCTATCCATCCTAATCCTCAACGCCAGACTCCTTTCATCCTCATCGTCCAACCCATACGTGACATGGACCAAACCGTTCATTAGGTATCCTCGATAAATACATCATACATCCATCACATCATTCAGTCTAAGCAGAAGCATGGATAACCTTGAACCCCTCGCTTACGACTTTCGTAATATCTTCATTCTTATGCTGTAGCAAACCCAACGCGTATGCAACATCATTCCATTGGCGTTCTGTCTCACATCGTGAGAGACGAGCTGCGAGTTTTTCTGCGAGTTGCTTGGCATGTTTGTCCTGTTATTATTATTAGCAATGGGTTATTATGAGTGATTGGCGAGGGGAAAATTACCTTCTCGACAAATCCCAACAAGAACCGAACAATCCTCCGGAAAGGTTCTTCTTCCATTCTTTGATCTGCGGACAGCAAGCTGAACATATCGACAAAGTGATTGTATACTGCGTTGTCCTTGGTGCTGAGCTCGGTGAAGAACATGCGCGCAAGATCTGCGATACGCTTGTCTTCATCCTCCAGACATTTAGCCATCTCTCCTAATTGACCCTTGACCTTGACTTGACCCGCGAGGATTAGGAATGTCAAGGTCATCAAGCAAGTACGTTTGACGGACAAATCTCTATCAGCTAATCGGCGGTACAGGAAATCGGTATTCTCATCGATAAGGTGATTAAAGCAAACTGCCATATCACCGAGAGCAATGACAACATTCGATCGCACGGTCGCATCAAGTGACCGTTCCATGATGGTAATTAGTAGCGGTAGATGAGCCTCGCAGTATTCGCTGCTAACACACATGAGCTTCGCCAAACATAAAGTCGCTGCTGCTTGTAGGCCCTTGTCTCTGTAAATATCGCTACGCGAGCATATTTCGGCTACCATCGGACCAAAATTAGACAGTAGTGATTGTGGCCCAAATAAAAGCTCTTGCTCACGAATGTGTGCCATGGCTTCTGTAAAGTCATCTTCCGTCGTGCCACCAATTAAATCAAGTTCATCTCCAGCATCCTCTGGAGCAGGAGCAGGAGCAGGAGCAGCCGTCTTGCCCTTACGACCTACGGAAGGACGTGTTTCGGCTGGTTTAGCAGCAGCTTCTTTTTCTTTCTCCTGCTTCCGTCGCTTGAAATCGAGTTCGCAAAGTTCAAGGTGAACGATTTGCTTAATGGCCACATGGCCAACGACGAAAAGTAGTTGAGAAAGCGCAATAGCGGCTTTTTGCTTGGGCTCGACTGGTGGTTCTGAAATTTGTCGAATAGTTTGAGTAGGGGCATCAAGATTCATAGTGATGCCTTGAGTCATTCCCTGGTCGACGGCAGCGGTCACAGTAGGATCGAAGCCTCGCGATCCAGGGCGAGATGCAGATGGAGATTTCTGCTGTGCGGCAAATACGACTCTTGTTCTGCGCCTAATAATCTCAGAGCATAATGTATCGGGATGTTTGGCAAGGACGTAAATGGCATTGATGGCCTGTTCGGCTACTCCAAACCATTCCTTACTATCGCTTGGAACCTCGGTGATTGCGGCTAACTTCGCTAGTACGGCGTGCTCATTTGGAAGGCGACTGAATTTGACTGGCGAATCTTTGGCTTGTCTTCCTAAGGGGTTAAGCCTTTGTAGAGCAATGCATGTATACTTGGCTAATTGGAGGTCAGATCGACCATGAGATCCAAGTCCGGTTCGTAGCATGGCCTCCATCTCACCGACAACAATCTCAGGTGAAGCCGTAGCAAGCATGCCTAGAACAATAATAGCACCGCGTCGCTGGGATCGAGAAATTTCTCTCCTCTGGAAGCCATAAACCTCCCATAGCTTTGTGACTACTCGGTCGGAGATCATTCCACCTTTCATCATTGTCGCCAAGAGTTGTTCGAGACTCGTCAATTCGGCCGGGGTCGTACCCGATGTGAGACTGATCATGTTTCTCGCGATGTAGATGGCGGCGTCATTGGGGCTGAAGCTGTCTGGTGCTTCGAAAAATAGTCGTCTGTAGCAATCAATTAAGTGCGATTGCACACCTTTGCCTTCATCACTATTTCCTTTTGTCCAGATAAGGCGCATCATTCGTCGAATTCCAACCATATTGTCTTCGATGTTGTACGCATTTCCGATTTCCAAATAATCCATTGCCTCAATGACTTCGGACTTGTTCTTGGACCCAAGAAGCTGACATACGGTAGATGTAGCCTCATGTAGTACCTCGATGAACTTGAGAGCATCGGTGTAGTATCGCTTCGTCAGCGTTAGTTTCTCGATGGCTTCCGAAGTAGCTGCATCTTCCTGGGCCTTCAGAACCGCTGCCACCTTTTCTTCATCAGTCATCTCCTTAGGCTTCTGAGGTGATTCGATTTGTGTGGGTTCGTCTACTAGTGCTGTATTGTCGGCTTTATCTTCTCCTAGACCAGGTTCGCCTGCTGGTGGCTTCAATGCGTCTAATTCGGCATCGACCTTGTCCAATCTTTCTTGCCAATCCTTGCGAGAAAGTTGAGCACCATGCAGGACGGTAAAGGGGTGTGTCTTTATCAAAGTCCCTAAAAGTTTTATAGCATTTCTCCTGACGTGACTGCTCTTGTCTTCAAGACTTCGACAAGCTAGCTCCGCAGCTTTCTGTCGACGCTTGGGGAATTTCTGTTCAAGATCACAGAGCCTCGTGTAGACTTGCATAGCCCTACATCTACAATAAGGATTTATGTCAAGGAAACGCTCTTCTAAAACGTCGAAGAAGGCATTCAATTGTGATTTGTGGTTTTCGCTTCGCTCTTCTTGTGTGGTGAGGTGAGCGATCATGTTGCCGCAAACTTCGATGAGGGAGCATCTTAGCCCATATGACTGATAAAAATGTTAGATTGGCCCGTAATTGTATGGGATAAGCCGTACCTCGCTGTCTAATTGTTTGGCTAGCATCGTCATCTGCTTGATCACTAGGCGGGGAACAAGTTCAGATAGCTTGATGATGAATGACGATACTGATTTAGGGCCCTTCGTGTCGTTGGTGTTGAATTCCTTATTGCTGATCTCCCTCAGAATTTCGTCGGCCAACTGAGGGTAATCGTATGTTTCCGCAAGAATATGCAAGAACTCTGCCATCGGTTCGGATAGATGTTCAAAATATGTCAAATTCTGGACGATGGATATTTGCGCCGCTATTATCAGGTTAGTTATACTACTAAGTCCAATTCCCTTAACTATAACTTCTCACCGTAGGCGTGGCCATGATGTTTAACAGCGATGCAAAGAACCTTGAAGGCATGCATCTTTATAGCTGTATTCTTGACTCTCTGTTCACTCTCCAAAACCATGTAAACGGGCCTCGTAAGTAGACCAATGAATGTATCGCGCTCGCTTGTCGTAAGAAATATTTTGCCCAATTTCAACTTAAGAACTTTGGACATAACGTCTAATGCTGTTTGTAACTGGGCGACACTGTCCCAACTGCCATCCTTATCCTTGCTCGCTGCGGCTTTGGATTTTGCGCCCTTACCTCTGGCGCGTGAAACAGAAGTGGTAGATGATTTCTCGGCGGCTTTCGTCTCGACACAAGCGATAGTCCACTGCAATAGAAAACCATATATTTCGAGTAGGGATTTGTGATGGGCGATCATCTCTTGTTCGTCTGGGTTTTCGAGATCGTGGTTTATAGCGTCGGCTTCGGCTGCTAGGCCACTCATGATCAAGTCGAAGATCTTACTGAGGGCATGTGTGGGTAGAAATTGCGTATATCTGGATTCGAGGAAAATCTTAGAAATTGGTTCTTGTACTCTCTTGTTGGAAGACTGAGGGTTGTCAGAGGGGGTAATGGAAGTGGGTGCACACTTGAGAAGGAACTGCAACGAGTCAAAATATGCGCTGCGCATAATAGCATCTGGATTTCCGGCAACGGCATCGACGATGGGATTTAACACCGGGTTGAGAAGAGATATGTTGGATAGAGCTTCGGGGTCTGTTTCGCAGTCGACTAATGCACCGTCGGCTTCTGGTGTAGAGATTGCAGCTGGATCGCTCATATAATGCTTGAGAGCATCATTTATATCGAAGTTAATGGGATCCATGATGATCGGTGGTGTTTGCGCTGGAGGAGCGCAGTGTGGACGAATAAGTGCGGATGGAAACTAATGGGTTATATTAAGTAGGATAAAAGACTACCTATTCAAACAGGAAATGCGCAAAATGTCCCCAGGAACATGAAAAAGAAGATATAGAATCAATCAGAGTATTGCGCTTTGGAATAAGGAGGGTATCTTTAGGTGTTTTCCTGTTGTTGTTAGTTGAAAGTGTCTTGAATAAAAATAAAGAGGGGAAAAGATTAGAAGTTTAGAGGGGAGATCAACAAAGTGCGATAAAGTATTTTGGTGATGCAAGATGTAAGTGAGTGCGACCTGACCCGCAGCTGCTTTAGCAACGGATTTGTTTTTGTTTGGTTCCCGATAAGACGCGACCTCCAATCAATTTTCTGCAGCTAACCCCGCGCTTATCCACCAAATAAAACGCGTTGAATAAATACCCGAAGAGTACCCGGCACAATTCATCGGCGTGTTACAAGGCGAAAGTACATATTTCCATGTACTTCCTTGTACTTTCTCATTCCATGAACAATATGAGAAATGCTCAACGCGATACTTCCTCTACGTCTTTAAATTCGATCCCAAGTTCTTATTTTCTTTCTCAAGAACTTGCAATAGCTTGATCTATTATCTGGAAAAGAATAATTGATCAATCAGTTCCTATTACCGGTACCTCCCTTCGCGAAACACGCCGAACAATTACAAAGCATCGAGCCGGGTTGGCTCTGATGTGTTTGGGGGCGAGGGTAGAGGTCGGCGACAACTAACATAAACCTACTCCAAAGACCATAATCATGGCCACTACTAGTCACCGTCGAGTGGCCAAAGACCCCTTCCGAATCCACGAAGATGTCCCCGTTGGCGGGATCTCAGACGTTAGGAGAACTACTCGGAGTCGAAGCCGAAGCCAAACCCGAATTCAACGTGCCAACGAAATATATGAAAATCATGTCGATCGCGATGAGTTATTGGAAGAGGATCCTGAAGATGAAGACGAACAAGAGAACCGAACTGAAGAAGAAGACGGAAATGAGACCGATTCCTCCGAAGACACAGACGATATCGATCTGAGTGTCCAGCACGACATGGAGAAGCTACAAGCTACCTTTCCTAACATTAAAGACAAATACCGACTCATAAAACGAATTGGCGAAGGAACTTTCTCTACTGTTTATAAAGCCGAAGACCTCCAATACCACGAATACGAGAACGCTTGGGATATAGATGCCGTGGAAAACCAATGGAGACCTCCACCGCTTAAAGGTGATTCTCATTCTCGAACCGAGTCTCACTCTTCCCGATCCCGCCAAAAACCAAAATTCGTCGCAATCAAGAAGATTTATGTCACCTCTTCACCCGCCCGAATCCTCAACGAACTCGAACTTCTCCACGACTTACGAGATTCCCTTTCAGTATGTCCTCTTGTTACAGCCTTCCGCCAGGCTGATCAAGTCCTTGCTATTCTTCCTTACTTCCGTCACCAAGACTTCCGAAAGTATTATCCCCAGATGAACGTGTACGACATGCGAGTATACTTCCGATCACTCTTCACCGCCTTAGCCGCCGTACACGACAAAGGAATTATTCATCGCGACATTAAACCCACTAATTTCCTCTACGATCCCGAGAAGAAGCGAGGCGTCCTAGTAGACTTTGGTTTGGCAGAACGGGAGGGATATGATACCAAACCGTGTCTTTGCCATGAAGACCGACAAGTCAGGAAACAAAGATTACAACAATCTGTCGCTTTCAACTCAATTCAAGCCGGCCCGCAACCTGGTTATCCAGTGAATGACACCCGACCATCTCGTCGGGCGAACAGGGCAGGTACTCGTGGATTTAGAGCTCCCGAGGTGCTGTTCAAGTGTACTGAGCAGACGACCAAGATTGACATCTGGTCTGCGGGTGTCATTCTCCTTACTATACTCTGCAAACGCTTCCCCTTCTTCAACAGTGCGGACGATATCGAGGCTATGATAGAGATTGCTACTATATTTGGATCCAAGCGAATGAAGCAAGCGGGCCAATTACATGGTTGTGTGTTCGATACCAATATTCCCACCATCGGTGAGAGGGGTTTCAGTTTCGAGAAGATCATGCTATGGAGCACGTGTAGGAGTGACGGCGGCAAAGATGGGAAACAGAACCAACTCACCGAAGAAGAGAAGGGCGCTATTGAGTTCTTGTCCAGATGTATGGATTTGGACCCGATGAGGAGGATTAGCGCGGAGGAGGCGCTGAAACATGAATTCTTACGGGTGGATCCAGAGGGAGAACCTGAGCCAGAATTGGAAGACGATGTGATGATGTTATGATAACGATGCATGGAGTCATCATGTCTTATGGATAGCTGGCGCTTTGGTGCTTTGGGTGTTGCGACGAGACTCGCAGATATGCTAAATCCACGATACCTCGATCTGGGCGGAACGACGCCGTACCCAACTACGCGAATGAGCACACGATGCTTTTAGACAGGTCAAATCCAGAGAACTCGGACATGGCTCATCTGAAGAGGCATCAAGGATACATGGTCTATCTAAGACTATGATTCTATGGTATAGTGCGACAACAGAATCACGCACTATGCAGACTCCCACTTGATGGGGGATAATCGATAGTAATACACCCACCCGGAAAGCCTCCTTAAGGGCCTGTATACTGTGTATATACTATAATCAATACATAAAAGTGCCAATGAAGCTATATTGCTATCAGTTATGTGCTATGGGCTGTTTCAATTCTGGTGATTAAAGATGCGAGATACCTAGGTAAGTGCGATATCCTATTTAGCAACTCTCCCGAGGTTCGCTTAAAATTCGACTTGAAGGCATCTCAATATCTATTTCTGGAGTTTCGAGTATTTCTCGCGTTGTAATTTGTCCTAATTGACGGATAATTTGTTATCCTTTGAGCATTGAAGATTATTTTGTATTAAAATTCGCACGCAGCGCCTGATGCTTCGCCTCCAAATGCTATATACCCCCCTCAGTATCCATCCCTAGCCCGGCTCATTTAAGTCTGAATGGGACTTTTTGTCTATTGCTTGGAAGGCATAATATACCTAAATCAACCAACTATATTCCTTGTCAAATGCCTTAGTCGCATCGACTTCGCGAACTTTCTAATGTGAGATGCTATGCTATAACTTATGCAAGCGCTCGTGTACTAAACGACTGTAATATCATTGACTCCTGAACTACCATATACCATGCGCCTTTATCCTGTTCATCCTTACATCCAGAGACACAGTTTTCCACTGCCGGTTCCGCCCGCCTGTTTGTTTAATCGAAGGTTAGCAACTATTTCAGTCAAATAAGGGGAATTGAAGGAGAAGAAAATAAGGGTTGGGATAAAAAAGGAAAATACATACAAGCCAATTCAACGTAGGGTGGAACTCAGCGACCGCAGGTACAGCAGTAATACCTTCACCATCCAACTGTCCAAGTTGTTTCCCTTGGCTATCGTAAATATCCACGAACCGGTTCATATTAGCGATAGCAAACTTCTCCACACCGTCCGCGGGGTTGAGTTGCCACTGTGGTTTGAGAATGGTTACCCAGCGACCGGTTTGATTGTTATGAGGGATCTTTTGTGTTGGCTTCATCTGGTCATCGGATAGATCCTGTCCGGCCTTCCACTTCATCGCATCTGACATGTCGTAGATTTTGACTGTGTCGTCGTAGGATGATGTTGCTAAGTATCCGCCGCGGCTCCAAGATGCGTGTGATACTGATAATCGTGATTGGTGTTCACCTAGTAGAGAGGGGTGGCGTAGTTCTCCTTTTCCTTTGATCATACGCAAATCCCATATCTTAACGGTTCGATCTAGTGATGCCGTCGCTACTAGATGAGGAAGCAATGGATTTAGGGAGAATCCACCGATCTTGTTCTCGGATAAGCTCCATATATCTGCTTTACCCTTCGAGCGCCTGTCAAACCTTCCTAGGTTACCTTCTAAGGTTGAAAAGAAGATGGTGTCTTTGGCTTCGGGCGATACATCGAGACATGATATACCCACGTCTACATCGTCATCTTCGGGCTGCCATAATTGACTGCTTACTTGGGACTGCAAGTCTAAACAACGTATCGAGGAGTCGTAGGAACTTGTGATGACTGAGTTGGGATCGAATGTGGGTATTTTAATGGAGGATATAGTCCTGCTATGGACTTCAAATGCGCCCACTTGCGGTAAAGGAATATCGGCATCTTCATCATCCTCCGATTGAGAGGGAGTTTCTTGCGACGCATCAAAAAATCCTAAGGTACCCTTCTTGTCACCAGCAAGGATGATTGGTTTATCCTGGATAGGATGGAAAGTGAGGGCATAAACACGTTCAGGAGTAATTTTGATATCTGCATATAATTAGAACTACGGTTCAGATTATGTCGCGTGTAACTACGCTTTGAATAAGTCCACTCACCATTCGGTACCCAACCTTCATACAGTTTCAAATCATCCATTTCCTTCCTGAGATCCTTTAATTTTTCGTCCGATGTATCCTTGATATCCTCTTCCGTGAATGTCCGAACGCCAGGTTGCGCGCCCTGAACGAATGAGGCGAGCGCACTAGTACTTGACCATCTCTGACCTTCCACCTGAAGATTTGAGAGTTGCAAATCGCCACTTGTGCGAATGCGCTTAGGTTGAGGGGGCTTTAACTCGGTGGGAATATCTTCCAATTTCACACCAGCGCCGTCAGCATCTGTACTAGCTCCGGCTAACCTTGCACTTTGACGTGTAGGCATGACGCGAGTACGAGGAGCTGGCTCGACAGTCTTCCTCTTCTTGGTAGTAGTTGGCCTCGGAGGGGGAGCTGCGGCCCTGCGCATCTTGGCCGCAACCTCGGCTGAGTCCTTTAATAGTTTGGCATTGTTCACGACGTTTGCTTTCCTTCGCGCCTCGAAGGTGCTAAGTTCGGGAGCCATCTTGGGTAAGAAGATCGAATCAAATCAACCCGATTTTGATAATATCCACCCTAAATTATCTCGAAAACCAATACTTATAAAGTGTGGATTGTATCGTGTAAAATATTTCGACAAAGAAAAAGAATGAACGAGCTTAGGTGGGGGACGTGAATCTGATTTGAATCGCGATCTTCCTTCCTTCGATTATTTGCAGCCCTGTAGGCGAGAATTTGCCTTAATTGTGGTATTAAAGGGATTCGATTATCGATCTTCAAATATAAGAATCATAAGCCGAAATTGAATGGATTATGCGCGGATGTAAATGGTGATGGCGACGATGTCGTGAATGACGAAAATCAATTAAAAGTTAAGACGCGCCAACGCGAAGTCATGCTTTCCGCGTTCCAATTAAAATTATTGATTACCTAATTAATTTTAGCGTGGTTTCTTCTAAGGGGGTATGTACTAATCAAGAACATTGGAATACCAGGTTTATGCATATAAATACCCCGGTCCTCAGCCTGCCTACGTCCTTCTGATCATACTAATGAAGCTTCACGCATACACGTAGAAGGGACACGCAATGGTGGAGGGCCTCAAAATGAAGGGGTCCTTGACTCCCCCGCGCGCTGACCAACCCTCACCCGATTATGTTTTCTCCATTACTCTCCACACAATATAAAGATGGAACAACAGAGCTTGCCAACCTCCGAAGACAGAGACATCCCATCTGGACTGCCAAGTATCCCGGTGATTTCCGTAGTACGTACAAACTTTCAGGGTCCTCGCTGTGACGTTTGTGACTGGAATGGGGATCCCCTACAAATATTTAGCGAAACAAACGACGGAATCACATTCAAGAGGCTTTTGGAGTCTAATGAAGAGAACTGCGCCCGTTGTAAAATATTGATCCTGGCCCTCAAGGTCCTCAGTATTCGTTTTGCTGGGGCACCCCCAGGTCAAGACGCTTATATAAAGATCTGGTCAAACGGCTGGGTTCGTTTTGGGAGGGTGGATGGGGACTGGGCTGCGGTAGAAATATATTTAGCCACTTTAACAGGACACAGTGAGATTAAATTTAATCCTAGTGTTCCAAACCAGCAACCATCACATTGCGGTTCCTTAACAGACGGCTCCCTCACTTGGACGAAGAACCAAATTGAGTCACATCGAGATTGCTGGGAGGCTCATAAGTCTGGATCCTTCGTTCCGACGCGACTCGTCAATCTTAGCACCCCTGGCTTCGATAAGGATGTGTTCCTCGACGAGAACGTACCTAGTGGTTCGCGGTATGTTGCACTAAGTTATTGTTGGGGACAATATGAACCTCTATGTCAAACGACACGTTCGACGGTTAACGAACGCAAGAAGCGTATACCGTGGTCCACGTTGCCTAAAACTCTCCAGGATGCGATTGAATTTACTCGTCGATTAGGAATCCAATACTTCTGGGCTGATTGTATTTGTATTCTACAAGGCGATAAAGAAGATTGGGAGCGAGAGGCTGGACGGATGTTTTACGTCTATAGGAATTCTTATGTGACTCTAGCAGCTATGTGGGGGAAAGACGGCAACACTGGACTTTTCTCAACATCAATATCAGATGACTTCGATCCGACATTCATTGCTGAACTACGACTGGAAAACCGACGTTGCCTCCTTTATACACGACGAGCTCATGAGAAGTATTTCTCGATGTACCGTCGCGCAGGTAAAGAGCAACCTCTATTAACCCGAGCGTGGGCCTACCAAGAGCGTATAATATCAACGAGGGTTGTATACTTCGCTGGTTACGAGCTAGCTTTCGAATGTTTCTGTGATGCTATTTGCGAATGCGGCCATCTCCAGCATCAACCAACTAGAAACGAAAGCCATAAGAGAGATATCTTCCAAAGTGTACTGAAACATGCTAATGAATCAATCAACATTGAGCGGCAGAGCAATGAAGTTATTCAGAATCAGCGGGGACCTTTGTCTCTCCAAGACTCGAATGACAAGGATATTGACGTTTTATGGAGAGACACGGTTGAACAATATTGTCAACTAGCATTGAGCAACCCTGATGATAAACTTCCTGCCATTGGGGCCATAGCCGAGCAATTTCATGCAGTCCGTCAAGGGGAGAGCTATTTGGCTGGCTGTGCGTAACATACGCTTTCATTTTCACGTTCCTCATGGTATAATCACTAACCTCTTTTTCATACCACAGTATGGACCGGGTCGTTTCATCGAGACCTCCTATGGAGGGTTTCGTATAACTACAACGCTAGTGCCCAACTCCCAAAACCAACAAATATGCCATCATGGTCTTGGGCCTCTGGAGATTTTGGGTGGGTTTCATATCCTTACCTTATTGATATGGAAACTACTTCTGAAGTCATAGAGGCGACTTGTCATTATGTGAATAACAATCCATATGGAGTTCTGGAGCGAAGCAATCTGGTGCTACGAGGCCGGCTGCTTTGTTGCTGGCTCTTTCAATATACACCTAAGCTCCGCGGTCCTAGATATTCATTACGTCACTGGTACACGGGAATAAAGATTCTATCGGGGGATTCAATCATATTAGACGTTCCTAATTACGCGAGGTGGGCTTGCCCAAGGATAGTATATTTACTTGAGATCGCGGAGCATGCAAGTCTCAAGGACACCCAGAATCTTAGGTGTCATGGGTGTTTAATATTACGCCGCGAAGGTTGGTGGGGACACACTTTTTCAAGACTGGGTACGGCAGACGTCGACCTGCCTAACACGATCTTTAAGATGTGTAGTGCGATAAAGACGGTTAATTTGATCTGATTCTAGCGGAATGGAGTCTTGGATGTATATACCCCTAAGTCAAATAATACAGGGTCTAATAGCAACGTAGGGCTGCAAATCTAGCGCCTTAGGTACCTGGTACGGTACCCAAGTAGCCTAGCCCCACTGCTCCAAACCGCTGGAAACGCTTATTTTAAAGCCCATAGCCGTATCGATAGGCAATCCCGCCTTCTAAAGACAAAATTTCCATCGCCATCGTCAATTGAATCCGCACATCTTCATGCATTGTTGTACATATACACCTAAATGTAGATAATCACGACTGATTTTTTTTCTTTCTTTATCATTCAGAATGTCATCAACTCTACTACCGTTTTTATACCATACGAGGACAATCCTCCGAGCGAATCCTCGAACAACCGTCGTATTCACTCGCTCTTTGCATGCTACGAATCGACGACTAAAACGAAAAGATGATATCCCCTTCGAAATTGAAGTCGGCGACGAAAATGTCCCATCGGAACCGACTCGCCGCAGTACCATCACTCCCGAAGAGAGGCAAATATTCGAACGTATTTTCGCAGATATAAAAGGCCGTGGTCTTCAACCTACTTTCCAGGATGATGCGATATCCCCTACGACGGCTCGTTCGACTATGGTCATCATGCAACAAGCCGCCCAAAACGCCGGCCAGACCGGCACTTCTACTATCGCATCCCCCGGTCTCCTCGCCGGTGTCGCTCGAGATCGAAACAAAGCCCTCCTACGATTTCCACCCGACTTGCGCCCCGCCGCTAGTAAAGCTATCGACGCAATCAAGAATTCGGCGATAAAATATTCGGGTAACGATGATATTGCGTACGATGAAGCATCTATTGCAGCTGGGCAAGAGGATCAGGTTGACGAAGGTTGGAAAACGTCACCTCATGCGCTGGACCGTATGGTCGAATTGGAAAGCAAGCGTCATCCAGAGCGTAGCCGCGTCGAAGGCTTAATAAACTCCGCGAAGTCCGATTTCGAATTGTGGGATGTCTTGGAACAGGAAGTCTTTACGATGCCAGCGAGACTTGGTCTTAGTAGTCAAAATACTAAAGATGCGACAAACGATTCCATATCCAGTATTGAGCCTACATCTTCCAAAAGGAAATCAAGAAAAGGAAAACGAAAAGATGCGACAGTAAAGACGGAAAGTGAGGAATTACTTCATGAGGAGAAACTAAGTGAAGATAAGCAACTAAACTTATACATCCATGGACCATTATACCCGGCATACCTTCTTCTTGCTCTTCGACGTCTTGATAACGGCTTTCGCATGCCATCACCCCTCGCCTTCTCAATTCTCCCTCGGATCAAAGAGCTAGGGTTGGAATCTTACGTTCTTGGTGTCTCAACCCCATTTTACAACGAACTTCTCATGATCTACTGGACTCGTCGTGGGGATTTACTTGGATTGTTAGAACATTTAGAAGAGATGCGCCGTTGTGGTCTCTACTTCGACGCACAAACCCCAGCCGTGTTAAACCGAGTGGAGGCCGATATAGATTCAATGGTTAACACAAAACCTCTTAGTTCCTTTGGACGGGCAATTATAACAATGCCGCAATACCTAAAACCTGTACGGAATCGCCTTAGATATTGGCATACGGCTGTGGATATATCGGTTAGGCAAAGGGAGGCGGATATGGGATTTTAAACCTGCATCTCGAGGTTGGGCATTGACCATTGTTCATCGACGTAACCATAAAATACTACATTCAGCTCTAACACCATGCTATGTATGAACATAACGAAATATCTACATCAAGGATTAACATTATCATTTACTTCTATATGCACATCTTATTTAGCGTAACAATTTATTTCGGCCTAATCCCGATTCATGATCGGAGTTTGACCGATATGAACGGCTTCGTATCGCTACTTCTCGGGCTAGAAGATCACGGTACCTACCTTAGTTGGGGTAAGTAAATCGGAGTGGATCGGGTTCTCGGTCTTAGTTGAGGGGATCCCAAGCTTCTCCATCTCTAACTAATTCCTACTTAGGTATCTATCTTTCTACGGAGCCGATTTATTTCATCATCGCAAAATGACATTCGATGAAAGTTACGACGTCGTAGTTGTAGGAGGTGGGAATGCCGGATTTTCGGCTGCTACTACTGCGGCTCAGTCCGGTGCTCGGGTTTGTCTAGTTGAAAAGGCTCCGTTTGAAGATGCGGGTGGGAATTCATTCTACACGGCTGCCGCGTTCCGGTGTTGTTTCGATGGTATACGGGATTTATCACCTCATCTTTTTCATTCTGATGGCACGAAGGGCTTGCCTCAAGATCTTGTTGATAAGATTGAAATGAAGCCTTACACGGAAGCTGATTTTCATGCTGTGAGCTTGCACGTGGTTCTGAACTTGAGCAAACAGAGCTAATGCTTGTTGAGGATATTAATCGGGTTACTAAAGGTAGAGCTGATCCGGTACTGGCTAAGACACTCGTGGAAAACTCGAGGGAAGCGGTACAATGGCTCATGGACAACGGCGCTCAATTTATACCCTCATTCAATCGACAGGCTTATTTTGTCGATGGGAAGTACAAGTTTTGGGGTGGCTTGGTTTTGAGTATGGTTGGTGAGAGAAGCCCTATTCTATGTTTAAACTTGTAGTGCCGTTGAACCTGATTCTTACCTATCGGGACGAAATAGGACACGGCAAAGAATTGTTCGAATTTCATCTGAATACTGCGAAGAAACATGGTGTAACCGTCCATTTCAGCACCCCAGCGATTGATTTAATCACCGATCCTACGACAAACGAGGTACTTGGTATTAAGGTCTTCAGTAACGGTAGAATCAAAACCACTGGAGCTCGAGGTGGTGTCATATTAGCGAGTGGTGGGTTTCAAGCATCTCCCGCATTGCGAACGCAGTATCTAGGTCCTGGTTGGGATCTTGCTCATGTTCGGGGGTCCAAGTACAACACGGGCGATGGCCACAAAATAGCCGCGAAGATCGGAGCGAAACTGGAGGGCAATTATTCAGGCTGCCATTCTGTAGCCTGGGATGCCAATTCGCCTCATGCATCTGGAAACCGAAAATTGACTAACCAGTACACCAAGTCCGGTTATCCTCTCGGTGTCATGGTGAATATCGACGGCAAGCGTTTTGTGGATGAAGGGTTTGATTTGCGTAACTACACCTATGCCATATTCGGGAAAGAAATCTTGAAGCAACCGCAGGGCGTCGCATTCCAGATATGGGATGCGGACGGAGTTGCTTTACTTCGTAAGGAAGAATACGCCGACGACGTTACGACAAATTTGAGAGCAGAAACGCTCGATGGACTTGCGGATATACTCATAGAAAAGGGATTAAAGGATAAGGGACGGTTTCTTGAGACCATTGCTGAGTTCAACGATGCGTGTAAGAACTTTCAGCGTGAACATCCTGAGCGGAAATTTGATCCGAGCGTCAAAGACGGTTTGTCTACGCAGGGTACGAATAAATCACTTGCATTGGGTAAAACGAATTGGGCCAGGCCTATCGAGCGCGGACCGTTCCAAGCTGTTGAAGTGACGTGTGGTATCACATTTACATTCGGCGGGCTGGCGGTTACGTCTCGTGCGGAGGTCGTGAGTGAAGCTACTAGAAATAGAATTGATGGTCTTTGGTGCGCTGGTGAGCTGCTTGGTGGCTTGTTCTGGGATAATTATCCTGGTGGTAGTGGATTGACTATGGGGACGGTGATGGGGAGGATTGCGGGGCAGGAGGCTGCGTTGAGAGCGAAAAGTCGGTGATGGGATGGGATTGTGGGTGGATATGGTAGTATTTAATTGTGCAGATCAGACATAAATTCTAGGCGGAAATGTTCTCTCTTAACCTTACCGAAAGAAGTTTTCTGTCATATCAAAGATATCTGTAAATTCACATCATCCCTGGTGTTGTCTCATCTACTATTCATTTAGTTATGTCTTCTCAAGAGCACTTGCGAATATTGAATCCAACATACGAAGCTGAGCACAATGATTTCCCACAATTCCCAAATCTCCCCGAGGAACTCCGTGTGTTAATATGGGAGCATTCATTACCACGCAACCGGATCGTCAAGGTCGAAGTACCGAGTGGCTGGATTACCAAGGACGAGATATGTCTAGCAAGAGGCCATCATATACTCAGCAAGCTTCTTCGAGTTAATAGAGAGTCGAGGCAAGCCGTGCTTCGTTTTTATCGGATACATATACCTTGTACGCTCAAAAAGGGCCAACAAAGAAAATATGGGATTCTCCCATTTAACCCCGAATTCGATATTCTACAAATCAGAGTGCCGCCGCGTAGAAGTCTCTACTTTTCGAACTTCATTTGCAAGCTGAAGAGCTTGGATCCTCATGGAGTTGGCGTTACTAAATTGGGGTTGGATGCTGTCGATATGATATGCATCAAGAATTGTACGGATGTGACCAACATGGGTGAACAGCGGCGCAACGATTTTACTGCTACTATCGCGCAACTTGATAAGGTCTTCTTTATAGACATTGACAATTTCGGTCGTGTCTGCGGTAGTGAGGTGTCAGATATCGTGGACAAGGTCGAATTCCATAGATCGATTCCTATAGCGCCCAAGACACCGGCCTTTGACATCATGGCATCCGATCCGAGACCTATCCAAGGAGACTTAAAACACGTTTATTTCAAGCGGGATGATCCTCGTCGGATGATGTTCAACTGGCGCGAGATGCTTCATTTATGGGAGATACCGCATTCCTCAATGACCACCTCTTATCACTTCCTCATGGCCTCTCGGGGGTGTTCCGAGACGATGTTTCCCAAGGAGCCGATACATAAGGTAATGGATCGTGCGGACGCCGAGCGGTGGTTGCGTGCGGAGGATAGGTTTTGGGAAAAACTTGTCAAAAACCTCAGCTTCATCGACGAGTTTAAGGCACGTGTAGAAGAGATTAGAAGTGATGAGGAGCTCGCCAAGGCATCCTCGATAAGCAATGCGGTTGGCTACTGGATGTTTCCGATGGATGCACTGGGATCGTTGAAGGAGTCTGAATTTTTATCACCAATTCGGCAGGGGCCATAAGCTTTTGATATGTCGGCTCATTGGTCTGCGTTTGCATTATCACATCTGCCGTAGTTGATAGGGAATTGAGAGTACTGTTATAAGTTCCTAATTTAAATGAATTGAAAATGCGAAAAATGTTCGAATGTAGTATAGAACGGTGAAAAAGGAACATCCTGAAGTTGTCTAGAGAGACCACACAGTATAATAGTTAATAGTTTGTATAGCTTCTAATACTATACACACTGTACGGGGAATCGAAGCTATCGCTGAAAGACGTGAGAAAACTTTTTCCCTCTTGTGGCGATTACATCACTTGACTTAAAACTCGATAGCCTGGACCCTTCATTCCCATCAGGAAAAATCATTGTTTCCTTTTTGCGTCTAGAACATTGGGACCTTGTCGTAGAGACAGGAGATCAGCCTTTATCGAATTACTTGCAGTTGTACATGATGACATACATCTAGGAATTGTCGATCCTTCTAGATAATTTCGCGCATCGGAGCATAAGCCTTTTTATAGATCCTCGACGACAGTGGGAATAATTCGGTTTCGCTTTACGGTTGCTATTATTCATCGCGAACGTGTGAAGCAATCTATGTTATACCTTGTTGGCTCTATATTTGGGTATCATTGACGTTCCGGGATCGACTTCCCCTCTCTCGAATAGTTTCCTTGGGCTACTATCAGGGCCTAAGAATCGATTGCGCATTTTTACCCGGGCGGATTTTTGAGACTTCCTTACCGGTTGCGTAGGCCTGTGTATAAACAGGAACTGTCAAGATGTTGGAGAGCTACCAACATGCTGGGACGCAGCCAGGGGTGACTAGCAAGTATGTCGGAAAGACTGTTGGGCAGAGCGATGCTACTGAGTCGAGGGGTCGTACATGGACCAAAACCATTCGCAAAATCCTATCGGATTTCATTTCGGCTGGTCCAGTAGAAGAACGAGGTGTCATGCCTGTAGCGCTAGAAGATCGGACTGCTACAAATTATAGCAGTTACTTTTCGATATGGGCATGTATGAATATAAACCTCTTACCGTGAGTTATTCATACTATACATGCTATACAAACATTGCTGACTTCTCGATTAGTATTACATTCGGCTTATTAGGTCCGGCGTATGGGTTAGGTTTGAGGGACAGCTCGCTAGTCATCTTGTTCTTCTGCCTCTTGACTGCGGCGATACCGACTTATCTTGGTACTTTGGGGCCGAAAACTGGTTTGCGACAAATGATTCAAGCTCGTTTCTCTTTCGGAAGATACCTTGTTTCCGTACCCGTCATTTTGAATCTGGCCACGCTCACGGGTTTCTGCGTCGTCAGTTGCGTCATCGGAGGTCAATGCTTGTCGGCCGTTGCTGGTGGTTCTCTCACCCCGGCGGTCGGAATAGTCATCATGGGCTTTTTGGCTCTCCTCATATCTTTTTGCGGGTATGAGGTGTTGCATCAGTATGAGCGTTTCGCGTGGATTCCAGCTGTGATGGCGATAATAATCGCTACTGGTTGCGGAGGGTCGGGCCTCCAACAGCAAGCACCAGTGGAACCTGCGACAGCCGGTGGTGTTCTCAGCTTTGGAATGATCATTGCCTCTTATATGATCCCATATGCTTGCCTCGCCTCGGATTTCACAACATATTTAAATCCCAAATTCTCATCGTGAGTTGTCCCATATTGTGATGATCTTGATCTTAAGCTAACTTGATATAAGCGTGCGATTGTTCTTATACGGATATGCCGGCCTTGTTCTCCCGTCCGTGGTATTGATGGTGCTAGGCGCTGCTATCGGAGGGGCTATAGCTAGTGTACCCGAATGGCAAGCAGGTTACGACTCGACACAAGTTGGCGGTGTATTAGCTGCCATGTTATCTCGGGCTGGCGGATTCGGAAAATTTGTCGTCGTTGTGCTATCGCTAACTTTACTCGGAAACATCTCTGCAACGATGTATTCGATTACGCTTAATTTCCAGATATTGGTCCCGCAGCTCGTCGTAGTACCGCGTTACTTGTTTTCGGTGGTAGTCACCGCTATTATTATACCGGTAAGCGTCAAAGCTGCGGCAGAATTCTTCGCCAACCTTGAGAATTTTGTTGGTCTGATCGGTTACTGGTCCGCGGCATTCGTCGCGGTATTAATTGTGGAACATAATGTCTTCAGAGGTGGTAAATATGATTCATATGATCACGATAGTTGGAACGTGGCATCTCGATTGCCATGGGGTGTCGCAGCTTTAACAGCAAGTGTGCTCAGCTTTGCGGTGGCTATTCCTAGCATGTCGCAGGTGTGGTTTGAAGGCCCAATTGCGAAGAAGGCTGGTGACATTGGATTCGAGATGGCATTCGCTGTGACTGCGGTTCTCTATCTCCCTCTTCGATATTTAGAGAAGAGGTTGAGTGGACGATAGAAATTGATAGAAGATTGGATGCCCTGACGATGTAGATAAATGTGATTGATGAGTCTCTTCGGGATGATATACCCAGGTAGAATAATTCAATCTTGTTTTCATATCTCAGTGGGAGGTGGCGTTAATTAGAGCAGGTGGTAGGTGCTGAGATATGAGATTGGCGCACAATACAGTGCAATCCATGCCTGCCCAAGCCATTCTAGTGATTTTCCCTCTAGGAATAAGCTATGGTTAAGTGACAGCAACCTAGAGTTGTCGCGAAGATATACGAGTCTTGCGGCAGGATGCAAGTTACGTATAGTTTCGTATAAAATCCAGTAATAAGCGGCGGCATAAAAACGAAGCTTTACTACGTCAGTACACGGCCTAAAAATTAGTCCGTAGGCTAGATTTCGGGTCGCTGTAAGAGCCCGTTAGGTCTTCGTATTATACGATGATTTGTCACTGAAATTACAACTAGGGGTCCCTACCTAGGGCAGTCCAGGGTGCTTCCAGGTAGAAGCGCAGGGAACAGCCAGCCTTTAAAACCCCGGGACCCTAAGAAGAATAGCTACCTACCTAAGGTACTATGCCTCTATCATCATCTTAGCATCTAACCCTTGCCGTGGAGGAATTATTCGACCGCGACAATGTCGATGACTAGAATGGGCATACATTGGGAGAAGAAGCATGTTCTACGTGAATTCATTCATAAATTTGAGTCTGAGGAAACCTATTGATCATGCCCATCTTGTTGTTCACGATGGATTATAAAGGCTTGTTTGGCGCCCTCGAGTTCTGGCGAAATGAACTAGAGTCAAGACACGGTTAATAGAGAGCCTCAGAACATCCTGAACCGACAACATATAACTATTGAAAACCAAAAGACTCGAATTAATTCGAATTTACCCATCTTTTATCATGTCTGCTTGCGCCGCGAAGGTTGACTTCGATCCCGAAGCTGATATTCCTGACCTTCAGGGAAAAGTGTTCCTCGTCACAGGCGGTACGCAACCCCTTACACCTAGCGAGGTACCTAACATATCACCTAAACCTCCCTATACTGACAATATAGCTAGGTACTGCAGGGCTAGGAAGAGAAACACTCATCCAATTAGCCAAACACAAACCTTCCCATCTCTACTTCACCGGTCGCAACCAGAAGAGTGCAGACGCAATCATCTCAGACATCAACACCATCGATGCATCAGTAAGCGTCACTTTCTTGCAATGCGACTTCGGATCTCGCATCTCCATCGCTAAGGCAGTTGAGAAGTTCCACTCGGGCAGACTCGACGTAATCATCGCCGGCGCCGGGCTTATGGCAGTGCCCGCCGACGTGACGGCTGATGACTACGAGATCCAATTTGGAACATCGCATATGGGAAATTTCACGTTGATGCGACTCCTACTTCCTATCATGTTACGCACAGCCGAGCAGCCCGGCTCCGATGTACGGTTTGTTGCGCTGACGAGTCTGGGTTACGGGTTACACCCGCGCGGTGGTATACTATTCGACTTCATCAAATCAAAGCAAGAAGACCGCAATACATGGGTCCGATACGGTCAAGCGAAACTAGCCAACATTCTAACAGTCAAAGAGATGGCGCGTAGATACCATAGTATCACGAGCGTCGTCGTGCATCCAGGTACCGCCAAGACCGGGCTTGTGGATAGTCCGTCCTGGATCAATCGCATGGTTGTGTACGCGACGAATCCTAAAGGTCTCCTGACTGTGCAAGAGGGCGCGTGCAACATGCTCTGGCCTTTGACTACGGAGAAAAGTAATCTTAAGCTTGGACAATTTTACTTGCCGGTTGGGAGGCCGGGTGATCTTACGAGGGATGGTGAGAATATGGACTTGGCGAAATGCCTGTGGGATTGGAGTGAGAAGGAGATTGCTGAGTTGAATTTCAGTTGACGTCGCATCATTTGGAACTTCTTTTTTTACTTCTTCCCTGCTTTTGGAGAGGTGATCGGCGGCGTTTTCCTATGTTGGCGAAACTTGTCTATTGAATGTTTCCATTTCATTTCCATGTTCCCGAAATACAAGCCACTCCCCAGCTGGTGTCACAATTCCACGAACGACGATTGATCATGTCTACCTAGGTGCACATACAAGTAAATTTTCGACAACTACCTAGACGAACTAAATAGGAACGGTACTATTCTGCGGTATACAAGCACCATAGAATGTTTTCGTCAAAGACTCTGTCGAGTTCTTCGCAGCTGCGCCCAAAACAGTAGTTCCACACTTAAGACCCAATACGAAGCTTCCAGCCATAACGTCGGCCATATAAGGTCCAGTGTGTGTATGATCCTTCGGGTAGTTGGCATTGACGGTTGTGGCACCTAAGTTGATCATGGCTTGAACTGCATATTGTTTATGCGGTACGTGGTACACATCCGGACTATTGAGCTCAGCAGCCGCGTGCCTTCGGAATAGTCAGTAAAACAATCGAAATTTCTCTGGATTTTACTGCTTACCATGCGTAATAGTCAAATCGCGATGTGTCAGTAACACATTTTCCACTTTCGCACACGTTATTCGGGGTGGGTGAGTTCAGAATGACCTTGGCTCCCTTGTCGAGGAAGAGTTTCGCGGCATTTTTATAGTATGCAGGGTATGTCAGGACAGTTTCCTTAACACCATTATACGTGGTTTGGCATGTTTGAGCGCCATCTCCAGGACAGTCGGTTCGTCCATTGTCACTGCTTAGACTACCACCATCATTGTGACCGAACTCAATGACAACCCAATCGCCTGGTTTCACCACATTGGCTACTTCGGTAAAGCGGCCCTCGCGAGTAAATGACCTGGCGCTTCTTCCGCCGATGGCTGCATTGTGTACGACAAAGTCGGAACCGAAGCTGTACTTGAGGTACTCCCCCCATCCCTCAGTGGCTGATCCAGCGCCTCCCCCTCCTTTAGCCATGGTTGAATCACCACATAGGTGAATTGTGGCCGGCGCTGTTGGGGCCGCTGTAGCGGTTAGAGCTAGAAGCCACCACAGTCCATAAACACCCATTGCTAAGGGATTTAGGAGTGATTGATGAGTGTATTCTGAGGGCAATAAACCGACTAAGATAAAAGATTCACGGTTCTATGGCGATCTGATCCGATCTGTTGAGATCATCTACGATGCAGAGAGATGTATTAGTATTGAGATCGGCACGCCGTGGCTTATAATGCATACGGCGCACCTCGCTATATATTACTGCGAAAGCTGCCCGTCGGAAATGATTGAGATTGCTTTGTTCCAAGTAATCTCATCCCTAGAGTCACAGAGATCTAGACCACATTACATCGCGATGTTACGGTCGCTCGGAAAACCTGGTCAAGATAGTTATAAGTATGGGGCATGTCGTATTGTTACCTTGAATTATTCCGTATCTTACAAGACTCCGTGATGGTTTTTGTCTAGATCTTCTCGAGCTGGTTGAGCTGAGGGGCGATGAGACATTTTGCCGGGTGATCTAACTCCGGAAGCTCAATAGTTCAATTGCCTAAACAATCTACCTATCCTAATTAAAATCTTCTTTAACAGGCAATTATTTAGTATATTCTTGGCTGATTTCAATAATTGGTGGCTTTTAATTAGTTAAATGCCGCCAATAGCTCGATGAAGTTAGGGATACGAGCAAAGAGGTATAATACCAGTTGCATGATATAATAGATGTTTTACTAGTTATAAAGAAACCCCAATGTAACTCCAATAACCTCACTCTTCGATATGATCCATACTCTCATTATTATTCAGATGACAGCCATGTGTATCTGTATTCCATCCTGACTCTCCCACAGGATCGGGACACCTGGCGCGACAAAAAAGATGAACCCTTCCTTAAGCTGATGGTCTACTCCCTCAGCGTGCATTACTCCTTTCCCCGAGGTCACGATTAATACGCCTGGACCTTCGCTCGCGGTAAGCTCCTCGCTCTCGCCGGCGCCTAGGTCTGCTTTGAGCATGTCAAATTCACTCATCGGTGGTCTATACACCACTGTCTTCCCATTCTTGCTCTTGTTCGACTTCTGGCTAGGTAGATAAACATCATCCCTGCTGTGAGCCTTGAAAGTCAATGTGTCCGCGAATGTATCGGCATTGTTACGGTCGCCAGGCGGGCAGAAGCCGGTGTTGAGCACGTTATTGCTCCTGGCCATGCACTCGACGATGTCGCCAGCTAAGTATGCGTGGATTCCATCTGCAGGTATCCACACTGCATCTCCGGCGTTGAAGACAAGGTAATTCATGCACAGAAGCGCCACTAAACTGCCTGCATCTTCCGGACCGTATTGATCTTGAAGGCGGGGTAGGAGGTCCAAGATGTAGGCTGCATCTCCCAAGTGATCTTTCGGGACCTTCGATAGTTCTGTTTGGACTTTTCTAACCGTATCAAGGTCAGCCTTGAGTAGGGTTCTGGTGACATTCCGTAATGTCTCGTCTGTCCATTTATCTGGTTGTTCTGGATTGAATTGTCGTAGTTGTTGAAGCTCGAATAGAGGTGCTATTTTATTCAACGGCTTAAACCCGGCGAAAACCTCGAATTTGGATAATGCTACTGCGATCTCAGGCTTGTGATTCGGGTCGGTAAAACTGTCTGGATCTTTCTCGTGAAGTTTAGTAGCAAGTTCCTTATTAGGGTGGAGTTGTAGTGGGAGTGCCTTGGCGATCGATAGGATCTACAGGGTCTTATGAGTTCTTATCCTTAAAACTGGTTTCTTTATGGTGAAAACATACCTTCGGCAAGTATGGAAGTTGGCTGTTAAATTTCTCAATGACCTTCTTTCCTAGAAGCTTCTCTTTGTTGGCTTGAAGCACGTCTGCTAATAACTCGCCGGTATCTAGTTTGCGAGCTGGGAAATCAGGGTAGTCTCCAAACCACATCTCTGAATAAAATTCATCATCTTTGATTTGAAAGTCAATACCAGGCGTCTGCGCGCAAAGCTGTGCTGCGAGGGATTGTTTTCCTTTCTTTCCCCAAGGATAATTGTTACAAGTCCCGCTTAGCTGGAACACGGTTGGAGGCGACATTCCGATACTCTTGATAGTGGGCTTGCTCCGAGACGATTGCTATCGTAGATTGTTTTTGAAGTTAATAATTTTATTAGCAATAATCAAGTGGATTGAATACACTGCCGTAAGTAATTACTATTATTTACTTTTATTTTGCTATGCTTCCTCTTCCATATGCGCCCCAAATCCGCCATCGTGATGTTTACATGTCGTCATAGAAGATGTTTGTGTTAGGTCCCGGACATGTCATTCTTATGTGGGGGTTTCAACACCCTTTGTCGGATTTCAATGCGTGGAAACCTGAGTATTTATTTGGCCAATTGTCTGCTTAAATAACCCGACTTACTTCAAGAGAGGAAAGCGATAGGAAAATTAATGTCAATTCTATTTCCTGGTACGTTAATATGAAATTTATTGTCCCAGCTATCTGGTACCGGACCGGGTAGTCAAGTAATGCTCCACATATACTCCGGGTGTCTCGGTAGTATAGGTATCTAAGCTTGTGCCCTTAGGTAAGAATGCTGTCTTTCCGAACCTCAAACGATTTATGATGGTGACTTGAACAGAAACGTGTATTCCCTGATAATCTACTCATTTATCTACTTGTTGATGAAATATTCCGAGGCTTCGTCATCAAACCTGTCCCGAGGAAGAAGTGGATCGTTTGTAGAATGGATTATGTAATCCTGTTAAAGAAGTAATAGATCGAAAATGACGTTTTTAATCCGTTCGTCAACTTTTCCCAAGACAAACAAACATCAGTTCCCACATATACAACGACAACGATCTGATAGACATGAACGGAGTTCATTCAGCATTGAGATATATCCCCTATAGAAAAATTGAATGTATTCGTCTAAATTAGCTGTTGCCTTCACATGAAATTTGTTACTCCGACCGTATGGTGACATCCGCCTATAGTTCCGATCGATCGATCTTAAGTGCAGCTAAACATCCCGTAACAGTACCCCCCCAACAGCTAAAGAATTGTGTCATCTAACAGGTTTTTCTTAGATTTACAGGGCATTAGAAACTTGTAGAAGACTAGTAACCATTTGGTCTATAGCCTGGAACTAACAACAACCGCCCGTCGTCTAACTTACAAGACTCAAGTTTTTGGGAATGGTCTTTCTAAGAATAAAATCCGAATTGACTATTCGCCATCGCCCCAGCTAAATAGTAGGAATCACGCTGTTCGTGTGGCACTAAGAGGGTTCCGCTTCTGGATCGTCTACACTAGGCTTTGTACTTCAGGGTGCCATCGACGTCATTAGTCTTCACTAACAGGGCTGGGAGAATTCAAACATCGCCATTCTAGTAAATAGAACAAGAAATCATGGAATATTCAAGACGACAGATGGGAATTGGAGTGGATTTTTGGCCGCGTAACCTTCTCCAGTCCTACGTATATATACCGAAGGGTTGAGCCAACCTCGTCGACCTGATATTTGAAGCTTACTACTGAATCCACAAAAGTCGCATTATGTCTGCAGACGAAGAAGCAAATCAAAATGGCTCCACCTCGGGCCAGAACACTATAGCTTCTAAATTAACAGATATTCTTCCCGTTCCGCCGAATACCCAACCTGTTAGCGAACCCGAGAAGCGTGAAACTGCGAATAGCCTCACCGAGGAACCGACACTTTCCCATGCTTTGGCTACGGACGATCACGAAGAGAAGGGCTTAGCCCAACAAGAGCATGATGAAGAAGTGATCGATTTGGGTTGGAATGAGAAGAAAGAAGAAATATCCGGGCCGTTGGTTGGGGGTTTGGGTAACGAAGATCTATGGCTATTGGTGCGAAGATTTAATAAGGTATGCATATTGTTGTCCTTCCTAACATCGCGAACGAGGATATTGATGAAACTGGTTCATCACAGCAAGTATACCATGTTAAAGAAGTGCCCACTACTGTACCTGGCGATCTAGATCTCAACATAGCCGATGAAGAGGAATTTTCTCCCGACAAATTGCGAGCGAATGTTGAGCGACTTTACATGACTGTCGTCGTCGGGTTGTTAGCTGCTGTCAAACATATTGCGCGATTACGTTCATGGCGTGAGACTCGTCGGACAGCAAGTTTTTGCGCGGTAAGTCTTCCTAGATAATTTCTTCTTTCTACAATGTCCTGTCGTAGCGACACCTTAAACTAATTGGTACCGATAGGTCTACTTCCTTGCGTGGGCGCTCGATCTAGTTGTTCCGACACTGACACTAACCTTGATCACACTCATTGTCTACCCACGATCGCGAGATATCCTCTTCCCACCGGCGCCTCTTGCATTGGTCGATAGCAAAACTGGTGGCATTCAAAAACCTAAAGCTGGAGTTCTTGGCAGCACCGAGAGTTCAACAGGAGCACCACAAAATTACAAGGGCGAGGCGGTCGAACAAGAAGCTAGCAATTTCTTCAATGGCATTACGTCAATCGTGGTTACAAGCGCTACGGGAAAGAATCCACAAGCTGCACCGTCAACAGAATCGGGATCTCCCGATGATGCCGTGCCAGATCCTACTAGTGTGACCGTTGCGGCTGCTGAGGCAAAAGATGTCGCTGCGGGAGGCAAGGCGAGTCCGAAACATGACAAGACTAAAGTCCCAGTCGAGACTGCGATGTGGACAAAAATGAGACCAATTATGCATGGTGTTGCTGATGTGTCCGATACTTGGGAGAGATTTGCCAATGCTCTGTCTCCCACACCACCATTCCCAAGGGACATCTACAGACTGAGGCTAGCCTCTTTGATTCTTCCGCTGTTCCTCATTTCTCTGTTCGTGACATCTTACATGTTCATGAAAGGTGTGACCTTCGGAGTAGGGTTTGGCTTTTTCGGAGATCCCATTATTTCTCGCGGATTGAAGTGGCTCAACCATACATTCCCTAACTGGCAGAAATTACTCGAGCTTCGCAACACAATACTCAAGGGTGTACCGACTAATGCGCAATTAACACTTACCCTTCTTCGCATAGGCGAAGCTAATAAGGCTCCCATCCCACCACCGCCTTCTACTAGCGAGCCACCACCTGAGAAGCCAACGGAAATTACAGACAACGAATTGAGAGCAACGGGTGCCGAACCGCCACTAAACGCTACAGACGAAGAAATCCAACAGGCCATGGAACATGACCCGCGAACTGCACACGAGACTGGTGGCTCGGATATTGATGCCGCAAAGGGGTCTAAGCACGGCAAGAAAGGTAGCAAGATCATCGGCTTCTTCAAAGGAACTACGAAAGGCGCAGTGAAGACGGCTATTGGTACCGATCACGCTCGAGCGAAAGTGGGATCTCATCATGCTAAGAACCGTCTGGGTGCTGTTCCTCGATCGGACGATAGCCGGATCTCTGGACCGGTTGACTTTCAGGGTCGATACAAGGGCCAGAAAGGACATGTCTACATCACAACGAAGTCCACAATTCCAGCGGTATCTTTTAGTACTGACTCGACAATCGAGAAGATTGGGTCGGTGGAGCGCGAAGATTTGCACCCACTTTGGACTATCGCCATTAATGATATCGCCGAACTTAAGAAGGTTGGTGGATATGGATGGAAGGCCAAGATAGTGGTTGGGTGGTCAATGGGTAGAGAAGTGGCCGACGGATTAGAAATTACGGACAGGTTAGGGAACGTACGACGCGTCACTGCGTTACCAATGAGGGACGAATTGTTTAACCGTCTTGTGGCTATAGGAGGACAGAAATGGGAGGCCTGGTGAGAGGTCCTCGACAAGAAAATTCATGGAGTTATTGTATGTCTAACATTGTAGATTAGTGCGAAGGCTTGTCCAGCCGATTGACTAGTCTGATTTCTTTCATTTCCCTGTCTTTTCCTTTTCGGAATCATCGGATACCTACCTAGGCTATTAGGTTCCCAAGCTACCTACTCATTCAAGCCAGTCAGATAGCGTGTAGGATAAATCTACTTGATCTTACGAATCTTACGATGTATTCACGGATGTAAGCAAAATTTTACCATGCTAGAACGACCCCAAGCTGAAGAACCCCTGATAGCTACCTAGCCAAGCCTTAAGTCCCTACAACATGATCCCTGTCTTCAAGTCTTCGCTGTAGTTGGGTCGCTTCTAGAGGTTCGAAATACGGTCTCCTCGGGCCCCGCTCAACTCGACATCTCGAAGCTTCCTACGAGTTTTGGGGTTACGGAACAGCATCTGTTCTAAGAAAGAAGCATCATACCTCATTACGGGTCATTTTAAGCTTATCAAAAGGCACTTTTGCATTTTGGTTTTCGGCTATGCGGGCTAAATTGACAATACGACAATTGATGCACGTAGAGTGACATCGCAACTGAAGATCACGAAGCAAAATAACATGTTATGACAACATCCAATATATTTTTTCTGAAGAAAAAAGGGGGGTTTTGGTTCCATTCGTACCTATGACATAGGTTTGATCGACGCGATGGGCAGTCGATATAAGTAGAAACGAACATCCTCGGTCATCTAAAGCTGAGCATAACACGGTCATGCGAAAATCACCCAACTAATCACCACCTGGCCATCACAATGCATCTCTCAAACTTCTTAACGTTAACGTCCCTCTTCCTCCTACCTACCGCCCTCGCACAGTCTACGGGCTGCGTAGAAGGCAGCAACTGCAGTTCCTGCGGGTGGTACTGCAACCAAGGATGCAGCGCGCCACTTGATCGCACCGAGTGTAATCGGTGTCTATACTGTCGGCGCGAGAGCTCATCGTGTGGTTTTATTGATATCAGTGATACATGGACGCATGATGCACCAAGCGACGAGCTATGTGCCGCCTGCAACGATGGATGTTGGTGTCATGGCGATTGGTATTGCATGGACACTGCTACCGCAGCCCCACCTGGGTCACCGCCTACCCCGAAACCTACGCCGACGGGATCTGCGCCGTTGGCAGCAAAGGCTACTATTTCGCCCTAGAGAGGTTGACTGAAGAGGGGAAGGACGGAAGCGGCCTGTGTGATTTTGACAAGGAGCTCGCATCATCGTGACCCAGGCATAGAAACGAAGGGATGAACGTTCACATTGAAGGTGGAAAATAACTTGGTCGCCGCAGTTTTTTATTTCGCCGGAAGATACCTTCCGTCAATTCGAATTACTTAGTGTTGGGTTATGTGGTGGATATCATGGAGTTTGGATCCTTCAAGAGCAGGGGCTTGTATATACGGCGGAACTTTAGGGAGTTTTTACGCACTTCGTTCTCGGGATATTAATTCCATGAGGATTAAGATTATGAGGAATTGTGTACCCTTTTAATTATTTGTACTTCAATAATACACAACGAAATATTATTTTGGGGGACTTTGCAGGCCCAAATTCAATCTTCACGAAGTACCATGCCTCTCGGCCGGGGCGGTATGGTATTACTTTTATACAACTTCCCATGAAAAGTGATGATCTTTTTGAAAATCTTCCCTTACCATGGCGTCTCCAATAGAAATATTTATTGGTTCTAATAATCGCTCCTATCGGAGCAAAGTCATGGCTGAACTGAGAAGCAGATCGAATGTGGTGGGGGGACGATCTTCAACCATCTCGATGAGAGCATATAGAATTGATAGAACCATTAGTGACTTGACATAATTCGATCTATCGCGATTTTTCGAAGCTGTTGGAAGTTTAATATCATTCGTTTAATGCGCTATGTATTAGTAATATGAAGAGGCTCAAGCTATTCACTTCATCCCTCCCACGCGAGCTCAATAATGGCTAGATTGGATCCCGACGGTTGCTTTACACCTTGGAAGATGAACCTAGGATCAGCTTCCTGAAACAATGTTTTCCATTCGTCAAGATCGCGTTCTTTGGCATTGCTAAGTTCAAGCATCGATATATCCATAGCTCTATGAGTCCAGTCAGTTATGTGTGCCTGTAATATTGCACACGTGTGCACAAAAAAAGATTTTTAGACTCACCTCAAATTTCGCTCCATATCATTAGGAATAACTCCAAAAGGGGGAAGGACTGCTTCCATGACGATGACTCGCGCACCATGTTTCAAAGCTGGTATGAGTGCCCTTAAGATCTTAACGCAGTACTTATCAGGCCAGTCATGAAGGACCCAGCGATATAAATAAACATCGGCATTCTTGATAGGTTGCTCTTCGAAGAAATCGTGACCCATGAATTGAACATTTAGGCCATTTTCCTTTTTCGCACTCGCGACTACTGTAGGTAGATCTTGTACCGTAATGTGAAGGTTCGGATACTTGCGGGCCAAGGCGAAAGCCATGTCACCATGAGATCCGCCCACATCAACAACAGAGTTTAGAGTAGCCCAAGGGTAGTTATCGGTTAGATGATTCGGCGAGAATTTGGGACCACTGATAAAGAAGCTCATAGCACCACCGAATCGACGTGCCTTTTCTGGGTCCTTGGAGAGCTCCTTAAGGTAAGGGTCATTCGTACCCTTAGCAAGCGAGAATCCCTGATTTTGTTAGTCGGATACTACAATCGCGAACATACGTACGTACGGCTTGATTGGGTTCTGTTGCACCGGGCCACTTGATAAGTGCTTCAACAGTTTTTTCTGCTGCTGGCCATAGCTCATGTGTATTCGCCCCCATCCAATCTGAAATACCCGAGTCCTCTGCGATACTTCTAGAGGCTGGCGAGTGCGCGATAACACCAGGATGAGGTTCTCTAAAGATACGATACGCAATGCCTAAGCGTAGGATACGACTAAGGGCAGCGCTGTCGACTCCTACTATTGCCGCTAAATCCCTGTACGTGATTTCTCCATCTAAAGGTACTTGATGGGCAATATCAAAGCGATAAATGGCTTTCATATACAACAAACGGTTGTGCTGATAAATAATTAGTCCCTATATGATGAATGCGATTATATTCACAAGGGGTTACACACGTGATGGTTATAAAGCAAATCCCTTGGTGTTTGTAGAAGATCATTGAGCTCTTGCGTTGCTTGAAGAACTAACGCTCGGGATTCCTCTAGTTCCGCCGGTAATCCGAGCTCAGTTGGACCATCTGCTTCGAAAGATGGATATGGCAATGCATTCTCAGCGAGGTAGGTATCGATTAAGTGTGTATGAGCTGCTACAACGGCCGATAGTTCGGCTATGCGACTTTGGGAAGACATTCTGCTGTATATTAGATCACGATAATTTCTTGTCGATCAAAATAGAGAGACAACAACTCAACGAAAAAAAGCCAAGTTATTCCTAAGTAAACCCTTTCTCCCTACGAGAGTATTACATGATTGAAGCAAGAGACTTCTTTGACGTTTGGGTAGGGAGGAAATACCTAGGTCTCCTCAGATATCGGTATTTAAATAGATTATAAATTGCTAATGAATTAAAACATCTTCAAAGCTTCTTAATGATAGTTCGTACTGATTTTATACTATTCACTAGGATAGCATTATTCACTTGGGTTTTGGTGCATCCGCGCCGCATTCTTGACCCCTGAGTGCTCGGACATATTCTACTTTCCATTGTCCGCGACACCCACTCTTAGGAATTATCGCCGATAAGTCGTCCTGTAAACACGTATGCCTTAATAAATAGAAATTCGATATATTTATATTTGTAAGTCATAGGTTTACTCTCAATTGATTGATATAGGGATTGATTTGCTCATACAACCCTGAGTAGGTGCTTAACTGACTGGTTTGTACGACCTCAATCGGATAGATCCGACGGCACTGGCAATGCTTTATAGCACCCCTGGCTCTAAAATAGAGAACTGATCTTTCTCAGAATCTAATTGAGCTAATGCGTCAAATGGTAAAGTGACCATCGGCGAAGTATGCCCAATATCAATATTGAACAAAATCGGGAAATTCTTGCTTGCCAAACGTCCCTCGCATAGAAGCCCCTTGATCACTCCGATATACTGTTCTCTCATCTCCGGGGTATCATATCCAAATGGTCGCCCCACTACCAATCCCGCCGCTTCTTCGAATACGCCCTCCGCGATGAGATCGGCGATACCTGCCTGCACTCGAGGAAGTGGGTTTCCGGATTCCTCATCATCGCCTATGGCCGTCTCGAAAAATACTATCCGTCCTTTCCAATCGGGAACTATACCACGGACCCCTCCGAGACGGGCTATGACGGTTAGACAACCACCGAAGAGCCGTCCTTGCGCTTTACCGGGTCGCAACCATATCCAGCCAGGAGTAGGGGAGAGCTCTGGTGGCTCTACCGAAGCTGGGTTACGGAAAATTGTGGGGACCTTTGCCGTGTATGTTGGAGATCGTGGGATATCTCCAATAGGTTCGCGATTCGTGATGACACGGAATAAATGATTGACGGAGAACGCAAGCGGACTGGATTTGTCGTCGACAGAGCTGGACTCGCCAAGCTCCGGAATGGCTCCCGGCCCGTAAAAGGTGCGAAGTCCTGTGTATGCATGCAAGAACCAGTGCAGACCCGATATATCGGAGTAACCCACGACTATCTTGGGATTGGCGCGGATGATGCTGTGGAGCTCCGCGTCAGCACTTAAAGCTGGTATTAACTCGGTGAACGTCGGTCCACCGATGGTACAGATAATGGCGGAGATAGTAGGATCCGAAAATGCGGTCCGTACCTCGGCTAGGCGATTAGAAATGGAGGATTGGATTCCCGTGTCCCTATTATAGATTTCACGGACTTTATAACCACGTCCTTCAAGCAACGAAGTCGCTCGTGACATGACACCAGGGAACTCATGATTGATCCGAGCAGAGGGTGAAATGAAGGCTATTGTCGCACCGGGCTCCAAGGCCTTTGGGACTATTGTTGAAGGCATTTTCGGTTGTGGGGTTGTGCTGCTGCCTGCGCCAACCCGTCGGTGAGATCAAGCAAATGGATACCGAGATTTTGGTGTTATATAATAATTCACTTATTAAGATTTTACATACGAATATCGACAGTGATTTAGACCGAGAATGGGCTTAAATGGTGTAATCAACTCCTTAGCTTCACATTGACAGAAGGGCGTTACCAAAACTAGGGACGGTGCGGAATATACTGTCTTGTGCTATTTTATGGGGAGTTAGGTGCTATACAGTATACCCTGTAGATATTCGTACGTTATCGGGGTTAGGATGACGCCCTTTGGGTCATGCGGGAACGCGGCGCAGCCAGGTTGAGAATGAATGTTACGTACTGAAGATTAGTTATATATCATACGTCGAAGGAAAATATTGAGTAGGTTGGGTGGTTACCCAATTCATCATGCCATGATTATAAATCAGGAGTCCATACCTACCTACCTAACTACCTACCTAGGCAGACTTCCTTCTCGGTGGTCTATGATGTCTGCTTGACATTAACAATTCGGTAGTTATCATGCCGTCCATATATATTCTGCGGTGATGCGAATTTATAGCCTAATTAGACATCACCTGACATCGTCGTCCATCTAGATCCCCCTTTCCTGGCTTGCCAAGTGGGGTTGGCTTTTTCTCATCTTCATCCAATCGACCGTTGGTTGTATATTGTAGGAGGATGTCCCTCTCTACGATGATGATAAATCGTTAGGATCTTTTGAACAACTATACATTCCAAGGTTGCCATTATAAACGTTCTTCAGCAGAATTGAATAGCAAGCAATAGAAGGTAATGATGAAATAAAGTAAAGTGAAAGCCGGCTTGGGTGCGAAAAATAGAAGCCCAAATGCACGTTGGCTCGATTATCTGCATTATTAACAGCTCGAAGTAGTATATGTTGGTGAGAATATGGTAAGTCCGCTAAGCCGTGCGGAAACTAATACTTGATAGGCATAGAGGGACACTTTAGCAATGCTGATCAGGGGTGTAAAATCCTTGGCGATACCCAAGAGTTTGGTTCGATTTGGCCCCATACATATGATCTGGCTTAGAAATACCGACACTTAATAACGATTGTGACTTCGAATCGATTGGTTACCCCTTGTTAGATTTTTCGGACTTGAAGCTAAACAGCTAAACACCTAAATGCAAGCGAGTCAATAGTGGCCACTCACCTAGATACCTGCGTAGACATCTAGATAGAATTGAAGGTTGTATATGAGTAGATAAGCGACGTGAAAGAACTTAGGGCATGAATAGAATTCCATGTCTATATTGGCAACTTCCAGGTTTCTAATACTGGTCTTGACATAGTGAGGTAACATAGTCAGGGGCTAGTTGGGAGATGGGATAACCCACCTAGGCGCGTAACAGAGATGCTGCACGGCACAGAACGCTGACACTGCATAAATATAGGCACCTACATTAGTAGAATGTGCCCGAAGTAGCGTAGACGAACCCAAATGGAGTTAAGACATACCAAATATGGTAGACGACTAATACGTTACCCGGCTTTATAGAATACTATCACCGGAGCCCCGACTTAGGAAGAGGTGGTTCGTCACTTCGGTGCCTATGCACGATGATAATCTTGGCTTGCTGTTGAGTATAAAACCGCGTTCGAGGGAATTGTTCTTGATGGTGTTTTGTTCTATATCTTCAGAACATCCAAGTCCTTCACCGAATCAACAGCCCAAGTCAATCAGTTAAGAAATCGAAGCAAGCTTGTCGCAGCTATGACGTCGAGAATCAATACTATCCTTATTATCGGTGCTACCTCTGGTCTAGGTGAAGCATTTGCCCGTCGTTTCCATGCCTTGGGTAAGACTGTTATCGCCACCGGTCGTAGGCAAGCCAAATTAGACGCGTTGGCGCAAGAGCTGAAAGGCCTCGAGACTCGCACGGTAAGTCGGACGTGTAACCCTGGGATTTGCCGCATACTTTGACTAACTGTATTTGATAGTTTGATATTTCCGATCTAGACTCCCTACCCGCCAATGTTGAGAGTCTCCTAAAAGACTTCCCCAATTTAGATTCGGTCGTTATCAATGCTGGGATTCAGAAAAATTTCAGTTTCTTCGACCCTGCCAGCATCACTTCTGAGACGATTATCAATGAGATCAACACGGACCTAACAGGGCCTACTCTTCTTGTTCGCTTATTCGTACCTCACCTAGCTGAGTTGGCAAGGGTTGGGACCAAGACGAACTTGTTCCTCACTAGCTCTGCGTTGGCATATGCACCTTTCAGCTTTTATCCAGCTTACTGCCCAAGTAAGGCTGGTGCCCACACGTTGGCTAAGGTCCTGCGACAACAATTAAGTAACGCGCCAGATGAAATAAAAAAGAATATGAATGTGGTAGAAATCGTACCGCCATATGTAGATACGGGTTTGGATGGGGAGCATCGTGACGCCGTGAATGACCTACAAGGTGGTCCTGAGCAGGCGTTCCCTCCTATGTTATTGGAAGAATATATCGAGAAATTCTTCGAAACCTTGGACCAACTTGAACCCGATGGATCTATTAAGAAAGAGGTTGCTGTTGGGTTCGGACAACTTGTTGTGGATACTTGGCGAGGTAGTTTTGGAAAATTGCTGGAACAAGTAGGCCTCCCAGCTTAAAAACTCCAAGATAGAACTTCATGATAGATCGATCCTGTTAGAATAGAATAACGTGCTCGTTACTTTCTAAAAAAGATATTGGAATCAAGGAGTAATGAATATTAATAACGTGTATTTCGTAGTGTGACGACGATTCAGAATCATCATTTCGGAAGAGATCCGATGGCCGATGGATCATAGAAATTGGTGGATCGGATACATCCGATGCAGAAATGAAATTGCGCAGTCTCATCGGAGTTGAACATTCCTCGCTCTACGTCTCCATTTCTATCCACACGCCTTTTTTTCTATCACGAAAAGTATGGCGCCAATCTTCGAGATGGTTGTCGCGAGTCCGCCGACTTTTTATCAGCATAAATGATCATCATAGGATATTAACTGCGACCACGCTGATTAGGTCGATTTCGGAGGAATACTTGATCGGAATGGTGTCCGAAAAACGATATTAGGTGTTTCGCTCTTCGTGTATACATGGTGTATAAAAAGCAATTGTTCCGAATAGTAAGAATGAGAGCCTAGAACGCACACTAATTACAGGATTTCTTCGAACAATATGCTCCCCGACATCTATCGCAACATTTATAGCTGGTAGGAATATTGTAAATGTAAATTGTAGTTCAGTTTAAAAGGTGAATTTATTCCGAGTGTTGGAGATTTGCTGAGTCAAGTTTAAACTATTTCGCAGATCATCTCCGCTGGTTTCGAATTGGAGTATCGGAGAAATCGGAGGTAACTTTAGAGCATTACACTTAGGTAATTAGCGACAAGAGGCATACTTCACTCAAATAAATACAGGCTTAATCTTCAGGATTCTGTATTTTGAAAAGAGCAATAAACTGTCTAATTTCCTCACGCCGAAAGTATTAAGGCATTGCCGCAAGCTAATGCTCGTAGAAATCTAGCTAATAGTACAGGTACACAATCGGCGATCGGATCGTTTCATACCACTTACGTCACCACCATTCTTTTGCTTTTCTCCAAATTTCCCCAACTGACGGCTTGATCTAGTCCACTCTGGCTCGCTTCTTAGACTCGCCATTTCCGTTAGCATGACCATTCTTGACCGCATCTCCTTGGGTAGAGAAGTACTCGAGGCTTCCCTTGGGGTCCGCCTTCATTCCCTTGGAACCGTTTTGCCAACCAGCAGGGCAAACCTCGCCATGCTCATCAGTGAATTGGAAGGCTTGGACAAGACGGATGGTCTCTTCGACGTTGCGACCGACGGGTAGATCGTTGACGGTGATCTGTCGGAGGACACCCTTGGGGTCGATGATGAAAAGACCACGAAGGGCAACACCCTCACCCTCAATCAAGACACCGTAGTCGCGTGAGATCTTGTGAGACTTGTCGGCAACAAGAGGAAGCTGCAAGTCAGAGCCGAGTCCACCTTGCTTGCGCGGTCGTTCAGTCCATGCTAGGTGGGAGAAGTGAGAGTCGGTCGAAACACCGAGGACGGTGGTGTTAATCTCCTTAAAGCGGGGCAGGGCATCATTGTACTGGATAATCTCGGTCGGGCAGACAAAGGTGAAGTCGAGTGGGTAGAATAGGAGGACGACCCTTTAAATGAGTTAGTTGGGAATGCCATCTCCACATCCAAATATCACCATTGTGATGATAGGACAACCAAGATATATGGGTGTTGTATGAAGAGAGAAAGGGATAATGAAATGGAATCAAACATACCACTGGCCGAGATAATCCGACAGAAATATCCTTGAACTCGCCGCCAGGGAAAACGGTAGTTGCCTTGAAGGCCGGAGCCGGGCGCTGAACGAAAGCAGAAGACATGATGGAAGATGGAAGTGATGACGTTGATTGTTTGTGTCTATCTTTCTGGGGATGATTATTTATTGATTGATGATGGAAAATGGGTGCTAAGTAAAGTTCAGGATAAGTAAACTTGGGTTAAGTGAAGAAAAAAAGGTTAGGGAAGTTCTTATCTCTCATTCAAAAGCTGGAAGCAAACGCCGGGGGGGTCGTGCGTAAAGTGAGTACCCGTCCCTACCTATTTCCCAGCTTTCATTTTCATGGATGCACCTACCCACGCAACTACCACAGCAATCTCCACTGTCCCACTGATTCCACTTGCTACTCCTTATCATTATTTCACTAATCCCAACTAAGACAACTAAGGCTCTGTCACCATCGCGTGATTATCGTTCGTCCCTTCCAGCAAACGCGTCTGCCCCACCTACATTTTCCTCTCTTGATACATGTAGATGCCCCATTGTTCTTATGCATCGAAAGTAAATTGACCAATCAAAAGTTTAATGTGCTACGGAATGCCTCTTTTTGGTTAGCATCGTCAGGGGATTAGAAGGATAATCCTATGAATTACAAGGGGAAAATCTAAAGAGGCTCTAAGTGGACCGATCGCGCCTTATGCTAAATAATGAACGGGATTAATGAGATATCCATTTTTTCTGTTCGCAAGGGTTACCTTAGCCCAATTCTTTTTTTTTCTCCCCCCTGGCATCACTGACTTTATTACCTGCCTCATCAGCATGTAATTCGTTCCCATCGTGACGGGACTTGGCGTTAATTCTCCGATTTCGGAGGTAGATCAAAGCAAGTCTCAGTTGTGTGTATCGCGCATTCTACCAAATACCTACTTTCATATGATCCCGATAGATCCGATGATAAGATTATCTAGCATACCATATCCATGTTAGTCGCTGCAGGTCGTAAAATTTGCACCATCAACGTGGCAGTGGGCGCTTCAGTTCCCGGCAACTAGGTACGTGTTACCATCCTCTACGATAACAAGACTATCTGAATACTAAGCCTGAATTGAATGTTTGGGTATGTCAAATCATTGAGGTTGTCCCAAATAGCAACTATTACATCATCTAGCTTGACTTGATATGACATGTCGCTGACCCATTCTTCCATATCACACCATGAAATAACTAGGGAGGGTGATGGTCCTAAGTAATTGGACCCCTGAGGATACCAAGTATGCCTTCTCTTTGCCCCACCTACACATACATCGTATTGACGCTTCATAAACTAAATGGCTGGATTCTGCTGTAGGAATTCCTGAAGGGTTGTAGTGCGCAGTCCCAACTTATCGTTGTCAAGCGTTTTCAAGGACCAGGTTCCCTCCACGGTATATAATTGGTAGAACCAACCGATGTATAACCAAAAGTTTCGCCGAGATCCTTCCCGCCGTGCTTGGAGTGCTCTCTCCCTCAAATCTTTCGCATTCCCCATAACCTCTGCGTCTACATCAACCCCCTTTACCTCCCCATAGGTGGCAGCGATCTCTTTTAGAGTGTTAACACCAGAACAGAGACGCCAATATCCTCCTTCAGCAGCATCATCACGTTGTATAAGCTCCGCGGCAAACTCCGCCGCATCCCGCTCAGTAGTCCAATGCCAAGGCTCATCCCCTGTGCCCCAAATTTCAAGCCTTTTACGCTCTGGATCCCATAATCCCGAATTACGAGGCGAGAAGTCTCCATGGCCGGGCGTCGCAAAGAATACTTCGGCGAAGACACCGGTGAAGATATAGATGGGCTTTATGTCGGATGTCAAATCGACATGGTTTTGAAAGGCAATGAAAGGGTCATAACCCTCATGTTGGCCGAGTTTGAGAGTAGTCCAGTCATAGTTCCAACACGCAGCGAAGAAACGCTTTACACCCGCTCGTTCCGCGGCGCGCAAGAGTAAGAGCTGACCTTCGAGTGTTAGCTCTGGTCTTCCACTATAGGCGTTGATGATGGCATCGACACCGGCGCAGCCACGATCTAGCGAGGCGATATCATCGTATCCAGTACTCTGCACGACACTTTCGAGCCTTGATAGAACTTCGGGCGACAATTTGGCAGAAGCATTACGAGCTAGCGCCCGAACTTTATGACCTCTAGCCAGAAGGCTATCAATAAGATGGCGACCAATATTGCCTGTGGCACCAGTAACAAGAACCAACATGATGCTAAACAATGGGAGTTGAAATTGGTTAGCAATAAGATGTGGCGGGTTCAGCGCGGGGAAGCATATCGATTTATAATACGAAGAGGATTGCCCGAGAGTGACGTCGGTGTTCGGCGCTGCATATCCAATAATATCCGAGGCATTACCACCACATGAGACACACCATCATTCGCGAAGATGGTTGAATTACTAATTCTATTTCATGATGGTAGTTTATTTTGGTCGCAACGAATCCTATACGGCGCCCCAAGGCATGGTAGATACCACTCACACGATGTCAGTGGCTTGAGGATATGAGTGCATTATCATGAATAATCCTGCGAGCGCATCCCTAGCCTGCCTAGATGATTCCAATTTTCAATTCTCGAGGACTATCAGATTTGAATTATTCGATAAAGCTCAGCGGGCGATTCGATGACATTCTCGGAGGTACTCCGGGTACGTACCTCTTTACTCCCACTTGTGGCTTACACAATCAATCAATAGGGGGTAAAGGAAAACATTAACAGTATCGGTATGTTCAATATGCGTTGAATTGTAAGAATAGCACCGCTAATACCTAGGCATAGCTATGGTAGACTTGGTATAAATTATTTATCGTTAATTTTTACGTTACCCATTGCCGCTCTGATAAGATGGATATCCACGATATATGCCCAATAATTACAAAAGAAAAATCATATGATGACTGTGACACCTTTTCCCTACGATATTGTTCTCCCACTCAATAGAATTTGTCGACCTTCTTCCCAACCCCGATGAGCAGCGATCTCAGTTATCGTCATTCCGGAATCATCCCTAACATTAAGATCGACGCCCGCCTTGTCGATAAGGAGCCTAAGGATTTCCGGGTCGCCGTTCTCGATGGCCTGGATGAAAGCATTGTGGCCACGGTATATCTTATTTGGATCCGCGCCATGCTTCAAAAGTAACTCAATAATTTCCGTATCAGCTCCGTGTACTCGTCGCAGCGCCTTGACGATCGGCAAGTGCTCTCCGGGCGCATTAACATCAGCACCAGCTTCCTCCTATTGGATGTGGACATTCGAATCAGCAAAATATACGACCAATCTCTCTTCAAGATGCGGGGGGTTAGCTTACCAGTAGGAAGTGTACGATATCCTTGTGATCCTCACGGATAGCTGTGGTTAATGGCGAAAAGACACCGCCATTACGGTCCTCCACACTAACACCAGCCTTGAGGAGTAGCTTTACACTCTCAAGCTGGTCGGCTACGACAGCCATCTCCATGACACCCTTAAAGGCACGTGGCTCTGCTAATGCAGGTAATAGACGCTTAAGAATTGTGGGTTGGCTCACAGCCATGCATACAGGCCAGTTCTCGCCTCTAACGTTAGGATCGGCGCCGCGGGATAAAAGGAGATCCTATTCATAAACACAATACACATTAGTACATGGTTACTAGTCCGATTGATGAAATGTTCTTACCACTAAGTCGGGACGATTTTCCCGAATCGCAGTAGTCAATGGTGTAGCACCGGTCTTGGGAGTCTTGTGGTTAGGCGACACTTTTCCGGTGTCCAGCAACCAGTATAGTGCTTCGACATTCTTAAACTGTACTGCAGTTTCGAGAACACCCTTGGGAGTGTTGAGATCGGCCCCAGCGGCTACCAATGGGGCAAGATACTGAGTTCGATAATGTGTTACGCACTTGAATGCCGGATATTCAGCACTCGGCACGTTGGGATCTAAGTAATATTGGAGTTAGAAGTTGGTTTGCTTCATGCAGGCCTTGAGAGTGTGGATGACTTACCTGCGCCATTCGCGAGGAGCAACTCAAATATGTCGGCACGATTATCGCGAATAGATGAGCAAAGTGGTGTATAGATGCCATCCTTCTTGGCGTTCGGATCGACGCCGGCTTTTAGCAATACACGCACGGAGTCTATGTTGTTGATAGAAGTCGCCAATTCCATAATACCAGGGGCTTTCTTGGGGTCCGCGCCACGAGAAAGGAGTAAATCGAGGATACGAGGTAGCCCCGCAGCCGGCCAAAGCCTACGGAAGACTGATGTTAGTGATTTTCCTTTTGTCCCCCTCCATCCCCCATTTCCCCGAAAGTCGCGATAATTCAGTTGTCACTTACTTTAAGCACGTTAGCAGATGTCCGAAAGGGAATAAACAAGTAAACGTGGAGCTTCATTTACGTACCATATGCTTTGGTCCGGGAAGATTCGGGTTGGCTCCATGATCTAGCAGGCTTGTAACAATCTCGAGACGACCCGATTGAATAGCCTCAAATAGTGGGGTGTGACCTTCTCTATTCTTGGTATTGGTATCTGAGCCATATTGAAGGAGCATATCGATAATCTTCTTCGTCCTCTTCTTTATGATAGCTGTCATCAAGGCAGTGTCACCATTGATCATAACATGATTGACATCACCACCATACATAAGAAGTATGCGAGTCAACTCGAACTTGTCTTCAATCACGGACATAATAAACGGTGTCTCGGACTCGGGTCCCGCTGCGAGGTTCGGGTCTGCACCGTATCTATAATAAACACCCAGCCATTAGTAAATATTCTTTGATCCCCCTTTTGGTGGGGGCGAGGTTACAAGACCCTGAATCCGTTCACACCAACGTGTACGGGTTCTCCTGAGGTGGAACTTACTTCAGTAGCATAATAAGAGCGTCCCTGAATGATTCTTCAACAGCCAAATGTAAAGGAGTGATATTGCGGTTATCCGGAGCGTTCGGATCAGCTCCGAAAAGTAAGAGAATGCGAACAGTCTCCGAGTCGTGACGCGCAATTGCTTGGTTTAAGATGTGCACATCAGACCCATTATTTGGAGAAGCGCCTCGATCTAATAATTGTTCGGCTAACTTGTGATTCCCTGAGTCGACGGCGGAGAATAGAGCTTCTCTTAATGAGGAAGTATCGCTTCCTGCTGTATTCCTTGGACTCCACCGAGGCATAGCAAGAGGATCAGCCTTCAAGCGAACGACTTTGAAAGGTTCATATGAATCCATTTCCTCAACTAGTGTATCGACTTCCGTAATACCACCAGATGCCGCAGTGCTGTGAGCGACAGAACGGCCCATAAGATCGGCTGTTGTCGAGACGACACGTTCTCGAGCGCCACGAGAAGAAGAAGCCGCACTACCGATTGTGTAGTTTGATATTGATGGCTCCCGCTGGATCTCGGGTAATAAATGAGCAACCGGATGATGGACCTCTTCACGCGTTCTGAAAGAAGAATGATCTGTGACCGAGCCTTTACTTGGAGGGGCAGGTGGTGGTAAAGGCCACCCGGAGGGTATCTCTTCTACTTGATGAGTAACGACAGTATTGTTGCTGAGAGACTTTAGCTTTGTTATACCGGCTACAGTCTTTCCTCTCGACATGCGCTCGAGCGCGGCAGCAAGGCCGACATAACCGATACCGACAGATTCGTCAACCTTTGCGTCTCCCAAAGACCATTGAAAGACGAGTGCGCTCATTCTTAGCGCTTCCCTGGTCTTTGCTAAGTTCTCCCTCATTTTTTCAACATCGTTATCGGCGAACATCTTGCGCCACCCTTTTTGGATTTTCCCGACAGTACCCTTCTTCTCATATTCTAGGAGGCGGCTCAACATGTGATCGAGAACCTGAAAGTCGGTGTTGGTAGTCCTAAACTTCTTCTCGAGCTCCGTGATCATCTCGGGTGGGAACCTTTGGTTGCTCCTAGAGCACTCCGTCAGACCAGCCTCAAGCGACCACATTATTCGACATGTTTCTAGGAAATCTTGTGCTAGATCATCGAACTGATGTCCATGCTTTTCGACGGTACCAACATATTCGAGCATATGTATTGATATTTTGTTGCCAAGGACCGTGGCCTTGTGGCAAAGGCCAACGACTGATTCGATAGAGGGGGCCATATCGGATTCCAAAAGAGAGTAAAACAATGGCTTGTCTGATCTGGGGTATCTCCTATGGGACAATTGATGGCAATAAATACCAACAATCCTCCACGCTGGAGTATTTCCCCGCTCGCGCTCGAAAGGAAGGGATACTTCGTGAAGAGATCAAAGCTCGAAAAAGACGTCCAAGTCACCTTTGGTGGATGATGATCGGGCGGGGGACATTTATATGGAAGATTAGAGTCTCAGTTCCTGTGGATCTCTCGATCGTGCTAAGGAACTCGATGTGCCACGATAAGTCCAATGAACCATGAGATCTTCACCTAATCTTAGTTCCTCGGCTGTATACAGATTTGTAAACTTCTCCCTTGCACCAGTCAATGCGGCTGACTAGTTCGCATTTGATAACAGGTTTACGCCCTAGGACCCAAGGATCAGCCCTGCATGGCCTCTATTCGATTTAGACCAGGCCGATGCACCTGCATCGCAGTTGATTTGCTCTCTTTGCATGTTACCATGTATGTGTCTATACTGTACCTTACCCAGACTCCAGCTAACTTAGCTTACATCAGGTACCAAAGTATACCAGGGAACCCGCTGTCACTGCCGAAACTTGATCTACCACTAATTGGTCTGTAATACGAACGGAGGTGTGAAGAATAGCTTACTAATTAAATAGTATAGGCTTGAAGTATCCCACTAGAGGGAGTACCACGTGGTAATAGTTCCGTCTCGGCTCTCTTTCAGTATAGTCTTAGTATAGTCTGAATAAAACTTATTCAGGTACCGTGACAGGAAAAATAAAAGATAGACGCCCGTCGATTTACTCTCGGTATCATCCCACTACCATAATTGATAGTATCCTGGCTCTTGGAATTTGTCGAAACAACCCTTGCTCACCGAGGATATATCTAAGGAAACGTCCTATAACGACAACGTCATACGCGCACTGATTCAGTATTTGGAAAGTACCTACTTGGATTATTCCATCGAGGACACCTCAAACGACAGACTAGGTCTTCTTACCATCCCCATGGACAACCCCTGGTTCTTGGAGGGGTGGTTTCCCGCTACGGATATAGCCCCTCGCTAGTCAAGGTCCAATCGAAGCTAGGAAATGTGTAGAAGTATCCGGAATCCATTCGCCTATTAGTTCCTTTTGTGTAAGGATATCATTATCGTAGGGCTGTACAGCTGTTGTTGAATACATGTTTGCTACTGCCCTTCGGTGTCTGAGCTAAATAATGTTACACGTTTGTCATCCAAGGGGGTTGATATCATTCTTTTATGCGCCGTTTTCTACGTACGAAGGGGGTTATTATCATGAAAGAGTCAGGGAGACGAAGAGATAGGATTTACGAGCATTACTTAAACCCCTAAGGCAACTTCGGGGATAGTAGGGGAAAACTAACAAGACAGAAAGATCCCACCCACACCACGCTAAACATGCATCGGGTTCAAATCCGAACGCGAATCTCATCGCACCGGTGCCTTGGCATTTGTTAGAAGCTTAACTACTTCGGTAATTATTTACTAATTGTGGAAGTCCTTTCCAGCGTATAGCTCCGTAGTTAGCCTATCCTCATTCTATAAACTCCGACAGCAAAGACGTAGTCAAATGTCAAAGCGCTATACTACATGCTGTTATATGAGAAAGGTCTTGGTACCTTTCGACTAACCATTCTTGGTTAAGATAGTGCTATACTAGAGACGTGGACGTCTAGATTTTTCGCACACCTCACACCGATTCGCCGATCTCTAAATATGAGTGCGCAATGGATCCCGGTAGACCGGACCTAGACACCTATTTATTGATTTGCGGCCGCTTATGCAGAGAGAGTAGGGTCGGCAACTCCGAAGGTTCCTAACCCTCAATGAATTAGAAGCAAACTGATTTGAGAGCAACGTAGTTGGATGATGGAGATGATAACGTAATTGGCATTTTTCCTATTCCAGTCACGAGCCTAGTCAAAAGGGCAGCTTGCTCTCTTTGGTGCTGGAAAAGCTTTCTCGAATAAAGCCATGAAATTGAGTAATAAATCGTCACTCCCTTCACGAGCAATCGCGAAAAGTCCAAATGGCTGGCCATTGCTATCGAGTCTACCGAGTGGCACAGTAGCAATAGGCCACCCAGCACAAGCTGCGTAAGACACCATCGTTGAGTCAGATGGAGCCAAAACTATATCTAGTCCGTCGGCCATGGATTTCTCCAGTTCGTTTATGGCAATACGCCGGAGTTCAGAGAGGACTTTGTTGTGACGTTGCTCTGTCATTTTATTGTCTCTTGACTTAATCAGTTCTGTTTGAGTTTTATATGCTATTTGTCTTGTCAGTGGTATGTTACTCCCCTATCAATAAATGAACTGTGGAACACTGACGATCAGGTAAGGATATATCTGCGTTCTGTTCGTTCCACTTAATGATGTCGTCTAGCGAGTTAATGCTCGTAGTGCGATCGAAATTGGTTAGAAATTCTTCTATCTCCCTAGGGAACTCGTGATCTAGCACACTTATTAGGAACTTTCATATTATTTCAAAAGGACTGCTTATATGCTCATCTTTCGTACATGCAACAGTGCCCAGGTTGTCTTCATCGACCTTTAGAATATCTCCGCCGGGAATATTTAGAGGAAATATTACTTTAGCACCCTTGGATTCAAGAACGTGGGGGACGCTCTCATATATGATCTTCTATTCTGGAGTTAGTCAAACATCCTGGACAACTTGACAAGGATAGGTGGGAAATATCTTACCACTTCTGGTCGACACCATTTCTCGATAGCATGTGCTACACCCCAAGTATTCGTAACTACACCAACACCAAGATCCGACCAGGATCGTGCCGTGAGGGATGAGAGTCTCTCTGATACTGGCTTTGGCTTGGCCTCTCTCACGATGGCATCCGTGAGTAGCGCAAGATCATATGGGGTTGTCCCTAAAACCCCAATACTGTCGAATGACTCGCTCAATTTGAAAACACCTTTGGTAGAGACGGACCCAGGAGTCAGCTTCATACCATAAAGACCGCAGCAACTTGCCGGATAAACGGTCGAGCCTGCCGTCTCCGTGCCGATCCCGATAGAACAGAATCCCGCGGCGATACTGGTTGCCGGGCCGGATGTGGAACCACCACATGTCTATATACACTCGATTAGATGCAGGTTCATACTGCCCTGTATAACTTACCGGCTGATCTTTTTCGCTTAAGTGAGGCATTTTGTGAGCCGATAATGTCTGGCCCATGTATGCACTCCAGCCGATCGGTGTATCATTTGACCTAAATAGTATCTAGTTAGAATGAACTTGGGAACCACGCCGGTTTCGTATCAGGGTAGAAGATGTAGACGTACTTCAGTCCGCAGGATTCCTATAGAGTATTAGACATAAGTATTTGTAACAATTCGATGTGTCGAGGCCATACCGTCAAATTACCCTTGCCTAAAATTATCACACCATTTTCGATGAGCTGTATTCGGGTTTAGTTACCTTCTAGACGAGAGAAATATTGCTCATGATACCTGGTTTACTAGTGGTGCATTTTGTTTCCCCTGCATCGCGCCAAAGACGTGACTACCAACGGTTGTTGACATCCCTAGGTCGGGGCCGGTGACAATACAGTCCTAGAACGTGAATACGTTATTGATATACATTTAATGTTCAGATTTTGGAAAGTATACCTTAATTATAATGGGTATTCCGTGTAGCCCGCTTCGTACTCTACTATACTTCCGCTCCTCATCCAAGCGCTTTGCTGTCTCTAAGGCCAAGTCACGATCTAGTATAGATATAACCGCATTGAGGCGCATTCCATTGGTGTTGTGTTTCTCAATCTGATTAAGAAACTCTTTAACAAGATGAACACTGGTGATTTCCCCGGCCGTAAGCCTCTGTTGCAACGTAAAGGCGGATGCCTGCAGAATTGATGTGGACATGGTCGTACTTCTAGTTGGAGCTTAGCATCAAATTGAGAACGTTCTTTTGGCAATCTATGAGGGGTGCGATGAAGGTCTTGAGTTATAATGCCCTATTTGGTTGCCTGCTTCAATGTTGTTAGTAACAGCCTCCGAAATAGGGGTAAGTTGCGTACCATAGTAGGCAGCTCTATGTATAAATATGCATAACTATAAGCGAGAACTGTTCATAAAAATGTGCTGGTGCCAATCATGTGATATCTTATCTTTTGCCAGAGATATCCGAGATTGTGGCTTGCTTACATGAGGTACTCAGGTACATACCTAATGAGGAGATGTGCATGTCCAGCCCGAAGTGATGATTCTCAAATCATAACAACTTCATGTATCCTTCTCTCAGTATATTAGCTATTTAGATCTTGCAAGGGTTCGACTTTCATAATGGCTCAAACGTATCTTATGTGGGTTGCTGGTAAAGAGAAGCCAGGCCAAGAAGAGCTGTAAGTTGCGCAGTCTCCGCGTCGCATGCCTTGGGTAATTGACGAGACTCAGAATACCGATTGAAGATCCTGCAACTGGTGAAATATTCGCATAGTAAGTACCTATATCAGAATACTGGTTTTTAAAGCGTGTATTTTTCATAAATTGTTGAATACTTACGTCCTAATGTGATATCTGCTCTCTTCCATTAGCTCTCATGCTGCCTCTACCTCCGATGTCGAGAATACCATCGATCTCGCCCATGCAGCCTTTAAATCCGGCATATGGTCTAAATCTTCGCGCCATCATCGGGCTGATATTTTGGATAAATGCGCAATCCTCCTTACTGAATGGTTACCAGATTTCATTGCGCTTGAGGTGCGACAGACCGGCCGCGCGATCCGGGAGATGAAAGCACAAGTGCCGTCTTTAGTACGTTGGTTTAAATACTATGCATCGCTTTTACGAGTTGAGGAACAACCCGTCCTTCCAACCGCAGGGAAGCTGCACAATTTCATCAATCGCGTGCCACTTGGAGTCGTGGTTCAAATTACACCATTTAACCATCCGCTACTCATCGCTGTTAAGAAATTGGCACCTGCGCTGGCTGCGGGGAATAGTGTCATTGTGAAGCCGAGCGAGTTAACCCCACTATCGACGCTTCTACTTGGTCGGATCCTAAAGGAAGCTGACATCCCTGATGGCGTGTTTAGCGTTTTGCCGGGGTTTGGTGCTACAACTGGCAGGGCACTTGTGAAGAATTCGCTAGTAAGAAAAGTTGACGTGACTGGAGGTACGCCAGCAGGCCAAGCGATCGGAGCAATCGTCGGCGGGAATCTGGCAAGGTACACTGCTGAACTAGGGGGAAAGGCACCGCTAATTGTCTTTGAGAAGGCGGATTTGCAACTTGCCGTGAACGGGATTGCATTTGGTAGTTTTATCGCGAGTGGTCAGACCTGTATAGCCAGCACCAGGATTATCGTTGACAACAAGGTCTTGCCAGAATTACTAGAAAAATTAAAGGTGAAGACGGATTCGATAACACAGCGCATGGGTTCTCCGGACAACCCAGAATCGATGATGGGGCCTTTAATATCAGCAAAACAGCTCAATCACGTCGAGACCTTAGTTTCCGAGGCTTTGGCAAGCGGCAACGGAAAGGCCATTATTGGGGGTAGCAGGATGCACGGCACCAGCCCTCTCGATAGATTCATTTTTTCGAAGGGCTATTTCTACCAGCCTACAGTTCTCGTGTCAAGTGAGGGCGATAGCCTTCTCAGGACGCGTATCTGGAAGGAGGAGGCGTTCGGACCCGTCATCGTAGTTGTGGGTTTCGATACTGAAGAGGAGGCTATCAAACTAGCTAATGACAGTGACTTTGGCCTTGGGGCAGGGATTTGGACTCAAGATTTGGCGCAGGCTTTCCGCGTTTCTGAACAAATCGACGCAGGAATCACTTGGATAAATACACATCATAGGAATGACCCTAGCAGTTCATGGGGTGGGGCTAAGTCATCGAGTGGTGTTGGAAGTGAAAATGGTATTGATGCGTACCATGCGTACACCACGACCAAGAGCACTATCATCAATTATGCTTCAACTGAAGAATCGCTCGTTGCGGATGATTGGTTTAGCGATAATGCTGCAAAAGTCAGGTATGGTTGAGGAGTATTTAGAAGCACCCTAGGTACCCGAGGCTTACGAGCGTCGGTCTCGTTCTGAAATATACCCATTCTACATAAAGAACGTATCCCATTCCGTGCCAGAGAATCCTATAGACCAAAAATCGTTGGAAGCACCAGGTCTTTGATCTTCTAAGTCTGAAAAGTTATTATCAATGACGGTTCTGCTGGTACCCGTTATTTCGGCAAGGATCATTATAGCTTCAGCTAATGCTTCCTTCCCTTTAGAGTCCATGGCCGGCTCAGCCGGAGCGCCCTCCATTATGGCCTCAATTCCGGCTCGTGTTACAGTGATCCAAAGAAGGTCTTTAACGTTGAGCTGACCGGCTTTGACACGTCTTCTTGTCCAATCTATAGCCTCACGAAGTAATGCCAATAGCTCGATGCTACGAATTCTGTTGCCATTTTGTGTCTGGTTAAATGGTACGACTCCCATCCAAGGGGATGTATCATGGATCTGGTATACTGTTGCTGCCAATTCCGCCGCGATGACCATGACAGCTTGCCAAGGTAGTGACCTAAATGAGGCAGAGCCACAGGTAAAAAGCCGAACTGTCTCAATGCAGAAATTCTGCTCGATCCGAAATGAGTCGGATGGGGTTGAGAATGATGGAGGCTCCTGTGGTATGGGTAACTGTGGCAAGAAAAATGATGTAAGTCTTAAAGCTGTGTCGGCACATATAGTTCGGGAGGAGTAAAACTGGGCCGGATCGCTAGACGCTCGAGGCATATATGCTATGTGCAAGGCAAAGATATAGCGACTAAACATGAGTTCGCAGTACTGCTGCTGAAACTTTCCGGGCTGTGGTCGAAGAGAATGTAGCGACTTGATCAATGAACGATATTCTGTCATTAATTCTGAACTGAGTCTCAAAGTCTCCTCGTAAGGATTGTCTGGTTTTATCCCATTAACGTATTTCGCAATAGAAAGTCGTGATGCGAATGTCCGACCTAGCGCGATTTGAATAGATGTATCAGTAAATTCAGACGCTTCATGTTGTATGAATTCACCACATTTATCAATCTCAAGCTCGACATCGTTTAGGTTCAATGGTAAGGTACAATCGAAATCGTCGGATGGGAGCATAGATGACCCACCAGCATCAACGCCAGAGTCCAACGCGAGCTCGAGTATCGTTGCCCATAATCGTCGTCGTATTTCGATCTCGAATCGGGGCATATTCGGAAGCCTTGTTGGATCGCGATGTAGACCAACGGTCATCGCAACTCTGACCAATGCGCTCGAGTTGATACAGATTTGGTGTTCTTGCATATGCTGAGCTGTTTGTTGGGCTAAGTGCAATAGGCACATTGTTTGAATACCGAAAACTGTTAGGCGAAGCTTTCCTGATGATTGAAGCCAGTGTTCCGCTTCCCCAATCCATTGAAGAGCTTGGGGACGAAGCGAGAATATTTCATCGTAGAAACAAGCGCCGATACAGAGACAGAGTTGCAATTGAACCATATAAGCCGAGTTTGCCATGCTAAGATTCTCCCAAAGGGCATCGTACGCGCGCTTGAATGTGGGAACATGAATGATCCGATATATAGTCTCGAAAGTACGGAGGTACGCATCAAGTAAATCGTCTGCTATTACCTTGGTCGGTAAATGTTTCCCGTACTGCCCGGGTGTCCATGAGAGAATACGAGCAGCTTTGATGGATCTAGCGAGTAACCTGCAAGTTACCAAGTCTTGCCAGATAGCTCCTTGACGTCTTAACTGTTCGTCATACCAATCTAAGGAATACGGCAACTGTCCAATCTGTCAGTGAAGGTTCTTAGAACTAGATGCATCTATTGACTTACCAATGTCATCGAAAACATCCAATGCGATTGAGAGAGATATCGCGTTTTCATTATTATCCCGCTGATAGGGTACTTGTCCATATAAGGGGATAATTGGGAACTCATGCGAAGATGCCTAACGCCCGACTGGTTCCTCTTTGTCTGTTCATCCTGGTTGCTGCTATTCGAATCCGTTATAGTAGTACCGTTATCTATAGAAAAGGTTTCGTTCGGGCCAGGTTCGCCCTTGGAAGCGACTGTTACCGCCAATGAAGCCCCTATTGAAGATGACTTCCATACTTCGCGACGGGCGAATATCTCGTGCCCTGGGCTTTCTTTCACAACCCCACCGCTCGCCAAGCTGCTTGAACCTTTGGGTGTGGCTTCATCACTTTTCGACGCGTTTTGTGGGGCGACACTGGCAGTGGGCTCGTCTTGTTGTGGGGGGTAAGAACATGCCTTGCTCCTCGAACGCATGCAATTACCACAAGGATGCTGATGGTCACACCGAAGCTTTTTCTTCCGGCATGATAGGCAAGCGAGCGCTCTCCGGGGACGTAGATTTGGTCGGGATCGGGGGGAGCGGTTATCCATAGTTGTCCGAGTACTCGGGTGCTCACTTGAGAATGATGCAAGTCGGGATGGATTGCTTTGGGCGGGCTACATACCTGAGTAACTAAAATAGGCTGAAATTGATCGAAAAAGATAATGTTAAGATGACAAATCTAAGATTGCGTCTGTCATGGACCAGTGTTAAGGTAATTTGACACTTTCAGCTCTTTCATTATCCCTTATTCGTGACTTTACTAGATCCACATCTATTCCCGACCCCGATTCCGAGCCCGACTCCGGCGTAATCCCCTGCTTCATGAGGTTCTAGTTGGTCCGTTAAAATGTTAAAGAGGTACGCTGACTGCACGTTAAATTTGCGGGCTCCATAAGAACCGTATAACCCTGTCATGTACGTAGTGCTTATTTGTGGGTACCGACCTACCGCTTCTATCATGGTGATGCGTAATGTTCCGGGACGTAAGGGTAAGTATACCTACTACCTAGGTGTTTCGGAGCATATTCATTGGCGTAATGATGGGGATTTGAATCCTTTAGGCGTGTTTGTATCGCTATTATGACATAGTAGATCGTAAAACAATATTGCGGATGAATCGCAACCCCGAAAGCGCGACTAGAAGATAGTCCACCCCGGTGCATATACGTGGCTGTTACTTATTCCGCATGTTATAAAGGAGAATTCGGTCATATAGGAGAGTCTAAACAGACTATAATCAGAACGAAGACCTGACCTTGACATTTATCGCCTCATTGTTAATACCCACTTCCTACTGTGGTGATACTAACCGACATCAAAACATGACCACTCAATCCCCTAGCCCTATCCCTGGACCTCCACAGCTTCCATTAATCGGCAATATATATGAACTCGATTTTGAAAGACCTGTGTTCTCAATCGCGGGTCTGGCGGATAAGTATGGCGAGATTTATCGATTGCGATTCCCGGGAGCCCGCTTAGTGGTCCTAAGTACGCGCGCTTTAGTCGACGAGGTCTGTGACGAGAAGCGATTTAAAAAGATTCCCAACGAAGTCTTAACGGAGCTTCGACGAGGCCTTCATGATGGACTATTTACGGCACATTATGATGAGCCGAACTGGGGAATTGCTCATCGCGTACTGATGTCGGCATTCGGACCGATGAATATTCGTAATATGTTTGACGAGATGCGAGATATCAGCTCGCAGTTAGTCTTGAAGTGGGCGAGACATGGACCGCAAAACCGAATCAACGCCCCCGAAGACTTCACACGCCTTACTTTGGACATAATTGCTCTTTGTTCTATGGGCTTTCGATTCAATAGCTTCTACTCCGAGAAGTTGCACCCCTTCATCAGCTCTATGGCGGAGTTCCTCACTGAGTCCGGACGGAGGGTGCAGAGGCCACCATTGCCATCGATTTTCTACCGAGCCCAAGATAAAGCGTACCAGTCTCATATTGATGTACTTCGCGAAACAGCTGAGGCGGTTTTGAAAGAGCGAATGTCGGACCCTGGAAATGACCGGAAAGATCTTCTAACGGCTATGCTTAAGGGGCGAGATTCCGTAACTGGGGAGAAAATGAGCGATTCGTCGATTATTGATAATTTGATAACTTTTCTAGTCGCTGGGCATGAGACCACGTCCGGTACCTTATCATATGCTATGGTAAGTTTTCTCCTGTGCACTTCTTATTACCCTTCGGTATCGATGAAACATGCCGCTTCAACGATGCCCTATCATCGGAATAGATACTCGAGCCTCCCTAAATTCCATCTTGAGCCCCATGCTAAGATTGGATTATCGTAGTATCGACTCTTGAAGAACCCCGATGACTATCGCAAAGTACAACAAGAGGTGGACGAAGTCGTGGGTAAAGGGCCTGTAACTGTGCAACATGTGCAAAAGCTTCCATTCATTACAGCGGTTCGTCGAAGTCAGCCTTGATTAAGGGATGCGACATTAATGGATATAGGTCCTCCGTGAAACCCTTCGATTGGATTCGCCTATACCAATTTTTTCTGTTTCCCCGCTAGAGGATACCTTGCTGGCTGGAAAATACTTAGTGCATAAAGGAGAATTCATTAACTGTCTTCTGCTAAGATCACATCTCGACCCAGAAGTTTTCGATGATCCCCTAGAATTTAAACCAGAGAGGATGCTTGATGAAAATTTTAATAAGCTACCGAAGAACTCATGGAAGCCCTTTGGTAGTGGCTCGAGAGCGGTAAGTAGTGCTCCTTGAATTATTCCTCCCTGTGCATCGCGCGTGCTTGTTTTGGTTCCATGCCTGGCCCGTCCGTTTCCTTGTTAATCAGGGCCATGAAATTCGTGTAACTGACTGAATGTTACAGTGCATAGGTAGACCCTTTGCATGGCAGGAAGCTGTCCTTGTTATGGCCATGCTATTCCAGAACTTCAACTTCGTTCTAGCCGACGCGGATTATGAGTTGAGCCATAAACAGACCTTAACCATTAAACCGGATAATTTCTTCATAAGAGCCATACTCCGTGATGGCATGGATCCTACTAAGCTCGAGTCTAGGCTTGCCGGAACTGAGATGCCTTCAGAGAAGGTGAAAACCAATGGAAATGCGACCGCTCGACGCAACGATTCGGGCAAGCAGATTACTATTCTATATGGTTCGAATAGCGGTACATGCGAGTCTTTGGCGCAGCGACTAGCTTTTGATGCCGCCCAGTACGGATATAGTGTGTCGACTCTGGATTGCATGGACGGTGCTGTGGAAAAGCTTCCTAAAAACCAGCCCGTCGTTATTATCACAGCAAGCTATGAAGGCGAGCCCCCAGACAATGCCGGTCACTTCGTTTCGTGGATCAATAGCATCAAAGATGAAACCGTCTTCCAGGGATCCTCTTTCGCGGTATTTGGATGTGGTCACCATGACTGGGCACAGACATTCCATCGAATTCCGAAGTTGGTGGATATGAGACTTGGAGAACTCGGTGCAATGAGGGTTGCTGAGATAGGCCTTGCAGATGCTGCAGGAGAGGATGTATTTGTTGCCTTTGAAACATGGGAAGATAACGTAAGTCCCAGATCAGCTACTCTCACTGAGGAGGAAATCAACATGTCCCTAGGAAGGCGGCGTTATTTTTGATCATCCTTAGCCAATGCTTGTTCGCTAACCACCTACATAGGTTCTTTGGCCGGCCTTGAACACCCTGCAGGGAAATGACGGAGTAGAGGCATCGTCTAAGACACGAGTTGCCCCTTTGAAAGTACAGGTCTCAAATACTCGATCATCAATCCTGAAGCAGAATGTAAGCGAGGCTAAAGTCCTCGCGACTCGATTACTCACTGCCAATGGGGAACCTGTGAAAAAGCAGGTTGATGTTCGGCTTCCACTCGGCTTGGCTTATAGACCTGGTGATTATTTGACCGTCCTTCCCATCAATCCCAAAGAAACGGTCCAGCGAATTATGCGTCGGTTCGAATTGCCTGTAGTGTCCCCCTTCTTCCCCTTCTTCCCCGCATTCCTTGATGTCGCTAATATCGTTTGCTGTAGGGGGATGCAAGTATTAAAATAGAAGGGACCGGTGTAAGGCTCCCAACTAATGAACTGGTTCCTGCCCATAGTATCCTAAGCGACTTCGTCGAATTGACCCAGCCAGCGACGAAAAGAAACATCCACGTACTGGCTGATGCGGCAGACACCGAGGAAGATCGTGAGAAGCTAAAAAGTTTAGCCACCAATGATTACGAGGCCGAGATACTTGCCAAGCGAACATCGGTGCTTGACTTGCTAGAAGCCTATTCATCTATTAAAATAGACTTAGGATCGTTCCTAGCGATGCTACCACCAATGCGATGTCGTCAATAGTAAGTGCCCGCTAACTTACGTCCAAAAGAGACCATGAAGTAACGGTTTTAGTTCCATTTCTTCATCTCCACTTGAAGACTCATCAATTGCTTCTATCACTTATTCCGTGGTGTCGGGTCGCGCGAAATCAGGCCGTGGCAATCATATCGGCGTTGCAAGTTCCTACCTAGGAGGTCTCGAAGCTAACGATAGGCTTCGTATTTCCGTGCGACCATCCCACGCGGCATTTCATTTACCACCCGCTCCAGAAAAAACACCATTGATCCTGGTCTCCGCCGGAAGTGGGATTGCTCCATTTCGCGGTTTCATACAAGAGCGCGCGGTCATGATTAAGTCTAGTCGTAAACTTGCACCGGCTGTGTTATACCACGGTTGTCGGGAGCCAGGGAAAGATGATTTATATGCATCGGAATTTAGCGACTGGGGAAAGATTGGTGCTGTTACGATCAAACGAGCCTTTAGTAGGAGCCCAGATAAGTCGGGTGGTTCTAAATATGTTCAAGACATTGTGTGGGCCGATCGCGTTCAATTTCTCGAATTATGGCGTAATGGTGCGCAGCTTTATATCTGTGGATCGCAAAAGGTTAGCCAGGGAGTCGAACAAGTTGCAAAGCGCATACAGCAAGAGAATGCGAAGTCGAAGGGTGAGCAGCTTAGTGATGAGGATGCGCAGAAATGGTGGGACGAATTGAGAAACGTTAGATACGCTACTGACGTATTTGACTAGGTTGGTGTAACGATATAAATGGAAGTTGTACGACGTTAAGTAGTAGACAATATAGGAGGATATTGTGGGTATGTATTTGCTCAACTCAATATTTAATACATAAACTATTGGGTGACGATTATCGGGAGAATGCATTGAAAGAACGATAGGGTGAAAACTCCAAGGATTCAACGAAGCGACTGTAATTAAGACCTGGAAAAGGGGGCGGGGTAGCGGGGCATACCTATCTCAAGCGACATCCATGGACTGAAGTGGGCAACACAAATTATAAAGTCCTCTCCCATGCCATTCATTCTGATGTTAGGCTTTGCCTCTCTTGATTTCCCTGACCATGCTATGCTGTGGTGGGAAGAATCCTCGCAGCAACGACAGCAGAGTTCTCCGTAAGCGCATCCCAATTGTGTGCATCCGAAGCCGCCTCACGACTCTTCATAACCGCCAGAAGAGTTCGTGGTCTCATTTCCTCTTCATATGAATCAATGGCCGCCTTTTGATCAATTTCACCTGTGGAAACCTTCTTGAGCAAATCCACCAATAATGCCGCGTCTAGTATTCCATGGTTTGCTCCCTCACCGCGGTACATGGTCATGGCGTGAGCACTATCTCCGGCAAGTGTTAGTCGTCCGTCTTTGTTATTCCATCGTCGAGGGGGGTAATCGGCAAGTTTAAGAGGTGTCGTGGAGTCTAGATCGTCTGGTATGTCCATTACGATACTTCGCAGAGGCTCGGCATAGGTACTCGCGCGCTTCTTCATGATTTCGATACGGGCTTTGTTGGATTCTGGGATGTCGTCCGCGATTGGATCTTTCACCATCCAAGATATGATGACTTGTGCGTCGAAGGAAGGTCGCCCGTCGGGTTCGTGAGTCGAATCCTGATTAATCATTAGTGACGAGTTACATTTACCGTTACTATGGTTACACGACTCACATAAATACTATACCAAAGGAAATTACCGGTCTTAGGATGCAGGCCTTGGAAGAGTAACGGATCGAGCGCACGAACCGGAGCAGCTTGTTCGGGAGAGAAGTGACGTACGACCCCTATAAGGTTGATGGACAAAGGAGTTAAGGCGTAATCATCGGGGATCAAATATTTGCGAACGTTGCTATTATTCCCGTCGGCCCCAATTAGCAATGTTCCATCTGCGAAGGTGCCATCCTCGAAGTGCGCCCTTACACCTCCGTCAATTTCTTCTATAGATACAAGCTTCTTGCCTTCTCGAATATTGATTTCTTCTGAAAGGATTTTCCTAAGCCTCTGTCGGTGTAATCGAAGTCGTTTCCTTGAAGGAGGAATCCTATATCGAACCTCGCTGTAGGATCGGGTCAGTCCAAGTCAAACACCTAAGATGTAAAGGTTGACCGACGCTGTTTCACAATTTAGGAATAGGAAATTACCCGCGTCGCTCGTCACTGATTTATCCACCACAGCCTATCTCTTATTAATGATTGTGGAATATACGATACCAATACACCTACGTCGGGTATCCTTGTTGCTTTCTCTGTTCCAATTGTTCTATTGAGCGCATCTAGACACCAATGTAACGTTAGAGCCCAGCCTTGAGTACGAGTTCCTATCAGATTGTTAGGCTTGGTAGATATTTTCGCTGTGCCAAATTTGGCTCACAACCTTCTACATCTTTTTCGAAGACTGTGTAGGGTATGTTGTTTTCGCGACAGCCTTGAGCAATCGTAAGACCGACGATGCCGGCGCCGATAATTAAAACGTGCATTTGCCTTTGCTCAGGCCTTTTATTGACCTTATGAGTCGAGCTAGCATCCATGTCGGATGTTATCACAATTTTCCAAGGTGCCTCTACATATAGGTGAGGTATTTTCCTACAAATTTTAAACAGCGTAATCACAATCACAATACCTTTACCAATCTGACTCAATTTCTCCAGCTGTTCTTATCCCGTCGTAACACAAATTACGGGAAGAGAACCCCGTGTATCTGAGCTCCGGTCTTTTTAAACTCCGATGGCTGAAACAAGATGTTCCCTTTTCAGTATTGAGCGACATAAAATCAGTTCGATACGGTCGTAAGGTCAATGAAATTTATCCCCAACATGTTACTAATTAAAAATTAAATCAGAGGGTATAAATCACAAGCATCAGTATAACATATTGAATGGTTACTTGGTGTTTAAACAGTTACATAATTTAAATACCCAGATACCTGGGTGAATGACGCGCGAGCACGTGCAATTAAACCCGAGTTCAATTGAAGAGGCACAAGGGTACAAGGATACATGTTACACAGCGTCCAATACGTGAAAAAGGAAAAAACAACAAGGATATCAATCGGAGAAGGCGATGCGCCGTTTTATGCTTGTCGGCTTGTCCATAAATTCAATCCATAAATAAACAAATACAAGTTTCCTTTCCATTCAGGAAGGTGTTTGGTATAGAGTGGCTCGGTATCCGGTTCTATCGTACAAGCAAATACCAAACATGAATGGCATGGTAAATGGATGCAGGCATTTGAGTCCCTGGATTTACTCGTTTAACGAAGTTGCTGTGCCGTCATTGGACAAAATGCGAATTCCCAAGGAATTGGTAACAGTTAAATGGACTTCCAACATATGATAATATTCCTATATATGTCAGAGAGTCCTACCTTCAAAAGCATCGGAATATCTTCATCTACTCTCTCCCAAGTTACCTAGGTATATACCTGTTTAATCGGAAACTTGGAAGATAAGTCTTGGTTTAATTGGAAGTTCTCACATACCCGAAATGGCCCCTACCAATGGTGCATACGCGATGAATAGACTCGCAATTTTATCTAGTTTCACCAGCTTATTATTCACTTCTTTAACAACACCCGCTTCAGCAGCAGCGATAATAAATCGTCGCGATACAGCTGTCTCCGCAAATGATTGGGACTCCGTATTAAAAGGAGACCAAGGCGCAGGATGTGCTGATCTTGCTGTAATTTTCGCTCGAGGAACCTTTGACCAAGGGTAAGACCCCCCGATAATAGAACGATCAGTGTTTCGCTGTACTAATAAACTTCAAATAGAAACCTAGGTCCTTGGGTTGGCGGTCCATTTCATGATGCCTTAATTAGCGGCGCTTCAGGTATCAATGTGGCCTTCCAGGGTGTTAGCACTGATGACTATCCGGCCGATCTAGCTGGTTATATTGAGGAAGGTGGATCAAATAACTGCGCAAAGAGCCTAGGGTCAGCAGTGCAAACGTATTCTTCTCATTGTCCAAATGCTAAGATTGCTGTTTGGGGATGGAGGTAAGTCATATCCTTATTTCCAACACCTATTATCCATTTAAAGACGATCGTTAATATGTTCGATTATAGCCAAGGCGCACTGTGCGCACACAAATCTATGGGTGAATTGGGTGATGCAGCATCTAAGGTCATCGCGCTAGGAGTCTTTGGTGACCCGATAAGTGTCTGGCAGGATACCGTAAGCTTTCCGTCGCTACCGTCGAGTACGACACTATTATCGTACTGTGAGAAGACGACACCGGATCCGTTATGTACCGACCCCACCGATGATTTCCCTCAAAGCGCTTCCGCATTCATTGATAGGCTTGTGGATATCTGGAAGAACGTAGATCAGACTCATATGAACGATGCCCAAAAAGAAGCTGTTGGAGACTTGCTTGTCCAGCTCCCGAAACAAGCTGCGGGTGAGCTTGGTCAACTTGCCAAAGACATCATCGGTGGCCATTTGAGACGTTGGATGCTAACACCAGAGCATTTCTGGTATGGCATTGATGGAACAATCAAGACTGCTGTAGATGATCTCGTTCGCGTTTATAAGGGTTAGAATTGATATCGTGGTTAAATGGGTACGAGAGGTTCGGAGTATGAGTACGGGAATGTACTCTGGTAAATAGACAGGCAATAGAATTCATTACACGGTTATTAATACTTCGCGCATATACTCAGATAGCCATTATCGCTAAATGCCACCACCTCTTGCTGATTGTCCACCCGTAAATAAGATGGGATACCCCAAATGTCATACATTAAAGTACACCCTGGCATCGTCATTCGCCGCCAGTCGCGAATTGTCGTCTTTCTCAAGCCCGCAGAATGCTGTCCAATGGTACATTCCAATACCAACCCGCACCAACAATTGCGCCGACACTCATTGTGAATGCCATTAGGAAGTTGACGTCATTATTATCTAGCAAGTCAAACCCACTTACAGCCACTCGCGTAGGCTTCTGATCTCCAAAGTGGGAAGCACGATGTTTATCCTTGGGGTCGTACGGATCCTTGGTGGGGTCATTCGCTTCGGTCTTGGCGGGCTCGGGTTGCCTCTCAATAGCCTTGCCTCCCTCTCCGTGAAGTATTTTAGCCTTGGCATCGGTAGCGGATTTCTCGTAATGATCGTGTGCATGAGAGTCAGTGTCTTGGGAAGATGCTAAAACACGAACGCCACCTTCACCTTCGACGATCTTACCGGAGCGTACATCTCGTACGCTTCGTTGAAGCCAACCTCCTAAGAAACTGTCTAAAAGGCTGCCGAGGGTGCCCCAGAGAGTCAACCCCAAGGCCAATGTAGCTTTTTGTGTGATGGTCCAGCTCCCGCCACCACCGATTTTCCCACTCGTGTCTTCGCCACAAAACGGAAGAAATAAGAAGGATACAGCCACAATAATAGATGAACCAAGAAAGCCGGCGATAAGACCCCATAACGTGACACCTCCATTAGTGCCTCGAGGTACTTTTCGTAGGGAGAATGACGTAATCAACCTTGGAGTACTACGCGATAAGATACCAAGTTCGGAGGAGAAAGTATCAGCGCAAACGGCAGCGTAATTGGCGATAATCCCAACAACCAGTAAGTCACCACCCCATTTATAGCAAAATGAACCTTCGGGTACCTCCCTATGGGTAAAGATGGTATCACGTCGTGTATGTAATTGATAGGCGTGGAGTAGGGTTAAGATAGAGGCCATTAATGAGTTGGCCAAGACTTGGACATGAGTCCTTGGGCCTTCACCGCCACCACTCCCTTGAGAATTTAATGTAAGGCCCGCCTTAATATCCGCCTTGATTTTAGTGACACGGGTACCAGCCAAGAAGAAAGCGCAGAGAAGTACGAAAGGTAAATTCCAAGGGTGTATAGCGTGGGCGGTTGCGGTTAACGCAGCGGCGAAGATGCCGAGAGGCGTAAGCGATTTGTGCGAATAGGCTCGATATACGAGCCCGAGAGTCGCAGGCACAGCGATGATTGGTTTCATCGTGAAATTGCTAAATAATAGCTTTGAGATATCACAGAACGATAAGCCACAGTCAGTAAGATGAAGGATTAAGATGGGCGCATCATAATATGTCGGTATGAAGATTACCTTAAGCCTTTTGGTATTTGAGATGCTGACAGGTAAATGTGGAGATACCCGGGTAAGACAGACGCTTACTAACGTCATATTCTTATCTGTATCGATAAGATAGGAACTTCTTTTGATTATGTAAGTGCATGGTACTTTACCCCTTTTACATAATCCCTTGTTTAAGGGGGTGAATTGAAGAAAATCATTTCGGCTAATTCTTCTCGTAGAATAAAAACAGCTGATTTAGGGATATCGTACTTATAATTAGGGGAATAACATAATGGTAACAATGCTACCTTAACAGCTGAGTATCCATTCAAGTTACAAAAATATGTGGAGACTGGGGACTAGATACCCAGCCTGGAGGTTGGTTGGTGGGTTACGAGCTCAGCGGAATAGATCCGATGCGATTGATGAGATCTAATCAGATCAAGATTAGATCAAAACTTCACAGTATATGTCGTAAAATATCTAAAGAACTCTGAAACAATAAGCACATATGTGTGGTTGGTAGTATCCCCTCATGTCCCCTCATATCGGTACCATACCGAAGGCATTGCGGGGAGTGTCTAGATCGATGACTATCTCATATTAGCTATTAGCTATTGGATAGAAATTGGAATTAGAAAAGTCAGTTGCAAATCAGATATTAATCAACTTCTTATTCCATCGTCCATTATCAAATATAAACTAGATCATACAGAGATTCACAGTCTATCCCATAGGACCCTTGTAACCCCCACTGAGTACTACCTTTAACGTCCCATTATTTCTTCTCATATCCAAATAGAGTAAGTCAAATCTCAAAACGACGCGCGGCCTATTATAATGTGTTGTTTTTAAGACGTTCAAAGTACGTATTTTGATCTTATTTTTGCATCCGATCGAATAGAAAATCACTGAAACATTTACACTGCGGTAGATCCATCCCCGAGGGAGCCATATCGAGGAGGCTCCTGTTCGGGGAAAATTGTAAAGTGGTAGTTTAAGGTAGTATTGGAGATGTACATAGTAGCGACAATTCTTATATTAGGCGGTGACGTATCCTAAAGTCTTGAGATCTTCTTCCTTCTCCTATCACGACTTCCTAAATTTCGTAGTCTGATTTACGATGGCGATGGACTTTATCGGCAAAATTCTATCCTTCAGCGTCATTGTTGTAGCTGTTCAAGCTGCCTCTCTAGCCGATTACTGCACAGTCGACTATGCCTCAGGCGTACTCCCTGTCCAAGACCTTGGACTCGGTATCACAATTGATCCATCATCGATCTCAGCCGCTTTGACAACTAATAAGTCAGTCAGTTCTCAATGGTTCGGGGCAGCCGTGATTGATTACTGCAATATCACATTCGCCTACTCCCATGACGGGATTGCTAACGATATTGTTCACGTGTCATACCTTGTACCTTCTCCAGACAAGTTTGCCAACCGCTACGTCTCTACTGGAGGAGGAGGACTTGCTATTAACTCTGGGGGCTCGTCTAGCCCTGTCGGAATCATAGTTGGCGCCGTTTCGGGGATTACTGATGGCGGATTTGGTAACTTCAACACTCAGTATGATGACGTATTCCTTCTAGCAAAAGGTACTATCAATTGGCAAGCTACATACATGTTTGGATACCAGGCTCATCATGAACTTGCTACACTCGGAAAACAATTCACTAGAAACTTCTTCAACACGTCCAACGACAATAAAATCTACTCGTATTATCAAGGCTGCTCCGAAGGTGGGAGAGAGGGTTGGAGTCAGATTCAACGTTTCGCTGACCAATTCGATGGTCTTGTTACCGGCGCGCCTGCTTTTCGCTTCAGTCATTTGCAGACGAATCATTTATCTGGTGGAGTTATCGGAGCGTCTATTGGATACTATCCCCCCCCTTGTGAGCTGGAAAAGATTGTAAACCTGACAATCGCCACTTGTGATAGCCTGGATGGACGGGTTGATGGTGTAATCGCGAGATCCGATCTTTGCAAGCTAAATTTCGATTATAACTCCACGATAGGCGAGCCTTATTATTGCCCCGCTTCAACTGGTGGGTTTCCTGGTGGCCCACCATCTTTACATCGTCGCCAATTTCCAGGAGCTGGACCTACTCCCGAGCAGAATGGTACAATTACTGCCAAGGGTGTGGCTGTTGCTTCCGCATTCACAAACGGTCTCATCGACTCCAATGGGAAGCGTATCTATATAAATCCCCAACCCGGTTCGTCATTTGCCGATGCCACTCCACAGTACAACCAGGATACGAAGACGTGGGAACCAAGTCTCGCGGGTTTAGGTGGTCAATATATCACCAGATATCTCAATCTGGAGGATAAAGATGTCCTCGACAGTTTAGAGAACGTGACTGCAGACACATTAAGAGATTGGATGGCGCTGGGTATGCAAAGGTACTATGATTCGCTTCAAACGACCTGGCCAGATATTACCTCTTTTAAGTCTGCTGGGAGCAAGGTTATACATGTTCATGGAGAAGCCGATTCCTCTATCCCAGCAGCATCTTCGGTTCATTATTACGACTCTGTTCGTAACACGATGTATGGTGGCCTCGGGTATGATGAAAGCATTGCCGCCATGGACGAATTTTATCGGCTGTATCTCGTTCCTGGAGGTGCACATTGTGGAAGTAACAGAGATCAACCTAATGGAGGTTGGCCTGCGACTACACTACAGTCGGTAATCGAATGGGCTGAAAAGGGGGTAGCCCCTGATACCCTCCAGAACACAGGTGGCATTGATTCATTGTGTAAATGGCCACTTCGACCATTATGGTCTAACAACGGGACTTTGGACTGTGTGATTGATTCTGAATCTATACAGTCATGGACTTATACGTTTGATGCCTTCAAATTCCAGGTTTATTAGATTATTAACCTGATACTACCTAGAACTTTAACTAAATAAATTAATGATACATCTCTGAGAAAGAAATATTTCCACCCGATCCCCTGGGGTGTCTTGCTCCTATCCAACTTCCGCCTCACAATGAGTAAACTTCGGTAACGCCCTATTCTAGTTTTATATCATGAAACATAAAGACTAATAATAAAATTTATGATCATGTGAACTAGGTATTCAATAAAGTCAAAGGCTTCAACCCAAAACTTCCAAACTCGTAACGGACGATCGTTGAAGGAATTCTCGACTCACAACCCGGCTTGGATGGAACCAGTTATATGAAACCGCCACGATCAGCATTGGAAGGGCATCCAAGCAGTATAGGTATACTTCTTTAGATAGTAGTTCGCCGTCTGAACCTAGAACGTACTCAGCTATTCGATATACTGAACGGATCATGATGAGAGCGCTGGTGATATATAAGACGACGAGAAGTTTCTTCCAGGGGGTAGTTAACGTCCGAGCATTTCTAGTAGGATCTCTCGAGATACGCCTATGAAATACGAAGGCAACTATTATGAAAAATCCGAAGAAAAGTATTTGAATTCCGAGGCCCCCGACGATGATATTTTCGCCACGGCGTACATCGTCTTCTGACTTTGCTTGTGTAAGTAGGCCTCCCCCTATGCCAATGTGTTAGTATATAACGTCCTGACGAGGAGTTTTAGTATACGTTAGGTACCTCCACCCTGAGCAAAAAACGATAGCACGTCGCCCAGTACGAAAAATTTTGTTAGCCATCGCGGACTAATCATAGAATAGGAGTCGGCTTCGAGTAGAACGACGAGTCGGCCGAGGATCATATATATAGACGCCGCAAATAGAGTGGGACCAAGAAGGAGGAGGATAGACTGGATGATATATGGGTTTTTCGTAAAGTTGGGATATTCGGGTGATGACATTGCTCGTCCTATATAACCAACAGCTTCAACTATACAATTAGGTTAGATATCGGCTATGATATTTCGAGTGATACTTTCACAATGAGCAGTATACTTACAAAGGCAACCGATAACAAATGGAATAAAGTACCATGTCCTTTTTTGGATAAGTACCTTAACGTGGAGAAGGGCGGATATGGAGAATAGGATGATAAATATAATTGCAGCAGCCATAGAAGGCTTATAAAGATAAAAAACGAAGGTTGGTGCATCGTCAGCCATGATTGCAGATTCCCTATCAAAAAAATTCCATTCGACAATGATGACGGATGCGACATGCGGTTTATTGACAACAATGGGTGACCACGAGCGTAATATATACATTTCATATTTTATACCTACCTATTTACCTAGGTACCTAGGCACTTACATTGGTTAAGAAAGCATGATGATTGGTTCTTGGCCTTGAGGCTCTGCAACTTGATTTTGCTAGATACCTGAATGTATGGCAATACGCGTACTCGTACTTCTTGTTGTAATTAGCTACAATATAAGTACTTCGCGATCCGGCTCGTATAAACTATTGATGTAAAGATTAGCCCAATTAAGCAAATAATTCCATGACGTTTTAGTATCTGAAACAATCTACAATACCATGCATAACTTAACATATTACTAGGATATATGTACCAAAGATCTAGGCGCTAAGGGGTTACTATCGACTTTATTTTGTGGGTCGTATCTAGGGGGTATGGTTCGTACTTCGTACTTCGTATATTCTCGTATGCCTGGCCGTACAGTGATAAGTCTAGAGCTCTTCGTATAATCTTCGTATTCGTATACTTCGTTTTATCCTAATCATGTCAACCACTAGGCTCTTACGATCCACCTTACGAGTCAACCAAGTATATCGCTTAGTAAAAGGAAAAAAATCTCTAGAAGATATCGAATTTCTACCTACCTAGGTAAATTAGGTGGAAATTTATTGTATTATCTGACATTGGTTAAAGCGACATGTTCTGAAGCCTCACTTGGATATACATGGGTCCATCCGTGCTGGAACCTAGCCTCTACTCCCTTGTTTATAATTGGATACTCACTGACTCGACGGTATATGTACCTAACTAAGCACTCATGTTGGTTGACGTAGTTATTTCACTGAATTTTACATATCTAAAAACTCTAGCATTCTCTTTGCTCTATACCTATCTCAAACGAAATCATATATTCGAACGGACCTCATCGTAGAAACCGAATAATATGGTAGATCCTAATCATACCGACCTGGGCTTGTTGCCTCCAGAATACTCGCCAATAGACGTGACCGAGAATCTAGACCGCGGAACGGAAGCAAACGTGTCTTTAGTAGGAGGTATTATCCCCTCTCAGAAAGTCCCCGATATAATAGCTAACCTACCATACCATACAAGACGATGGCAGGATTGATCTTAACACAAAGTCAAGATTATTCAAAACTCTTTCTAGGGTGGTAGATCAGCTTCCAAAGAGGAAGTCCCACGATGAACCACCGCCCTACGATGAAGTAGCCCGCCAGCAATTTAATCTCAAGTTAAATATAGTTATCCAAGTAGTTGGAAGCCGCGGTGATGTCCAACCTTTCATTGCCCTAGGCACTGAACTACTCCGTCATGGTCATCGAGTCCGACTAGCTACTCACGACACATTCGCCGAATTTGTTCGAGACTCTGGGCTAGAGTTTTATCCGATCGGTGGAGACCCAGCAGAACTAATGGCCTACATGGTCAAGAACCCAGGATTATTTCCGAGTATGAAAAGTTTAAAGGATGGTGATATTCAGAAAAAGAGAAAAATGATTTCTGAGATCCTGAAGGGATGCTGGAACTCATGTATCGACAAAGACCCTGTGACAATGTGTCCCTTTGTCGCCGAAGTCATCATAGCGAACCCTCCAAGCTTTGCTCATATTCATTGCGCACAGGCTCTTGGGATTCCGTTACATCTTATGTTTACGAGTAAGTAACCCCATTTTCAACTATCTTAACGTGTATTAAGGACCACGGGCATCTGAAATACTCGGCCAAAATTCAGACTTCCGTATCCGTGGATATGAATCGCTAATTTCTGAGACTTTAGTGCCATGGACTATTACAAAGGCCTTCCCCCATCCCCTCATAAATATGGATCTTACCAATTCTTCGATACCAGTTGGTCATGCCAATCGTGTATCGTACCTATTCGTGGAATGGATGACCTGGCAGGGGTTGGTACCTGTAAACTTCTCAAGCAAGAAAACATTGAGCTAACCCACTTTTAGACTGGGGGATGTGGTTAATTCTTGGAGGGAAACGCTGGACTTGGAACCCATACCAACCTCGGAAGGACCTACGTTAGCAGAAACTCTTCAAATACCTTTCACATACTGCTGGTCTCCTAACCTTATACCAAAGCCCTCTGACTGGCCTTCTCATATAGGTAGGTGTGTGAATCACTATCGTAATCACGCATAGGTTACTAATATACACAGACGTATGCGGTTTCTTCTTCCGTGAACCCCCATTATATAAGCCACCTGATACAATCGAAAAATTCTTACGAGATGGACCACCACCGATATATATCGGGTTTGGAAGTATTGTTATCGAGGATCCCGCAAGTTTGACCGCCACCATATTACGTGCGATAAAGATTAGTGGAGTTCGTGCCATTATCTCACGTGGATGGAGTAAGCTCGGGGATGTTGGGGATGAAGACAACGAGAACGTGATATTCATTGGAGATTGTCCTCACGAATGGCTTTTCCAACATGTTACAGCCGTGGTACATCACGGAGGTGCTGGAACAACGGCCTGTGGGCTTCTTAATGGTCGACCTACGATAGTTATTCCGTTTTTTGGGGAGTATGCATACTTTTTAGACTATAATCCATATTTCTGCTGACCTAACTGTCTAGTCAACCCTTCTGGGGCGCCATGGTTTCCAATGCGGGTGCTGGACCTCAACCTATCCCCCCAAGCCTCTTAACCAGCGAGAATTTGGCCGAATCCATCAAGTTCTGTCTTACAAAGGGGGCATTAGCAGCTGCTAAGAATCTCAGTGAAAAAATGAGAAATGAATCCGGCGTTAGGGTTGCCGTTGATCAATTCCACGCGAACATTCCCGCCGACGAGTTAAGGTGTGATATTCTGAGGGATAGAGCTGCTGTCTGGACGTATAGAAAAGGAACCACCCGACTGAAGCTGTCAAAACTCGCAGCAGAGATTCTAGTAGAAAACTTAAGGATTGAAAAGAACCGTCTGGAGCGGTATGGCTTATAGCTAATCCCCGACCAGCTATTGCCCTTAACATTGTCAGGCTAATTGATTTTCTTCATAGGTATGTCCCGAGGCCAACAATTATTGACCCAGTACGATGGGATCCCGTCACTGCTACAGCTTCATCACTCGTTAGTACATTTAAGGGTATGGTGGTATCGACATCCGACATTATAGTCAAACCAATACAAGTATATCAGCGACAACAAAGGGGTATTAGCCCCTCACTGCCCCCTGATACCCTTACGAAGGGCAATGATTCTGGGCCGTCAGCTTTTTCAGTAGCTGCTAGCGCAAAAAACGAACATCAATACCGAAGTCGACAGTCTTGCGCCAATATTGGAGAAGCTCTGGCTGGATCAGCTTCCGGGGTCGGAGGGTTCTTCAAGCATTTCTTCAAAGGTATGTATATTGACATGCCTCTAGCAGCCACTGAAGGACTACGGGTTTTGCCGAAATTATACGGCGAGGAAGTTCGTGAAATAAATAAAATTACGGATTGGAAATCTGGCGCGGCTGTCGCTGGTAAAAACTTTGTTGATGGTATCACGGATGGCTTCACGGATCTAATCCAGGAGCCCATAAAAGGAGGCAGAAAATTGGGTACACTTGGTGCCATCAAAGGAGTTGGTAAAGGGTCGGCGAATATGGTTGCCAAGGTATCATCGGGTAAGTCAAACCTTATACGACAAGTTTCTACTTGTTCTAGTTAGTCTAACGAGGGTTTTAAGGGGTATTGGGGCTAGTTACTTACTCGAACTACGGTCTATGTAAAAGTATAACGGCGGCAATTCATACGACAACGATACAGTCAATTAATCAAGCTAGGAGAACAGAAGGACGGTATTTAATGGATATGGCGAGTACAGAGGTTGATGTTTCTATGGCATTGCACCTTTTTGATAAATATTTCATAGAATAGGATAAGATAGAGCGGACCGTAACCGTTGGACTTTCGACGGGGATGTTATTAACGATTAGTAAGAAGGAATAACTATCTAGCTGAGTTGGCTACTCTATTTTGAATCAATAAATTTCTCCGGGAATGCTGGCTGAGGTTTGGTCCCGTAAGGAATCATCCGCAACATATGCCGCCTTTCACCATCCGCAAAATCAGGAACTGCACTATGTGCCGCAGCTCGTTGGTCCCAAACCACCACAGTACCTTTCTCCCACTTAACCCTACAGCTGAAGTCAAGACTCCTAAAGTGATCGTGAAGGAATTTCAACAAGTTGTCTGATTCCTCAGGAAGAAATCCTTCAATCTTTCGAGCAATTGTCGGATTCACGAACAGCGAAGGCTTTCTAGTGACGGGATGCCTAATCACCAAAGGATGCGTCGTATTAACCGCTTCTTTCAACGCACGTTCCATCCCAACACGAGCAACTTCTCCTACTGAAGCTGAAGTATGATAGAGGCTGAGTCCTCCTAGTAGTTCTCTAAAGGCGGGGGATAAAGCTTCGTAAGCTGCTGTGAGAGAGGTAAAGGCTGTATCGCCGCCACCAGATGCAGGGATTTCAAGTACCCAGAAGAAAGTGGTCGAAGGTACATTAGGAGTGAAAGTTTGGTCAACATGCCATAAGTCATACGTGGTGTGAGGACCTAAAAGTGTTCTGAGATTTCCTCTACAATCATAGTTAGCCTAGAGGTCTCCTCCATATCTGGGCTTCCCTTGCTCACGCTTTTTCGTCTGCGTAGACAACATGAAATTCTGGACCAGTTCCAGCGGGATAACCCATGGTCGGATGTTTATGAAGCGGGCCATAATACTTCACGACTTCTTTCTGTTTCTCAAATCCAATGTCCGCGAAATCTTGTTCTCTCTGCGGATTACCATCAGATGCAGTTCAACAACTATTTCTACTACTTACAAAGACCAAAACTCCTCTTTGAGCTGCTAAAAATGCTACTTCATCGAGACCTGTATGGGTAAGTTTGCTCAGCTGAATACCTCTAATCTCTGTCCCAATTATTGGCGTTATATTTGTTATCGTAGCACCGGCTTTCAAAATAGATGGTGTAGTAGGATCTGCTCGGGTCCCAGGCTCATCAGCTTCAAACAGAGGGACATCTAATGTCGGTGAATATCCATCTGGCCTGGTTGGTAGATAATCCGGATACAGGGGGTTTGCCATTTCGTTTGATATGCCCTAGTTGACTTAATTGTCTGTGGTGCGATTTATTAGTCTCATGAGTTGAGACTTATATAATGAAACCAACATTATATGCCTTGTTAATATGGGTCATTTCTATCTATCATCGGCTAATATCTCCCGAAACGGACGAACTTAATTCCTATCATTCGTCGACGGAAAACGGTTGTTAGTACTGTGGTGGATCTCTAATATGCCCTTCAGGTTACCATTTTGGCTAGTACTAATCACGACATCAGCACGGATGGTGACGGCATCATAACTTTACACATTTAGATAACCAATAGCCCCTTGGCAACAAGTTCAAGGTAAGGGGTTGCTTTCACAAAGGGGTACGTGGGGTAATAATATGTTACGCGTATGGCCGACATTGTGGTTATCAGCACCGACTTCGCATGTAGCACGTGGGCACGACGCCAATGCTGGTATCTAACAAAACCTAGTCGATACTATTGACCAGCATAAAGGTTGAGAAGCGTTGACATAATTATAGCTCGAATGTCACCATGGATCAGGAAAGATCTTTATAGTAAATGTTTTCATTCTCATTGGTCTTCTTAACCTAACAATTGGGTATGTTTATAATGACTGAACCTCCCTGTGTTGTTACTTAGTACACATTTTCTAGAAGAAAATGATTTACTTGCCAACCCTTTGCATCCGTTCAATTTTATCGCGGTGAAACCACTTCATAGCGAAGATGCCGAATACTCTAGGCGATACTAGCAAGCCAAATCCCAAAGTCGAAGAAAATGTCCTAGATACTAGTTCACAGACATGGCTGGGAAGGATTCATCCATATTTCAAAGATCCGGGACATGTCATAACCCTTAAACTCGATGCTTTTCTCCTGACTTGGGCGTTTGTTGCTGGATTGTTGAAAGATATGGACCAATCAGCAACGACACAAGCCTATGTTTCGGGCATGAAGGAATCGCTTTCACTTTATGGCAACGAACTAGTCGAATTTACCACATATTTCTCTGTTGGATATGCGTTGTTCATAGTCCCGGCTCAATTGATACAGACACGAATCCGCCCTTCTATATTCTTACCGATTTGCGAGATAATATGGGGAGCACTTACTCTCGCTACGTACAAGGCACCAAATGCGAAAACCGTTTATGGACTGCGATTCTTCCTTGGGGTCTTTGAGTCAACCTCATGGCCTGGCCTTGTTAGCCTTATTTTCAATTGGTATACACCAAGAGAATTAGGGAAACGATTAGCCATATTTGGCGTTAGTGGTGTAGCTGGGAATATGTTCTTGGGTATTTTACAGGCTGCCTTCTATAAAAATCTCAATGGAGTGAACGGCCTCGAGGGATGGCAGTGGTTATTTATCGTTTCGGGAATTATTACCATGGTGTGGGGATCTATAGGATTCTTAGTGATCCCTGATTCTCCTCAAATCACCCGAGCCATCTACTTGAGCCCTTCGGAACGTGAACTAGCACGTTCAAGGTTGCTAGAACACGGGGTGAATACTTCAGAATTAATTCCCTTCAGCACTCTTGTAGAGAAACTTCGCCTACTACTTAAGAGTCCCCTTACATATTTATTTCTCACAGCCTACCTCCAATTCGCCTGGTCTCAACGCGCCAACTCATATTTCCTCTTGTATCTCAAAGGCGTTACAAATTCCACAGGAGAACCACTTTACTCGACCTACACGGTAAATCTTATCCCCCTTGGCGGCTACGCAATCTCGATAGTGTGCAATATCGCCCTAAATGCTCTAAGTGATTGGAAGGGCTGGCGATGGCAGATCTCTTGCGGCGCAGCCACTCTACAGTTACTAGCTACGTCCGTATTAGCTGGGTGGCCTAATTCGCACCCCACTATCATGACCTTCTATTTCTTAACCTTTGCTACAGCTGCTTGGGGTTACGCATTAATCGCCTGGCTTGCAGAAATTTTGCGCAAAGAACCGGAAGGGCGATCCATCATCGTAGCAATTGCAATCACTCTGGTTTATGTGGGACATGCTACTATCCCTCTACGCGTATGGCAAGTTTCGGACTCTCCGAAGTACCCGATTGGATTCCCAATGTCAGCGGCGTTTTGCGTGGGAAGTATAATAGCCATGTTGAGTATTCGATTTTACGTTCAAAAAAATCCAAGTATATTGGACTCGGGGTTAGCTTGGAAGGCACAAGATAACATTACAGAAGGGCCATCCGATTCTGATAATTCAGCAAGGAAAGGTGGTTAAGAGAAATCTAGATGAAATATAACAGATCACCTACTTATGTTAGGTATTATAAGATGCAATCAATTAGTATAGACTGTGGTGTAAAGTCACAAGCTTTATTTCAATTGCCAAGACTAATGCTAATGTACATACTTCTCCAGGGTGGATGGTTAAGAGTAAGGATATCTAAATAGAGGCGGAAAACGGCCATCCGTAACCATATTCGGCGAGCGTTAGAACCCAACCAATGGTCAATATAGCGACAAGTAATAGCAGTAAACCGATTTGAAAGCTTTCGAAGAGGTGATTCGGCCTGTAGTTTCTGGCGCGTATTTCTTCAAGGAATGGCTCACGTTCTAGAATACGTGTTTGATCTATATGTACTCCCCCGTCGCAATCCGCTTGATTTCCGATCCAGGTGAAATCATCATCATCACGCACCTGCTCGGAGTTTGGTACCGCTCTCAAAACTTCTACTTCGCAAACCCCTAGTCCTTCCTCTTCATGTCTGTTTGCTATTGTCCATAGTATATCAGGGGATAAGTATCGGCCACCGGGTGGACGCTCGAGACGTCCATAGTCGGTACGCCAAGTGACCACACTCTCATGTTCACCATCATCTTTCCGTTCAAGATTGTTAAAAATATGGAAAACGATAGGACTGTGAATATCTTGGTCTTCCTTTTCATTCGTGAGACCTTCACGTCCCAGTGGTCCGGAAACAAGGAAATCGAAATCGTGATCGACGTTGAGGATGATAATCTGCTCTCGTCCGTCGTTGTCAGAGTTTTCTGGTTGTACACAAATCGCTAATGAGAACCAAGTTTCGTTAGGGACTCCAGTTGTCCCGTTGCTGTAATTTGGTTGGAAGGTATAGGCAGGAGTAGGAGCGGGGGCAGGGGCAGGAGCGGAACCGGGGGTTATGGTTATAGCTGAAATAGAACCTGAAGCAGGAGCAGAGGTTGTAGTTGGGTCGGATTTTTGACCTGAGGTTGGGCTATTTGTTGTGGTTGGAGCAGAAGAAGGCTGAGTTGAAGTAGAACCTGATGGGGATGAACCAGTATTTGAAAGTGGAGATGAACCAAGACTTGAAGGAACAGGGTTGGGAACTTTTGGAGCAGGAGTAAGAGGAACAGGATTCGAACCAGAACCAGAATCAGAACCGGAACCTGGACTTGGACCTGAAGTCATTGCTGTAGGTAATGCGGCAAGAACTTATAGCTATTAGATAATTGGTTATAATTTATCTCTTAAAAGAGTAGGCAAGATGTAGATATGCTTAAGTCAATGAATAAGTCAATATTGGTTGGCATCGTAGTTGGTACGAATGACAGATTATAAACTAGAAGTCAGGCGAAAAACAAGAAACAACATCTCATACCATTCACATAACAGCGTACACAGTTATTTTCATAGCCTCAACTCTCTCTTTTATGAAAAATGCCTTTTTTTTATGTCTCTTTGTTTTGATTTTAAGATAAGACCGGCGAGCAAGCCGCGATGTTGAAATTCTTTCCGGGATCTTCCCATCTACCATTAATCTTACCTACGCCTCCGACTAATTAGCTTGAGATTCATATAGAAGATAACCTAATAGCCTAGCATTGACTACATAGGTAAAGCCTTGTTAACAATGTCATTCCAGGATGAGCCAATGCAGCCGGCGCACAATCGCCCTGCTCATAACGTTATACGCATGGTTAATGGGGTAACCAACGAACAGCAAGATGTTATATTTGTATATCATGGCGATATGGAGGGTAAAACAGAATTTGTAGAAACCCCTCGACCCCTAAGCCTTCACCTCGGAGGGAAATATCGATCATGGCGAAGTGGCGAGCTCCCAGAGTCGCAAGTAAAGCGGACTTGCTCAGAGGCCATTGAGGTCCGACGAGATGAAAGCTACGACAAACAGTTAGGTATCCCCGACTTGCAGGAAATCACTCCTAAGCCACGTTCAACTTGGCGCCATACTCTCCTCAAGCGACTTATTCCCCTAGCCATTGCTTACGCCGCCATTAGCCTTGTAGGATGGCTAATCTTATGGTTCTTTTCATCCACGACGCCGGATATTCCGATAAAGTGGGCTACACCAACTGATAACGACTCGTCTCCGTCTGCTACGCCTTATACCTTAGTCTGGACAATCCCTCCACCTAAAAGTCTGCATACTCTAATTTCGGATCACCATGCACCCCTTCGCAGTAGCTGGACAAGTCTCCATAAAGATTTTTATCGTGAGATCGAGTCCAATTTTAGCCATATATACTCAGTTATCACCCCATATAACTCATTAAGATCGGATCAATCGGCATCAACGAACGAGCCGAGCCAAACTAGCGATGACACAGGTCATACTATGATATTGTTAGGACTGTTAGACACTACTCTTTCAACTTTCAGCCAACAAAATAAATTACAGTCTTCGTGGGAAAGTATGGTCCTTCAGCAATGGGTTAGCTTAACCACTTGGTGGGACTGGGTATCACCGGAATTCGAATTGCGACAATTCCTACAGGCATTCGTTTTGGAGAGTGATTCGAAGTCTGCACTCATCACTTTCAATACATTCGTTGTCCCACACAATCGTCGGATCTACGATCTTTTCAACGAGGTCGTATGTTCTGGTATCTATTCTCGTTACGATCCTTGGCATGGTATGCGAGCACATTACGCAGAAGCTAGGGACCTCCTTGGGTCTCTACATATGCAGATTTCCGGTCTTCTAACGGAAATAGAGCATAGACAGATGGGTAATGAGCCTCGTATAGATTCAATTCTCAATAAACTCAACCAAACGCTCATACTCGCTCGAGAATCTGCTAGGATCGGCCAACATGCCGCCGGTAGCATTGTAGCAGAATTAGAATCAACGTGCGAAATGGTTTCGCAGGCCTCGCGCCTGAAGTGGAGGATTCCAGCCAACAGCAACCATACTCTGTTTGAAGGATTGTTGTACAGCAGTGTAAAACGGGCCAAGAATAGCGGACCTCTAAGTTATTTTAAGAAGTCATGGAGCGACTACCCTCCTAACGATTGGGACGAAACAGGTACCTTTGACGACTTGGATATCCCAGCAATCGAAGTCGGAGAAACATGGCTATCATGGCCATCAAATAAGGTGGCTCTTGGCGATCTACTAAACGTCACGACAATCTTGATGGACCTTCCACCTCTATGAGGTTGTTCTATAAGCTATTTCCTATTGTAACATCCTAGCACTTAGTATGTAGTATAGAAAATGAATATTGGTTGCACACCTAGGTAGACTTGTGAATGATTTAGTATTTTGCTTAAAACGTATTCATAAATTTAAAGTAATAATAATTTCATTACCTAGGTAGCTATATCAATATTAGCCTTAATAAACTCCCTTTCTCAGTAACTAAGTATCTAGGACGAAGGGGTATGATTATCCATATTTATTAGGCATCGATTCCTTGAAAACACAGTATACTCCTACTAGCCGTGGTATATAACGATCTTGAAGTTCAAGAACACAAGCGCGAACAAATCTAAACAAGCAAATTTTTAAGGACGGTTTGGTATGTCCATTCTGATATTATGCTTTTCTCCTTGCTCAATTTGTTTACATGCCGGGGAGAGAATTGAGCCCTGAAATAAATGATTAGCTTGTCACACTTATTCGATGAAATCTGTAACCACTTACATCCATCAATATCTTCATCTACCGTGCTCTTGACCTGGCATTGGTTCATTTGGGCTACACCTTGAGACTTCAGAGGGTTGCCATTCTCGCAGGCGTTGAACATGCAGGACGAGTCCATAGCACGCTGAAGAGCATCACCCTTCCAACCGAAGACGTAATCGGCGTGAGTGCCGTAACCCTTGTTGTCGCCGTAGCTTAGAGTAAAAGGTTGAGAGCCATCGGTGGGCCACATGTTGTTAAATTGAGTTGTGTCCCAAAGGGTTTCGTAAGCGACCTGAGGAACACGAATGCTGTTATATCGTTAGATGATAAACTTATACTAAGTTGATCCTTTAGATTTAACATACGGGTGAGATTCAGGGCAAGGGCCAGAGTTCTGGAACGCATCCTTTACGGTGTTGTACATGTGAGATTGGTGGTCGGGGCTGTCGAGGTTTTTGCCATCCCAGCATCTAAATATTGTTAGTAGAAAGTCACATAAAAGTACGATTGGTGATTGGTTATAGGGATACTAACGCGGGGAAGTGATGGACAGTCATGATACCACCAGCACACTTGTTAGGAGGGAAGTCATCTAGTTCGGGGAATCTAGTTCCCTTGTTCTGTAGGCAGACAAACTTCAACCCAGGTCCATACTTGGACGTAGCTGTGGGTGTACCGACAGTCATACGGAAGCCCTTATAATATTAGCTTTTTCCATTCGCATATGGGGTTACCTTTATGTGCTTACGGGCTTGAAAGCTGTGATCTTTTGGTTTCCGTTGGACGAGAAGTCTTGCTGCGTGTAGTAAACGGTCATTCCACCATTGATACCGTTAGGCAAAGCCGTGTTCTGCATGATTGGTACTCGCTTGTAGGTTCCGTTCGGGTGTTTGAAGAACATCACGGCGGTCCAGTAGTTGGAGAAATCTTCAGAGAAAGTACATGTTGTGCATGTAGCCTTTTCCGCGATATCTCCATCGGTGGGGTCCATGGACGCGTTAAAGGCATTACCACCAACAATCTGGTGAAGATGCGCAGAAGGGACCTTGCCAGGTTCGACGAGGGGGTCAAGACGCTGAATGGAAACAGTCGAACATCCGAATCGAAGGGCGGCCTGCGAAGGCACGGCGAGTGCCAAAGTTAGAGAAAGCCACTTCATATTAGCGATTACCTAGGTAGAGGTCGAATTCAATGATGTGTTCCAAGGTTGAGGTGACGATGGAGATGCCCACAAAGGGGTAGTGTGGTTCTACCCGAGCCTACATATGTATTGCTATCGCGTTCACGCCAACATTAGGTCGAGGATCTGCCGATAGCCGGCCGTACAGGACAAAATCCCAATTAATTGCCCGATCGTCATTTTTTTCTTGGAGCTTTGCTATTTTCCCGACTCGTTTAATTTAGGCGAATGCTAAAACGTATAATTCGGAACATCTTCCCCCGCATCTCACATTGATGAGCACCTACATCGTCTTGGTATCCAATATCCAAGCCGCAAGAACATCTCGATCATCTTCTCGGGTTTAGTACTACGACCTAAGCCTGAAAATACATATCGGGCTGACTCGATATTGTAGTTGATGTGAGATGCTTGTTGATTGGACCTTCTACGTCATAGTATCAATCCACATCAAGGGTCGCAGAGAGGTCTTCGCCAACCAAGCATGCCGTATTGGGAGTGTGCTGTAGGAGGAAAATTCGTCGTGGGGAGTAGGGCCGAAGTCATCATATAAGTCGCTCCACAAGACAAGCCCGCGGCAGCCTTACAATACATCGGCAATCATAACGTGGGTATGATTCCGAATCATACTAATTTTTCTTTAGGTTTCGATCATGGCCAGATTAATAACCAAGTGTGAATAATTCCAAATATTCAGCCTCTCATGCACGGTTGTCATCTTGAAATGAAGCCGTACGATATGAATCAGTATATGAATGATTGTTTTCTTGGGGAATACCCCTGAATACTAGGTAGCTACACGGATGTCGGTAGTAATAGCCACTATGATCACTAGCATTGGGGAACCTTATCTAAATATAGAATTGAAAACGTGTCTAATCTAATGGATGGCTCACCATATTAAATGAATGATTGAATTCGTCGTTGTCACGAAGAAAAAAAAAAAGAGATCTAGAATCTACGTACGTGGTAAAGGAGACAAGGTTACCAACGGCTAGAAGCGGATAGAAGTAAAAAAGCCACATAAGCAACCACATGCCAAGATTCTCACCAAGTTCAATTTCAATTCAGTTCTAGTTCAATTCTAATACCAATTCCATGAACCCGAACCCGAACATCACGTCGGTAGTATTCGGACAATATGTTCAATGGCATCTTATAGCTATCGACGATAACCCGAACCTATTCTATACCCTGCCCATCATTCGTTGATACCAACTAATTACCTTGATACCTATCTAGGTAAACACTTTCGTCATAGAAGAACGAGACACGTATCGAACATCCGTCAACCCGAAGCCCGAACGTGAATATGTCGAAGAGATACCGTTCCTGATACAACCGAAATAATATCTAGGTAGGTTTCGAGGGAGATATATTGCGCAATGGTGGTGTAGTAAGTGTTGTGATGGAATTCGCGCGGATAGGCTGATAGGGTAGTTCAACAAGGAACTGGTGTCGACGTGCCATAGACAACAAGGTCACACCAAAGGCCTGCTACCTTTACATTAACCGATATGCCAACTTTCTAAAACCATCAAATGGTATACGACGTAATTCCCAATTCCCATCTTACGGGTCTCTCGAGTCCACCGAGTCAGTCACCGAATAAAAAGACGTAGCCGCCGACACCCCCAGAACCAATACCCCACGGCGAGACCCCACCCCGCGCGAGTTCTACAGCGTTCTTACGCATCCGTCATCTACGGAGAGAACAACTAATCGATTCCCAAAGTTCTATTCATACTACAATATTATCGAATCGCATGCACACTACCAGCAACAATCCATCAAATTCACAATATGTATTTGTAATATTTGCTCGCTGAAGACTGCAGTAGTCGATATCTGATATATCCATCCACGAATACCCTATCTTCGAGTTCTCGGACTGCATCCTAACCGCCAAACTTCTTATACACCATCACCTCCAGTATATTCGATCGATCCGCACCCTGTTTGTACCCAGAGGCTCTGTCCCGGAAACACATTCGATTGGGACTGGTACGAAAACGTGAAATCACAAACCGGGCTCTCGTCTGGTGTTCCAACATAATACAAGCCACAATACCCCGAAAATCCAGACATAATAGCCGCGCACCCATCATTGTCCTGGCATAATTGGCAGCAAAGACTTGGGTCATTATAGGTATCGTCGCGAATATAGATAACCGTTGCGTTGTCGGCATATTTACCAGAGACAAGACCGAAATTATCAATCCCCGAAATAATATTCGTGGGCGCACATTTAGCGGCTAACGTGGTTGTGGTTGTAGCTTCGCAAGCTATACTTGTCGTCACAATACTTGTCGTAGCATGGTAACTGGTGGTGGGACTCGTGACGGTCGATGCCCAAGTTGTAGCTGTCAACGAGATGGTGCTCGTGGTAGTGGTCGTAGGGGCAAACACCGTGCTTGTAGGTGTAACCGTTATAGTTGTAACACCAGAAGTTGCTGTTGGAAGTAAATAGGTGAACCACGTCACACCAGTTGCGCATACAACCTGCGACGGATACGAAGTAGGAATCGTAGTGACTTGACCAGAGACAGGTGTATAACTACCGCTGTATTTCGTCACGGTAGTCGGAGTAACATCGTTGGTACAAACAGTAACTGGCCATGTCGCGGTTGCGACAGTCAATTGAGCTACTTGCCAAGCAGTGCTAACGGGAAGAGTCTTAGTGGTTGTAGTCCAGTTAAATGCTGACTGGGTGAGCACCGTTGTCGTTACTGGATCCGCGGTGATCTTGTATGTTGATGGTACTGTTACCTCTTTCTCCGTAACGACTGATGAGACGGTGCTAGTAGTTGTAGATGTTGGAAGAGACATCGGTACCGTACCACCAGTTCCTGATGCCGTCGAACATGCACCTTCAGTCTTGAACGAGTAGCTCGTCCCCGTAGAAGCGTGAGCTAGCCCGCCGAACACGGCTAAACCGGAAATAATTTGACGCAGCATTCCGAGATACGACGAGGTTATTTACCCAGGTAGGGTTGGGATGAAGTGAAAACCGACGAGAAGTCATCGAATCATGCAAAAATTAGGCGTACATCCTACATTTATAACGCTAGCGGTATGATTCCTTCATGACATATCTCCGTCACAATCTTGGTCAAGCGCTAGTTCAGGGTCACAGCAACGAACCTAGGTACCTAGGTAAGTAAGCAAGGGTAGGATGATAGCTAGGGAGGTAGAAACCCAGAAAAATCAGATCACTCAGCAGGATCATGATAATGAGTAAGATGATTGGTTTAGCTTTGTCAGCTACGGACAGAAAATTGAATATACTATTTCGAGGAGCTGGACAAGTCTAGAACTTACATCTGACGATAATTACCTACATACCCCAGGTAGTTTATATTCCCGGGATCAATCCCATGCTCCACTAAGTTCCGTTTGGTATGAAAATGGCAGGACGAAATTCCAGAACCAACTAATTGGGGTAAGACTCTAGAGTAAAGCCGACACAGAGTTACAGGTAAGCTACTACCTTCTACCCTAGTTCAAGTGCCCAAATAGGAAGATGTGTACCTGATTTATCATTCCAATTATATATCTTGTTTGACTGGGTGCTTCGTAAATGTGCTCGTTTACTTATAGTCTGGCATCATTATTCTAGAATGAGGGTGGGCAATTCATCCAACCTGGAGAGTGAATCACCTAGGTATACAGAGACATTTGGTACGTCAAATAAGCACATGCCTGATTCAATTGACTACCTAGGTACCCAGATATAATCTGTCTTGTGAGTGATCAGGTGTAAAGATTCAGTTCCTACAAGAATGAACGTTGAAATCAGTACATCACATCCAGCATGTAAGAAATCTGGCAAGCCAAGAAATATATCTCCGATCGTGCACCTATGCAAATAACTTATACCTGACGGCCTTCAGCAACCTAAACCCTATTCTGGTCACATATTGATGACGAGAAGTTCAAATAAGCTCATGTGAGAAGAATACTACCCTGGGTTTGTACTAGAGGGTTGGGTATTAAGGGGTTCCATCCGTCCCACGTATGTACCCAGGTAACTACCTAGGTAGGTATATGAATTCGGTCCCGAGGTCTTCTGTATTCCGTCGATCGGCGTAGACCGTCAAATCTCCATTTAGTCGAATGCGACTCAAGAAATCCTAGTGAATTTTGTAGATACCTAATAAGTGTAATTGGTTGAAAATATAGTCGCAGGATGGTATTTCAGACATTTGCGTTTAACTTCCAATCAGCTCGTTTTAATGATATTAAGGATGCTTAACTTATGTTCGATAGGGACATTATACTATAATCATATCGCATATCTGATCTATGTATTTTATTGGATGAGTTTCGAATTGTGCCTAGGTACGTAGGTAGGTATACCTAACTCATAAATGTGCTCGAGGTTACCTAGGTAAGCACCGAATCGCCATCATTACTAGTGGTAATCGCCGCATACGAACCCACCACGAACATCCATAACATCCGCAATTGTTATATTCTCCAAGATATTAGCAGACCATAGAGTATGATTCAATGTAGTAATGTTCCCGTTGTCGTTGAAATAGTCAGTAAATGCCCTGTCAATTGTTGTGTTCAGAACTGGAAAGGGGAAGGGGTTTGAACCATTGGTTGGCGGGAATCCAGGTGGTAGAGGAAAACTACCATTGCCAAAAGGGTTTCTAGTAAAGTTGGATCCTGGCCCGGGACCGAAACCTGGACCAGACGACGTATTATTACCACCAATTTCATTTAATCTCATAGACAAGTTTAAGGACTGCCAGTCCCACCATAACTTGTCCAAGAAACCATGATGGAGATAGAATATCGGGTCACCAGGTGATAGGAAGAGATTCACCATCTATTATTGTTAGTCAATGCGTTTCACTCTGACGGATAGTTAAAACGAGTACGTACGGTTCCCGACACACCACCATGTCCAGCCCCATGAGGCCGACCTTCCAGGCAACTCCATACATCCGTAAACTTTTCTGCCGCAAGACATGCGTCGATATTATCTTTATTAGCACCCTCAAGAGCCCTATCGTTAAGGTGTCGGGAGATGCAGTATTCCTTTGTAGTCTTGTCTTCTCTAAAGCGTAAAGTGATGTTGGCAAAAGGTCCGTCGGCGATACAACCACTTAGTCCCGTACCGTTTCCGCCGAATCCCGTCTCTACGTCGAAAATAGTAGATTCTTTGATATTTCCAACGTCGGAAGTTTCATCCCAATATCTATCATTGTTAGTTATCCCTACCCAAGGTACCTAGGTAATCAGGGGACTTTATGAGCACGTACGGAATTGGACCAGTGTAATTGCATTCAGTTTTCAGAAGATGTTCGTGCACAGTTAGAAAGTATCGGTGAAATGGAAGAAATGCGCCCTATGCCCAAGGTATCAATACCTATCTGAATGGTAAAACGTGATGGTTTCATTTGGACTTACCACGAAGTGAACATAGCTCACTTGGACAATATGAGCGTACTGCAACTCATCCCATCTAGTTTTGGCCCCGTGTATACCGGCTTTTGCAGGAGTCGACATTAAACATAGGTCACCTTTAATATATTCCAATTTCTCAGTGGAAGTTAGATCGGTCCTGAGGATTGTTAGATTGTCAACAGAGTTCACGAGCAATACGAGACGAACCATGACACATGACGAGTTTTTACGTCGCACTCTTCTTGTTTCCGCTCATATGGAATCGATGCCGTTGACAAGCCCAATGTCAGGTGCAGGACACTAAACAAAAATAGGGGTGAAACAAACATTTTGAGAATAAGGACAACAACATGAATTAGCGACTCCAAGATACCAATATGGCGTTAGCGCTTCTGTGTTTTATGAGTTTTCAAAGTCCCCATCCCATAATGTTCGACTTCTTCCACGGCTTCAAGTCACGTTGCATTCAAATTATCCGCGAATACCAGTCCACGTAATTCTCAATATAATTAAATCGTTTAAATAAGCTTAATTGTACCTACTTTGACAATCATCGAAAAGGATATGGGTCGGAAATCAAAGCTTACGTACCTCTTTCATATAGTCTGTCAGTATGTTATAAAAAATGGTAGACATGCATCGCCTAATCACCTTGCACCGGGAAATATTGCGGCTAAGTCGCTAAGATTTCCATGAAATGGTACCGTAACTACGGGATAAAATAGTAGTAAATGAACGAGGTTTAAAAGATAGTTGAATTGAAATAATGCTTGGGATAGTATCTGAGCTGTGAAGTCTCGTGCGTGAATGTGTGGTACAGGTCGGTCGGAAGAGGTTGTAGTGCGCAGGTAAGTTGTGTTAATTACTGAGGTGCCTAGAGACGGCGCAAGCAACATAAATATGAGCTATACTAGGTACCTAACTTAACCCAACCCAAGTAATTAGATACCCAATGTAATTGAATCGACTGAGTAATCATTTATAGGTTGGAAAAGATGAATTCGTGTTGATACACGAAGTATAATGTGATACATACGATTGTGGCGATCGCTGGGATTGAATCATCGCGTTGTAAAAACCGAAAATGGTTAGGCGTATCAATCGGGAATGGTATGTCATCGCAAAAACCTGATTGGACAATCGACGGGACGCTAGAGAGATGCATCAGTTTCGCAATCATATTAAAAAGGACTGAGAGTGGAAAAGAAATCATGGGAGCTGCTGGGGGGAAGACTGGGCATTTACTTGTGTGGCTGAGAATGGGTGAAATCGGATTAGGAGCTGAGATAAGTACGTAATATGTGATTGGTAGGAATAGGTATTGGTTTGGTTACGCAACAGGATAGTTCTTGGCTTGATATATGTTGCAGTGCGTGTTCCGAGACATTGATGTCCGTGGCTGCTGTGGTAGTCACAACTGAGCGATCGAGCGGTCCATGTAATATATGGCGACATATACTGGTAAATTGGAATCGACCTCGTACGCGTGCTCAATCACTCGTTGGTACATATCAGAGGGGTGTTCGCGCGGAAGGTACTTAAGCAGGCATGTTCTCGTTCAAAACTAAAGGAAAAGAGAGGTAGTCCACAATTGGGGCTTGCGGTAGATCATGATCGGGTGTAGGAGATCGTCATCTATCTGGACGAGGGTTAAATCGTGAGTCTTATTGGCAGCTACCTACCTTAATCAGGAGTGAAAGCCAAGGAACGCCACTCATTAGCTTTGTGATTCCATAAGCGGCCCACCGCGGCCTTACTGAAGAACTATAGGCGATGGTGGATCGATCACTCGCACATAGAGCACTACCTAGATATGAGACATGTGGAGATCCATATGTATCTTCGACGCTCAAAACTCCAAGCCACCCGTCATTTCTAGACCAAACGCCGAAACGCGAAAAGTAACTTACCCTTCTTCCCCTTACTCATGGATTCTTCGACAGCCCTCGATCGCCCGTGGCTGATGAAGTAAGGACTTTTAATGTCGACTAAAAGGCCCGCATTCGTAGGCTTTTAAGCGTCGGGAAACACTACCAAAGCAGCAGGCTGTTTGCTCCCGCCTCCAGTAACAGCAAGAGAGGTAGAATTGGGCTAGGCCTTCCTTCTACCGACCGATATGCTTGTTCCTCTATTTGGCCCGCAATCCTACAGTTTATAAGAAACTAGTCAAAGAGATTCGTACGACGTTTCAGACCAGCGAAGACATACGAGCAGGACCTACATTGGCTTCCTGTCAATACCTTCGGGCTTGTATCGACGAAACTCTACGCATGTCTCCGCCTGTATTGGGTACTCCGTGGCGAGAACTTTCGCCATCGGACAAATCGGTGGAACCACTCATCATAGATGGGCAGGTCATACCTCCTGGCATCCAAATTGGTGTTAATATTTACGCTCATCATCATAACGAAGAGTATTTTCCAGAGCCTTTCTCTTACAAACCCGAACGACGGCTCGAGTCGAGCACACCTATAGATCAAAGAAAGAGAATGCAGGAAGAATTCGTGCCATTTTCTATCGGTACACGTAATTGTCCTGGTAGGACTCTAGCATACCACGAGGCCAGCATCGTATTGGCAAAGATATTGTGGTATTTTGATTTTGAGGTGGCCCCGGGGGAGTTGGGTAAACTTGGGGCTGGAAATAGCACTCTGGGCAACGGAAGGGAGAGGGAGGATGAGTATCAACTATATGATGTCCTCACTTCGACGCATGATGGGCCAAATTTGATATTCGTACCCCGCGAATATTTCCACGAGGGTGTTATCGGCAACATTGAAGGAATAAGACAAATACATTAGGTACCTAGGTACCGAAACGGTACTTACGGCATCCTAGACCATCAATGAAATGCTGGGGATGTGCGTCGCCTGTTAAACCTACGCCACCTACAGTATCACTCAATCCCTCCGGATAACGCACCTATCTACCTAGGTACGTACTTAGGTACCCATGCGACATTTCAGTATTGCTTTGATGTAGAAGCCACTCAAAATATTGATCAAGAACTTCCTATTTTCTAGCGTCTATGATTTTCAACGTCCAATCATGAACGCCTCGAGACACACCACTGAACCGAATGAATAAAGCGAAAAGCTGCCTAGGTACCTCGGTAGCCACGCGAAGCAACTGGAAGAAACTGCCATTTTCACCAACGCCCCTCATTTACGCCCACTTCCGCCCCATTGAATCCGACCGCCGTGAAGAAGTACCAGTGGTATTATGTTCTTTGAACCACTCGTTAACCCAATTGAGCTCATTAAAATCCGGAAACTCCCTGACTGTCGTAAACTTGCCGTCGTCGTTAAGCACGAAGGACATGGTAATGTTATTGACATAAACCAAGTCTTGAGGGCCAAGTCCCGTGCATATAGTCTCAGCTATCACTTTGTCGTCCTGCTCCACGATATTGAGTACGTCGAAGGAGAGATTGTCGAAACGACCTAGAAGACCGGGTAGCGTTGGTAATCGTGTAGCCACCGTGCCGTCGCCTGCGTCTGGGTTGCATGCTGGGTTCCCATTAACCCACCAATTGGCGTTCGGTGCGAAGTAGAGCGCTATTTGGTCATATTTTCGCTCGCCTAAGGTAGTGACATAGGAGGTTACGATAGCTGAGAGAGTAGTGTTGGCGAACCTCATTTTATCCGGTCCTGAGATGCCGTGTCTTCCTAATGCCCGTCGAATTAATGTCTAGACCCGTGTAAAATTGATTATAATCAACATCACACAATCTTGAACGGTCTCTGCGGCGATATGTATGGCTATAAGTACCTACTCAGCCAAGTTATTCATTTACCAACTCGGAAATCATTATGATCGGAGGAACAGAAACCCCTAGCGAGGGATCCTTCAGCTGAGATTACTCCCTTCAGCGGCGGTCTTCGGGTATATGTTACTCAATTGAATCGCCGTAGGGTTATCACAAAATTACCTAGGTGCTTTCAATTCCCAAAGCAATTCAATCAGGTAGGTGAGTGTAGCTGCAAGGGTTACCTATTGATGAACTTGCCTAACTAAATTATCAGGGATTTCACAAATAGATTGCACTCTTCCTGGGCTGCATAGGCTGCATATTAAGCTGAAATTGGAGAATCCTGCGATGCTTGGGAAACTCCGATTCCGAGACCATGTTGCGCCTCAAATTAACGAGTCGAATAATCGAGAATGATAACTCATATCTGTCTAGATAGGTATGAAGTATATCTCCAGCCCAGACCTAGGTGTATGTACATACTTTTTCAGTGTCTTCGTTTGGGGCTTGTTTACAGGCCATCGCGGCTCCGCTACCAGGCTAGCCAAGCCGAGTCTTACACAGCCGCTCTATTGTACAGCTCCGTTAGGGAGTTCAATCAGCTCAAAGTTCGATCGACTCCCGGCACCCGGTCCTCAGAAAATAACTCCGAATCCCTCACATATCCCAGCCCGCGGGATATTAGAATGATCAAGTCATTACGGCATACCCGTGTTGGCATAAGACAAGTTCGTAATGAAAGTCTGGCTACACATTTCCGGAATGACCATAAATGATTAGGGAACATCTATCAGAGATTTCTACAGCGCTTACGTATACGTAGTACGCATCGAATGGCCCCAGCCAATAAAAGCCGTCCACCAAGTTGTCCCCCAAATATTCGTCCGGGCTTAGGTAGGCGACAATGACCCCGCCAGCCCAGCTGAGCCAGCTGAATACATCAATCAGAAAACTTCAGTCTGATCATATTTTCCAGATTCTTCGCTATTTTTACTCAGAACCAAAGGTACTCTATGTCCTAGATTCGTACTATATTCCAAAGTTAACACCTTTGGAGCAACGTCTATCTCACAACCATGAGTCACCGCGAGCGACTCAAACGTCGGTGGCGCAGCAACTCTCCGCTACCAGCTAGCACGCATAGCATGCGTACTCGTTCAAAAACCCAACATCTATGTCGGAGATGCCAAAATGTCAATCTCAACACCGCCTTCAGCAGAAAGAAATACACTAAAAAGGGCACTATAGTCTTTGACATGGGAAACATAAGCACATGGAAACCTAACTCATGTGCCTTATGTGAGCTTCTAATGAGTACTTTCCAGCCGATTGATCATGAGTCGCATATTCTTAGATGCTTTTCCAGCAGTACCATCACATTTGACCCTCGTTGGCAGTCCGTTGACATAAATGTGCTGTCACTGGATCCGGACCCAGCCGATCCTCCTAGATTACTTGTTTCAAAGCTCAAAGATGGTTCTGATGTTGTTCGCATCCTAGATTCGACTATTCATTTTGAAGTAGTTCGGGAATGGGTTAATTATTGTGACAAACACCACATACACGACTGTGGCTTACCGGGAGGATCACGCGCCGTATGTTCTTTGGCATCCTTTAGACTTATCAACTGCAAGACGCGAAAAGTCATTCGTGCCCCGAAGCAACCATATACCGCGCTAAGCTATGTCTGGGGGATTGGAGAGGGCCCTACGTTTTCGGAAGAACTCCCTGAAGATGTATCCAATATCATTGATGATGCGATAAAAGCCACGTTAGAGCTTGGCTTTCAGTATATGTGGGTTGATAGATACTGTATCAACCAAGGGGCCCCTGAAGAGATTGCTGAGCAAGTCCCTAAAATGGATTTGATATATAATTGCGCCGAAGTGATTATTATTGCAGCTGCCGGTCAAGATCCTAGTTATGGTCTTCCTGGTATCCGATCTAGAAGTTTAACACAACCTCACGCGAAAGTCGGCGATCAATTTCTAGTGTCCACACTGCACGAGCCTGATGACGATATCTTGTGGTCGAAGTGGTGGAGACGTGGCTGGACACTTCAGGAAGGTGTACTATCACGTAGGCGATTGGTGTTTACTGATCACCAAGTGTATTATGAATGCAGTGGTATGTACTGTTTTGAGAGTTTGAGCTTTCCTCTCTCAAAACTCCATACTAAGGATCAACAACGATTCAAATCAGCATTACTCAACGGCACGAATAGTCGAATATTCCCACACAAGCTCGGAAATACGGGTTGGGAAGTGATAGAACAGATTCATGATTATACTGGAAGACTTTTAACCAAAGGTTCTGACATCCTGAATGGAATCTTGGGTATATTAAGAGCCTTGGAACAAAGTCCACGGAGACTCAGACATTGCTTAGGCGTCCCAGTAATATCGCGCCCTACTCGTCCTAATAATCGTCAACTCCAATCCAAGTACGATTCAATGGTATGGACACCTACAATAGGACTTTGTCTTGGCCTTTGCTGGGACGTCCATAAGCCAAGTACTCGACGGGAAGGTTTCCCCTCCTCGTCTTGGACTGGATGGTACGGACAGATCGAATATGTTTTTAGTCAGAAGGAATGGATATATTATCAAGGGAATCAGGATATGAAAGTAGACGTTCAGTTGCAAGATGGGCGAATGATTTCTTGGGATCAATTCGAAACGGTGTATGGCGAGGAAAGTCTACACATAAGGCCTACGCTTCACATCGCAACATGGGTGATTCCACTTGAGATCTTAGGTGTAAAGGAGTTCTACGGCGATCCTGAAGACGGAAGAGAGGTCGAAATACCCATAGAAGCACTCGTGAAAACAGTAGATGGGCGCTCTTTACAGTGGTATTTCCCGCCAATGTCGGATTTCTCCGATTCCATATCTCCCTCTGGAAAATGGATAGCAGTGAATTTGGCGCAAGAGATTTATTCCAAAGCTTACTTTAGAGGAATCTGGGTAGTGATTCTGTATGAGATGGAATCGGGGGTATACCAACGTGTCGGTATCAATAAGATGGAAGCAGATAACATGAATGATCTTGATCCTGAAGACGAATCACGACAGCAGTATCGAAAATATCAGACACCTTTGGACCTTAAAAGGACTGGTTGGAGTTTGAACTTGTTTGAGTTACGAGCGCATTTCCGACCTAGGTCCCGCTTTACGGATGACCATTAAAGACAACTTAACAATCGTTACATCAGACAAATCTCAAACCCGGAGCTTCAAATGGCTGGAACAACTTTCAATTGACTTCTATTTTAGAGATAACTACGAAATTCTTGTACGTCTACCTAACTCGCGAGACACGTACAAGGATAGGATGCAACGATGTGTGTTGGCAACGAAGGCTGACCTCATTACGATTAAACCGTACAATATTGATCGAATGCAGGTGTCTGCAAAATTCCCTCCGACCGTACCAGAAAGTACGGGTAGGTGCTTTCCATGAGCGTCATAGTCTACCTAGGTAGCCGTGTGATTCGCTTGTTATAAGAGGTGTCGGATGACATCCCTCTTGCCGTAAGTAACCTCTATTAATAAAGAGAACAACCCAGGCTTAAGGCGTGATGATGGAAGTGTTATCCGTGGATGTACGCATATGGGAACTCTCTAAGCTGCTACTCGCCGGCTCTTCGTGTAACAAAACATCTACTACCCTGCCTTCATGGTCACTTTGTGACAAGACCACCCAACATTATATGCGCCCGACGAAAATGATACGTTAAGTCTACACCGGTCATTAATATTATGGTCGCAATTATGAACTAGCGCTACAAACAAACAAGAGATCAACATTCAGCTGGCCATTCGACGTGTTAGCCCATGAATATAATTCGTTCGATTTCCCATTGCCCCTATAATTTTGATTGTTCATACATATGCGCGAATATCTTAATGCGTATTGAGAAGCACATGCCTCTTCAGTCGACAATTTTGAATGACAAGAGCGAGGGGGTGGCCGAAGGCCGACAGGGGTCTCAAGATTTAGGTTCGACTGTCGCGCCTCGGGTTCTTTGGGGGTTATCAGATCCGTCTATAAGTCGCCGCGAACTTCCTCACGTTTCCTACCTCTTTGGATCTTGAATATCATTCTTTTCCCAATACAATTATCTACTCCATTAGCTTAAGCCGGTGCTCAAACATGGCTCGCTTGCCGACCGCTCCCCTTTTTGGCTCAACCCCTGGTTCTGTTCCATATGTTGGCGAACTGAATAGCCAATTTAACCCTATCATTATCATGCTCGTCGGATATCTTGAGAAATCCCACGGCCCGCATGCCCTTGAAAATGCTGTCCAGAAAGCATACGAGAAGTCGCCCACATTCATGAACACGTTTGACATTACTGGAGCCAATTCATTCCTGAAGTTCGCGGACGACCTCCTCAGATGGATCCCCCACGAGAACAGCGAAGGAAAGGATGTTTATAACATCCTCTGCATGTTCTACTTCGTCTTCAATCAGTCCCCGCTTAAGGATATGCAGACTCCTATCACGCCCGACGTGGTTGGGCAGCCGTTGACTTGGCTCTCATCCTGGCTAGTTGTCTATGCTCAGCTCGTTGGCCAATGGATGGACACTCAAGACTCCTTGACAGCGAAGTCCTTGGAAACCTTCCGAGAATCGCCTGCATACAATATAGCTGAAGCACTTGAGCCTGTTGGTGGTTGGAAGACCTTCAACGAATTATTCGCTCGGTTCCTCCAGAAAGGGAAAAGACCCATCAAAAGCCCGGATGATGATAGTGTCATCGTCTATCCTGCCGACTGTAGATACGATACGACCCTTGATGATCATTCAGTCAATATCTCTTCTGGGGGAACTGTCCTCATAAAGGGCCTTCCTTGGACCATTAGCTCCCTACTCCAGGGAAGTGAATATGGAGATCAGTTCGATGGTGGTGTGTGGATGCACGCCTTCCTAAATTCGTATAACTATCACCGTCAACATGCTCCAGTTAGAGGTACAGTGCTTGAGGCAAAAGTTGTGCAGGGTACCTGCTACCTTGAGGTCAACGATGACGGAAAAGCCAAGCGTACCATACTGAATCGCGGTCTTAAGGATCCTAAGGCCCCAGACACACCCGGCTATCGTTAGTTATCCATTCTAATCTTACCCCAAAGAGTATCTGACGCAGTTCCATTTTGCTAATAGACGTTATTTATTGTTACAGAATTCCTGCAGACTCGGGGCATAATAATTATCGATAACCCTGTGTTGGGTAAAGTCGCAGTGCGTAAGTGATGTCAACGGTTGTTTCTTCTCCTTTACATGAATTAGATGGTATTGATTGAGGTTTGTCGGCACTAATTCCTTCTATTTTAGTACCCATTGGTATGGCCCTCGTGTCAGGGGTGAAGTTATCGGTTCGAAAGGGCGACGAATTGAAAAAAGGCGATGAGATCTCGAACTTCTTATTTGGGGGGTCCGATATCATTTGTGTCTTCCAGAGTAAAGCAGGTCTAAGCCCTAACAGCTTTGTGCCTTCTCCTGACCCTCCTGATGATAAACCCTGGGAGAATTACTCCAAGTACGGAACCAAGTTGGCTACTGCAACACCTGTTAGTTAGACAAGTTGCTGTGTTTATTTGGAAGGGGACTCGCAAGTTTATATGGTACCCAGGTAGCCGCGGTATATTTGTAGTCTGACGATTGGTCACTCGTTTAAGTTGAATTGCTCGTTATGGAATAATATTACTGTTTTTTAGAATAGTACCTAGGTAATTGATTTCATCTAATAAGTCCTTGAGATCTCTTTTTGTCAGTACTCTCGGTACCTAGCTGTAAGGAAGCGATACCTGGTATCGGGAGGACCCCTTATCACTGATGAAGACAAAGGAGCCGTTCAGACAAATGGGATACCCGTGCATACACATTATAGTCCCCGTAGCAGTTACTTGCGCTCTATTTGCGCAACAACTGAGTTATTATCCTCTCCATATGGTTTGCCCTATGACACCTTGATGTGTACGTATACTTCAACCTGACTTTCCGGCGTTCTTGTGTTGGTGACCCTGTATACCTATATTCTGACCTGTTGGTTCGCCAACGGACATTGTAGTAGCTATTTTAACCGCCAGCCTGTTTCACACGGTAACCAACAAGGCCTCGGCACCCGTCCCTGTGTGACAGATATAGTAATTGAATATTTAATTTTCGGTATGTTACATCATGTCCGCAGTCCTGTTTTAACAAAAGCTTGAACTCGAACATCTCGAAAGTACATTAAATGAAGTCCCCCTTAATAACGTCGATATTTCATATCCATAAGCGGGAGGTAAGGGAGGGATTGGTTGAGGGGTATCACATGATTTCTAGACGAAGTCAAGTACCGTGATTTATAACTCTAATACAACAATATAAATATAAGAATATAGAATATATATAATTAATGATATTTCAGATATTTTATTTTCTTAAGATTAGGGTTATGATTAAAGTTAAGGTTAAGGTTAAGGTTAAGATTAAAATTAAGTGTAATAAACTTATTGTGACGAACCTCCTCGGAGAGGTAGAGTCGTTACTGGATTGGCTAATCCAGGGTATCTTAATTTAAAGATAACAGTATTAATAATAAATCAAATAATTAAGTATATTCTATTCATCAAAGAGGCCTAAAGTCTTCTCATTATACTTTAAAAGAATAATCTTAAATTAATAATTAAAGAACTATTGAAAAAATGATTAGATACATGGGAAAATATAATGATTATATAAATGTTTTCTACTATTGCTTCTTTTATGGATGAGATTAAATACCTTCATCCATATTCATCCTTATTACACTCCTTAGATAAGACCAGATATCCTCATCCATATTCATCTATATTATATGTCATATATTCTTATTGTCATTACCCCACCTCGGCGAGGAAAAAGGTTTCCTTTAAGGTCTTACATCCTTATAAGCACATGTGGTTTGTGACACTATTTCTCCCCTCTTTAATTTCTTTATCCTTAAAGATTTTCTTTCTTAATAGATCCTTCTAATATAATCTCTACCATATCTACCAATCCATCCATAAAATGTAAATACATTAATCAAAAATAAGAATATATAAAGTTTTCAGAATAAATTAATAGAATTGGTTTTAATATGGATATTATGCCTTATTTATACTATTTTAATCATAATTTTAAATATATAATAAATATATTTTATATTATCATTAATATAATAAGATAAACATCTCTATTAATTCCTTCTCTTAACTTAAAAATAAAGAAGAACAATTATCTTTTTAAAAATATCAAGCCGAAGAGGCCCTTAAATACCTTTATATAAAAATAATTAAAACCTTAATTCATATTAAATAACTGTTGGTAGGTACGTACGTAAATGAAAGAACAATATAACAAGTAAAGCAAAGTAATGGGGGTGAGACGATGTGTATTAAGTTGTCTAAGGAAGAAAGGTCTATCTACCTGAGTAGGCAAGAAGGTAACCTACTTAAAGGGAAACGTGATGACTAAGTAGATCACGTGTCCTTCACCTATGCAACCATCAATAACTTAAATAACAAAAAAAATTATTAAAAGAAAAAGGCTTAAAGATGTTTCAACATGATTTCTAAAATTTGAAAAAACTAAAGGAATAAAAACAATTATCATAAACTAATATGTTACAACCTAACAGGAGGAAGGCCAGGGAATAAGGACCTGGTAGGGCCAAGGTGACTAATCAGAAGAAGTCTCTGTGGAGGCAATAAAGACTATATGTTAAAGCTTATATAATGACCTCTGGAAGTCTCTGAGAGTGTCATAGAGATAAATAAAAAGGAGGTCTCTAGGGATATTATAAAGATAAATAGAAAGGAGATTTTTAAAGGTTTTTGTTTAGGGAATAAAGATTACTTAAATGAAGGATATATAAAAAAGAAGTCTTTTATATATCTAATCATTTTTTTATAATTTTTTAATTATTAATTTAAGATTATTCTTTTAAGTATAATGAAAAAATTCCAAGCCTCTTTAATAAACAGAACATATTTATGTAACAAACCTATGCCTTGGAGAGGTATAGTCATTGCTGGATTAGCTAATCCAGGGTTTCTTAATTTGAAGGTAACAGTATCAATAATAGGTCAAGTGATTAAATACATTCTTGTTTGTCAGAGAGGCTTGGAATCCTTTTATTATACTTAAAAGAATAATCTTAGATTAATAATTAAAGAATTATAAAAGAATAATTAGATATATAAGGGATTTTTTTCTTATATATCTTTTATTTAAATGGTTTTTATTCTTCAGATAGAGACCTTTAAAAACCTCTTTTTTATTTATTTTTATAATATTCTTAAAAATCATTAGAGGTTATTATATAAATCTTGACATATAATCTTTATTATCTCTATAAAAACTTCTTTTTGATTAGTTACCCTGGCCCTATTAGGTCTTTATTCTTTGGCCTTCCTTTTATTAATGATGGTTACATAGGTGAAGAACATGTGATCTACTTAATTATCAAGATTTCCTTTAAATAGGTTATCTTCTTTGTCTATTTATATAGATAGAACTTCCTTCCTTAGACATCATAATATATATTGTCTTACCCCCAACTATTTTACTTTATTTATTATATTATTTTTCATTTACATACATACTTATCAACATTAATCAATATTGTTAAACAGTTAACAATATAGATTAACAAGGTTAGAAAAGTCATTACTATAATAATTCAGAAGATCTTATCATAATAATATAAATAACATCAATATATTTACTTCTATCCAAATCATTTTATTATTATCCTGTTTATAATAAAATATCATTTTACCTTATTATATAACCTTTTTAAACCCCTATCCATACATTATAATTTAAATTTTTCATCCTTTATATCTTTAATTTTACCATTCTTAATTTCTATATATATTATAATATTATAAAAGAAAAGCTTAATATAAGCATAAACATATATTATAGAAACCAACCTAATTAAATTAAAAAATATAGATAAATTATAAAAATTAATAAGTTATCTCCTTAGTTAAATAATAATTCTTATATAATACTTTAATTATATAACAATAAAATGGGAAATTATTAACCCCTAAAGAATAATCTTAAAATAAAAAATAATTTAGGTATTATTTATATTAATAGATTTTAAGATTATTAACAAGAATATATCATATATTTATATAATTAAAGAAATAATAGATAAATATCAGGAATAATTTTAAGACTTTATAATAACAGATTTTATTAATATACCAAAATAATTATAATTGATGCTAAGAATTACATTAATATAATAAGATATTTATATAAGATAATATAATACCAACCATATAGAAATGTTTACCAATCTTATATCATTATATAAGCTATTAATATTGAATTCCAATAAATTAAAAGTAATAAAATGGAAATAGCTTAATACATTAATATAGAAAATATTAATATATAATACTAAAAAGAGATTAATTTATCTTAAGGCTTATATATCCATATATACATATATTATATCATAATAACAACTAATAATCTTCAATTTATAAATATTAATATATATAATAAGATATACAGATCAAGATCCAGTTCTATTAACAACCCTTACTAAACTATTACCTATTCATCTACTTTACATAATACATAATCCATAGGAAGTCCCACTTCCTACCCACAATAATCTACCACCACAGGGACCCATCATTTAATCCCCTTTTTAACAAATATCTAATTCTCATCTAACCTCTCTTCCTCCACTTCTACAAAATAATTAAGGTAATCCTTAATTATTAATAACTTTTCTTCCCCCTCTCTTATTTCAACAGGGAATAACTACATTCCTATAGGCCATTATAGGTAATAATTATCTTAACATTCCGGTATTTATAACCTAATAAAGATATAATTTTTAATATCCCTATAATAATAATCTTATATAAAGAGAATAACCTAATCTGTCAATTCCAGGAAATATGTCTAGATCCCTTGGATTACCACTGGATAATTGTCACAACCCAACAACTTACAGTCGCATCCTTCTAGTCGGGTAGGGCATCAGATACCCAATCATGGAGAAACTATGGCAAACCAGTCTGCTCTATCAGCTGACAGAGCATAATGCTCTATCCTACTCCAGAGCAGAATAGAATAAAGGAAGTGCTACTTTATCTTACTCTAAAATAAAACAGAACAAAAGAAATGTTACTTTATTTTATTCCAAAATAAAAGAAAATAAAACAAGATGAAAAAAAGAATATTAAATTATATAAATATAAGTATTTCCTCTATATCTAATTATTTTTTCTATAACTCTTTAATTATTAATCTAAAATTATTCTTTTAAATATAATAAAAGGATTTTAAACTTCTTTAATAAATAAAATATATTTAATTATTTAATCTATTATTAATATTATTATTTTTAAATTAAGAAAACCCTGGATTAATTAATTTAATAACAATTATATCTCTTTAAAACATAGGTTTATTACATTTTAATAATTTTTTAATCAATATTAATATTAGGTTAAGAAATGATATAAACCATTTATAAAATATCTTTTTATCATTATTAATCAAATCTTCTTTTATTTTACTAACCTTTAAAAATAAAATAAAAAATTTCTATATTTTTTAAAAATTATTTTTTAAGGGATATTATAATTAGATATGGGATAAATTAATAAATCCTAACCTAGAAAGTAAAGAAGAATTAAATAAAAAAGAACTTCAGAATAAAGATTTAGATAATTTATAATAGCCTAATTTATTATTATTTAAAATACCTATATTTGTTTATATCATTTAGGATTTATTATTAATAAAAAAGGTATTTTAATTTATTAATAGAATGGTATCTCTTAAGATATATTTGTAAGTCCTGGAGTCAGAAATGCAGGAAGAAATCAATATTAGAATAAGAAGGGATGACTAAGAAGAGAAAAAGGCCTTTGATTAATAAGTTAAAACAATGATTATCTTTAGAGAAATTAAAAGATTTGAAAAGGAATTAACTTTAAAGGAAATTAGATTAGGAAAGGTCTTTAAGGGATCTTTATTAAGAACCTTTTAATAACCAATATCCCCTAGACCTCTAGATGATAATAACGATGACAATAGAAAAGATAAGAAAGAAAAGGGAAACAGAGATTCCTAACCAAGAAGGGAAAGAACAATGATCCCTTTTCTACTTATTAAAGGATATTGATGGTTGCATAATGAAGAACATGTGACCTATTTAGTTAGCATCTCTGTATTTAAGTAGGTTATTTTGCTTGTCTATTCATATGGATAGACCTTTCTTTTTTAGATAATTTAATATATATTGTCTTATTCCTATTATTTTTATTTTTTTCTTTACTTTTATTTTGCTTCATTTATGTACATATCTATCAACATTAATTAATGTTGTTAAATAGTTAATAATATAAATTAATAAGGTTAGAAAAGTTATTGTTACAATAATCTAGAAGATCTTATTATAATAATATAAACAATACCAGTATATCTATTTTTATTCAAATCACTTTTTTATTATTCTGTTTATGATAGAATATCATTTTATCTTATTATATAACCTTTTCAAATCCTTATTTATATATTATAACTCAGATTCTTTATCCTTTATATCTTTAGCCTTACCACTTTTAATTTTTATATATATTATAATGTTATAAAGGGAAAATTCAATATAGATATAAATATATACCATAGAAATCAACCTAGTTGAATTAGAAAATATGGATAAGTTATGAGAATTAATGAATTACCTCCCCAGCCGAATAATGATTCTTATGCAATACTTTGACTATATGACAATAAGATAGGAAATTATTAATCCTCAGAAAGCTATCCCAGAACAAAAGGCAACTTAGGCATTATTTATATTAATAGATTTTGAAATTATTGACAAAAATGTGTTACATATTTGTATAACTGAAGAAATAATGGATAAATATTAGGAATAATTTTAAAACTTTATAATAATAGATTTCATTAACATATTAAAATAGTTGTAATTGGTGTTGAGAATTATATTGATGTAACAGGGTATTTATATAAGGTGGTATAATATTAATCATATAGAAGTATTTGTTAATCTTATATTATTATACAAATTATTAATATGGAATTCTAATAAGTTAGAAGTAGTGAAATAGAAATAGCCTGATACATTAGTATGGAAGGTATTAATATATAATATTAAAAGGGGATTGGTTTATCCTAAGGCCCATATATTTATGTACATATATGTTATGTTATAACAATAATTAATAATCTTTAATCCATAGATATTAATATATATAATGGAATATATAGATTAGGATCCAATTTTATTAATAATTTTTATTAAATTATTATTTATTTATTTGTTTTATATGACATATAATCCATAGGAAATGCTATTTCCTACCTATAATAATCTGTTATTATAGGGACCTATTACTTAGCCCCCTTTTTAATAAATATCCAATTCTTATTTAACCTTTCCCTTTCCATTTCTATAAGATAATCAGGGTAATCTTTAATTACTAATAACCTTTCTTTTCCCTTCCCCATTTTAACAAGGAATAATTATATCCTTTTAGGTTATCTTAGATAATAATTATCTTAATATTCCAACATTTACAATCTAATAAGGATATAATTCTCGATATTCCTATGGTAATGATCATGTACAAGGAGAATAACCTAACCTGTTAATACCAGGAAATATATCTAGATCCCCTAGACTACCACCAGATAATCCATATATAACACTGGCAATTCTATCCAACATTAGATTGAAAAGAGGAGGTTATTTTATTAAAAACTTTGGTTTTTCTTTTTAAATAACTCTATTATCTATATTAATAGGTAATTAATAAGAATAGATATCTATACCTATTAATAACTAATAAGATGATATATATTATAATATTTTCTTGGCATAAGTTCTAAATGAAATATATTTGCCAATGATTATTAATTACTTTAAAAAAGCTTGGAATAGTAAGAATAATTATATAAATAAAATATATAATATCTTTAAAGATAAATTCCAATTCTTCTTAAATATATATTATATAATTAGAATATGTCAAATATAATTTTATACTATATTTTCTATCATTTTTATAAAAAGAATAATAATTTATTTCCTATATAATATATTATAATGTTAATGTTTTATAAATATATATTTTGTTATAAAATAATATTTTAATATAGAATAAAATAAGATTTAATATTATTATAATTAGATTATTATCATCTTCTTTGGTAATAAGATTAACAAAAAAAACGAAGGAAGGTCCAACATAGAGATATTCAAGATCATATTAAATAAACTATCATTTTGTTAACAAGTTCTTAGAAGAGATTTTAAAAGAGAATAATAGTTTATTATAATAATATAATATGTTTGCTATAGCATTTTATAATTATAACATGCCTTGTTTATTTTATTATATTGATTTGAAAAGTTAATTAATAAATTATGTATATTAATTAGTATTTATAAGAATCTAAAGGGAATATATTAATATATAATTAACAATAATAATAATGAAAATGCCAATTAATTCTATATTAAAAAAAGGTATTATTATAGTGATAGGGATAGTAGATATTAATTAAAGAAGGTATTATAGAATTAGAAGTAATGATACTGGGTATATAAAAAGGAAGGATATTGATCTATGAAACATTTTGAAGAAAATTAAAAAGAGATTAAAGGAAGATAGAAAACCAGAAAAAAATAAAATAAAGATAAATATATTACATTTTTAATTAATTATAAGGGAATTAAAGAAGAAAGTTTTGACTTTGAAGGTAATAATAATGGCATCTTTATTACTAAACTAAAAGAAATAAATATTAAATAATACCTAATTATAGTATATTTGATAAACTAAATATACCAATATTATATTATATCTAGCCTTTATTTTAATAAATCTAAGATAAATGTTATTTTTGTTTTAGATTATTATATTAAAAATGTTTTCTAAGGAATTATTCTTGATATAGATATAATAAAAATATCTATGGTTAAAAAAGGATAATGTTAAGCCTTCATCAGGGAATTCCCCAAATATGGCTTTAAGGTAGATATTAACTAAATTGAAGAAATAAATATCAGATTTGGTAATGGATCTTTAATCAAATTATTGGGAATGATTATGGTTAATATCCCATTTAGATCAATTAATTTCTATATTATAAAATTGGATATTCCTTTCTTTATATATCTTAAAAACATGGATTATTTAGGTATATATTTAAATAATGTTATAAATTAATTAATTGGAAAAAATGGAATAATAATTATAATTATTTATAAATGGAGATATCTATGGTTCTATTTAAATAATATAATTTATTTTATAGAACCTAAATTATAATATATTTATATCTATTTTGATTACTTATTTATAAATAAACTATATAATTTATTAGATAAGGCTGGTTATAATATTAATATTAATGATATTAAGGAAATTAATAAATTTTATTATTATTATTAAATTAAGGGCTAGATTTTTTAAAGATTTAAGTTTAATTTAAAAAATTTGAATATAGATTTTAATTATAAAGTAATTATTAATATAATATATTTTAATAAATAATTAATCTTATATATGATTGATATAATTATGGACTTTTAGATAATATGTTTTATAAGGATCATCTTGGTTAAGGAAATTTAGGAAATGTTGAAATAATGTTGGATCGATATTTATTTTGGCCCCTTAGATATTGTCATATATAATGCTGGTATTAATTTTAATAGTGTTAAATTTAGAAACAAAGTTTGTATTATTGGAATTACCTATAATCAAGTATTAATAAAGGTATATTAATTTATTAACAAGGTTAAAGAATATTATGACTTTATTTGTAGAGTTTACGAGATCATAATAGATAAATTTCAGGGTTCTGGTTCAAAGGTATTATAACTTTAGATGGCTATTAAGGTGGTTAACGACATTGTTAATCTAGATGGCCTTATCCTTATTTTCTTAGTTTTTGATGTTTATTTAAGGATTAATATAGATTTACTATCTATTTCCTTATAGATCTAGAGGGTATAGATAATTTAAAAGGTAATGATAGAGATCAGGAAGATTAAGGTATAATATTTTATTAAGGATATTATAAATATATAAAATGGTCTTAATATTTAAAGAATATTTTTTATGATATTTTTTATTAATAATAAAATTCTGGTTTATTAAGAAAGGAGAAGATAAAAAAATCTTTATAGAGTTATTATAGTTATTAATAAGGATGTAATTATAATTTTTAATATTTTCAATAATATATTGACATTTAGGAACTCTTATGTTAAATTATATATTTAATCTAAGGAAATTCTAATATTAATAAAGAAACTTGAGGTTTAATTATCTCTATTTTTATTTAATTCTAATAATTTTAAAATTATCCCTGAAAAAGATCTTATATATATTGATAATCTTTTCTATATTATTATTTTATACTTTATTATTAAGGAATAAGATAATTTTATTTTTACATTTAAATTATGAGTGGATGGAAAGATAATCACTTTAGATAAACCATATAAGATATTAAATATAAAAGAAATGAATGTATTATTTGAGAAAGGCATTTTATAACTTGAAATATATAATGAGGTAATTCATCAAGGTATAATAATCTTCAAATCAAGAATGATTTACAAAATCAAGGTTAAGAATATCTCTTCTTCTTATAAAAAGTCATAACTTATGGTCTAAAGATATGGCAATCCTGATAAGAAATTTATTATAATATATATATCCATTATTTAAAGGATAAGTTAATAATTAATATTAATTCTTATCTTCATATTATATTATTAAAAGATAAAGATTATAATATGGGATATAACTATGGTGTATATTTAGTCTAAAATATCAATATAAAAGATAATTTTTATATAATTACTAGCCAAATTAAAAGATAAATATTCTAAAAGAATATTATTATAAATCATTAAGTTATTATATAGCCTTACAAAATTAAACATCTATTAATTTAAGATTTATTTATATTATCATTAATGAAAATTATATATAAAACCATCAGTTTTTAATCCCTATTTATTGGTAATAGACTTAAGCCCCTTTAGAATCACAGGATTTTAAATAGATAATATTTTCAACATAAATATTATAGATTTTCTTATTACTAAAGATGTAATACTTGTCAAGACAGGAATTAAGGTATGTTTTTAAAAGGTAATAGATTTAGGATCCAAGGATTTTAATGGTTTATATATCATTATTTATAATAAGGACTTTAAGATCTTCATTATTTAAAAGAACCAAGTTAAAAAGCTTAAATTTTTAGATATAAAAGGCCTTAATATGATTAAAAGGTTTATAAAATAAAGGATCAAAGGTGTATATATTATTTCTATTTGTTAACCTAAAGTTGCCTTTAATTACTCTATGGCAGCCCAACATTTCGAACCAGGCCCCAAAGAAACAAAAGCTCTTAACACTAGGATATAATGGCAGATAAACAATTAAACACAAGGATTCAACTATATTAAATTAGATTTATAAGATCTATACTTATATATCTTTATTAATAAATCATTTACAAATAATAAAGACTTAAATTCATAAATTAGTTATGTTATTATCTTAGATAATAAAAAATTAATTAACCAAAATAATAAAATTTAGATCATTAGAAATATCATCTACTAATCATCTACCAAGTATAAACATATTATTTATAACATCCTTGTTAATAAGATTTATAAAATAATCCAAGACTTTAACATCAGTTATGTTATCCATTATACCATTAATACAATTCTAAGGCACCTCTTATTTACCAAGATCCCTTTTATTCTATATATTAATTCTTTTTCCCTATATTAATATTTGATATAAATAGATAATATTAACAAAAAGAAACTAATGATTAACTTAATAACTTTAAGGCAATTATATAAGAATTAAGAAATAAATGACATCCATTGGATTTATAATAGCTATAACCCCACGGATATTATGACAAAGGCATCCCTAAATAAAGCTATAAAGAAACTAATAGAAAATAACCAAATTATTATACGACTAAAGGGATAGATAAAACATAAAGACAAATAATAAATTTGTAATCAATTAAATTATAAAAAGAAAATAGAATAAGTGATGGTTATATAATGAAGAATACATAATCTACTTAGTCAATATCTTTGTATTTAAATAGGTTACCTTGCTTACCTACTTATATAGATAGACCTTTCTTTTTTAGACAACTTAATACACATTGTCTCACCCCTACTATTTTTGTTCTTTTCCTTATTTTTACTTTGCTTTACTTACATACGTACCTACCAACAGATATAAACTAATAAATCTATTAATTTATAATAGAATTTTAGATGTTGAAGATTGGTTTATATATGTAAAATTTTATCTATTTTTTTATAGGGAAAACCTATTATAGGAGGAATAATAGATGTTTATTGTTATTTAGTTCTTAAATGAAACTGCCTTTACATAGTTTTAACCCATTTTGGAAAATCATTTCAATATTATTGAGGAAAAATTAGAAGAATCTTAATATATTTTCAAATTATATGAACATTTTAAAAGCAAAATATGGATGATATTTGATAAATTATTTAAGAAAGAAAAAATATAGAAGGCTATTTGTTATTTTAGATAAAAAGGGTAAGTTATATTTTATGTGACAGAATTTAAATAACTTGTGATTATAAGGTAATTATCTGAGGATATATAATTTAATTATTTTTATAAGGAAGTAGTTATTTAGGTAAAAGATGAACTTTTTAAAGAGGAATAACCTATTATTATTAATAAATATATAATTAGGGTAATTCTTTATGATAATAGATTATATAAAAGATATAATAAAAAAAAAGGTTTTAAAATAATAAAGAACTAGGAAAAAAAGGAATTAACCAAGATTTAAAATTTAAATGTAATTAATAATGATAAGAAATCTAAAAGGGACTTGAATAAGGTTAAGTATTATAATTATTAGGAAATAGGATATTACAAGAATTAATGCAAGAAATCCAAGAAATAGCTACAAATCCTAGAAAGAAGATTAACCAATGCAACAATAACAATATTAGGATCTTTAACCTTAGGAATATTCAACATTATCAAAAAAGAAAAAGAATAAGAAGGCCCATTATTAAATTATAACAAAACCATTTAACAAATAAAAATGAAGAATTTTGTGGATTAAATGAATCAGTTATGGAATCTTGATACAATAAATATAAAAGACTCCAAAAAGGAAGAAATAAATATTTTTTTAGAAGAATCTAGTTCTTCTTTGAATAAACAAAGGCTATTATGGGATGTAGATTAGAATATGGAAAGAGAAATGGAAAGAAAAGTGATGTTTTTAATATAGATTAATAATTAAAACATTTTTGTTATATTATTACTAAATAAAAATATTATTTTAATATATTTCAATAGAACATAATTATATTAATAGATAATATGGGATTAATGGGATTTTAATAATAAGGGAGGATAGAATCAAATCTTCAAATTGGAATTGATATATTATATATGGTTAATTAAATAAATGGATTATTATTATTATAATTTTGATGATTTAATAGATTTAAAATATATGTCTAAGAGTAATGAAATACAAACCTGAAAATGTAGGAAATAGAATTACAGAAGAGTCCACAGAATTATTACTAAAAGAATATTTAAAAAATAAGGAATATTGGAATTATCTATCTTAAATATATTTAAAGATCTGGATTATAAAAGAATAATTAGAAATAAATGGGATTGGGAATTTATGTGATGATGTTATAGGAATATATATAGGGTCTTCCATATAATATTTTATAAAAAAAAATAAGGTATAATTATCTTAACTAAACCTATTTATAAATATTTAAAGTAAATGGCCTAATATCTAAATGTTATTTTAAGTGAACATTATAAATAGATATTACTATAATATAGGAAGATAATTGATTAATCTTAAAAAAAAATATAATATTTAAAAAATAAGATTATAACTCTTTAAAAAAGAATTGAATAATTAGTAAATTTATTATAAGAAATGATCGATATAATTAATAAATAATAGGATATGGTAGAAAAGTTGTTGAAAATCCTATAGATAATATTAAGTAAGATTAAGTTAATATATTTAATAGAAATAGCCAAAGGATCTTATTTAATTATAAAAATAATATAAAAAAGATATAAATTTAATGTTCTGATTAACTTAGGATATATAGTTAATTTAATCTATTTAAGATTAATTAATATATATGGAATATTATATCAAAAAAAGAAGATACCTTACCAAGTTAATAACATTAATAAAAGTTTCATTATTTACAATAAAGGAAAAGTCAAAAGAGAAATTACAACTTTTTCTATCTTAATCTAAGGATATTAAGAATTGGTATCTTTTGATCTTATTAACACAAACTATAAATTAATTTTGGGAAAGATATGGTTTAGAATTAGCAATCTAAGAATCAACTAGGTACAGGATTGATTCTATTAGGATAAACCAGAAAAAGGCTGATTTAAGTAAATTGAAATAGTAATTATAATAAATATAAATAAACAACTTTATAAAGGAATATTCCATACCTCTATGCCTTATAATATAACATATAGATATCAAAGAATTAAATAATTAAAAATAAATTAAAATTAAAGAAAAATATGTAAAAATGTTTTTTAAATTATTCCAGGATAATCCAGATACAAATACAAATATACCAGAACATAATTAATATAATTATAAAATAATATTAAAAAAAGGAGAATATCCAAAATTACATCAAATTTATAGATTAAACCAGAATGAATCCAAAACCCTACATATTATATTTCAAGATAAGGAAATAAAAAGGTTTATATAAAAATCAAAATCATTAATAAGATACCCAGTTTTCTCAATATCCAAAAAAAACAAGGATAGAATATCTAAATTAAATAAAAAAGGAAAAATAATATAAAAGGATATCTACAATTATTAACAATTAAATGAGATCATGGTTAAGGATGGGTATCCTTTACCACATATTAAAAACCTAAAGGAAGAAATAGGTGATAATAAATGGTTTATATTATTAGATCTAAAATTCATTTTTAATCTTATATAAATTACTAAAAGAGATGAATGGAAGATAGTTATTAGAACATTACACAGTTATTTCAAATGTTTAGTAATGTTATTTAGACTTATAAATACATTAGCCATCTTTTAATAAATAATCCAGGATATTTTACGACAATTCCTCGGAAAAAGTATTTTCATATATTTAGATGATATTCTAATCTATTCAAAAATCAGAAAATAATATGAAAAATATATATACAAAATATTTAAGGTCTTAAAAGAAATTAAACTTCTTGTGGACCTAGATAAAAGTAACTTCTTTATTTAAAAATTTGATTATTTTGGATATACAATTTCTCCAAGAAAAATCAAAATTCAAAAATCTAAAATATCTATAATAAAGGAATAGCCGACCTTAGAAATCATTATAAGAATACAAGCCTTCCATAATTTCTACAACTACAACAAAGTCTTAATTAAGGATTTCGGGAAAATTATAGAACCAATAATAATTATAATATATATTAAAAATCTAAAGGATTTTAAATGGATATAAGAAATAAAAAAGATATTCTAAAAAATAAAGAAAATTATAATAAGAGATTTAATAATAAGATTGCCTAGCTTAAACAAAAGAAAACAATTATATACCGATACTTTAAATAAAACAATGGGAGTAATATTGGAGTAATTAGAAGATAATAGAAACTAATATTTAATTATTTATTTTTTTAAAATCTTTAAGGGATTAGAAATGAAATATAAAATATATAACTAAGAACTTATAATTATTTATCAAATATTAAAAAAATGAAAACCATAGGTATCAGAAATTATTAAACCTTTAGAAATTTATTTAGATTATTATAATCTTAAGTCTTTTATAATTACTAAGGTTTTTAATAATAGATAATTATAATAAATAGATGATCTTATATATTTTAACTTTAAGATTCATTATATTAAGGAAAAAGAAAATATTTAGATAAATATTCTTAATAAACCAAAAGGTCTTAGTATTAAAGAGGTTAAAAAAGAAAGGGCAGTATTTTAGGAAATGTCCAATAATGCCTTAGTATTATCGGTAATATATCTAACCAAACCATAATATAAATGGAAATAAAAGATCAAAAAAGAAACCCTATAAATCAAAGATATTTTATCAATATAAGATTTTATTATTAAAGATATGATATTATATAATGGGAAAACTTATATATTATTAACACTATAAGAAGAATTTATACAAAAGATATATAAATATCCTTTACATAGATACTTGGGAATCTTTAAGATAGTTATACAATTACAGGAAATATATGACTTTCTAGGAATTAAGGGAATAATCAAAAAGATTATCTTAAATTATAATATTTATAACAAAATTAAAAAAGCTAAATATAAATCATATAGGTTTCTATAATTTATTAAAGTTCTAGACAAACCATGAAATATTATTATATGGGATTTTATCATTAAGCTATCCAAATTATAATATTTAATAACTAAAAAAGAATATAATAATATATAGGTTATTATTAATAAACTCATAAAATATAGATACTTTATGTTATTTAAGGAAATCTATATAATTGAAGATTTGGTTTTCAAATTTATCGAAAAAGTCTTTAACAAATATAGACTATCAAAAAAGATTATTTCAAATAGAAATAAGTTCTTTACCTTGAAATTTTAGGTCGGCTTAATAAAAAGGCTAAAGATTAAATAAAAGCTTTTTATAATAGCTGTGACGAACCTATGCCTCAGAGGTATAGTCATTGTTGGATTGGCTAATCCGGGATGTCTTAATTTGAAGATAATAATATTAATAATAGGTTAAATAATTAAATATATTCTGTTTATTAGAGAAGCTTAGAATTTTCTTATTATATTTAAAAGAATAATCTTAGATTAATAATTAAAGAATTATAGAAAAAATAATTAGATATAAAGGAAATACTTATGATTATATAATCCAATATTCTTCTTTCTATTTTGCTTTACTTTATTCTATTCTGGAGTAAGGTAGAGCAACACTTTCTTTATTTTATTCTGTTTTAGAGTAAGGTAGAGTAGCATCCTTTTTGCTCTATTCTGTTTTAGAATAGGATAGAGTATTATGTTCTGTTAGCTAATAAAATAGATTAATTTATTATAATTTCTTTATAATTAAATACTTAATGTCTTATCTGATTAAAAAGATATAATTATAAGTTATTAAGTTATAATATCATTCCTTTCCTTCCTGAATCTTTTATCCTAAAAGTTCTCTAATAAATTCCTTCCTTTATTACTTTGTTAAGATATCATCCATTAATAAAAAAAAATATAATAATTTTCCCAGATTCTCTTCCATTAATTACCACAAATGTCTAATCTTTGAAATCGAGGAGGTTGGTTTTGAAATAATGCTATATTCTTGCTATTTTGATAAGGGTTTGGTTTATGAGAATATTTCCGACATCTACAGATATTATAAATGCCAGATTACCAATGTCTTATATAATAGAAAAGAGGTCCTTATAAATTCTGTAGTTTAGATTAAGAAGGAAAAGTGTTGTCTAGAATTGGAAGAAGAGGCCAAGGAACTTCATCTCCAGGAATTATTATCCTATCTATAATATTTCCAAAAAATATATTATTTATTAAATAAAAAGGATATAAAGATAATCCAAAAGAAACTTATTAATATTAAAAAATTAAAAAATATTAAATATATAAAAGTAATTTAATAAATAATTATTATTTTTTTTATTAAAATTTCTAAGGTCTTCCCTACCTTTAATTAATCTAAAGTAAACCTTAATCTTAATCCAATATTATTATTAATTAAAATCTTTTTAATTTTAATTAATTAAGATTTTAATAATAAAAATCCTTAATTAACTTCTAAATCTTATCATTTATGAAATATTCTTATAATTCTTAGGTATTATTTTCCTTAAAATAATCAAATTATTTAATAAAATATTTGATTTAACCATTAATAATCCTAGAATCATAGATGACTTCGATATTATATTCTTCTAGATCTTTTTCCAATTCAATATTTCCTTCAATTTTAATATTTTTAGATACTAGTTCAAACATAATAATATAAAATATATTAGTTCTTAATTTTATATTTATTAGTAATTATAGTTAATAGTTTATTCTTGAAAGGATTTTTTTAATTAAGAAGGATCTTAGCTTCCTAAAATCCAACTTTTTGTTTAGCCTTTTAGTCCAAATCTAAGATATTTTTAATATAAAATATTGTTTATCTCATAAGAAATAAACTTTATCTCCCCTTTATAAAATTAGTTTTTTAATTTTTTTTTTATTATAATATATTACCATTCTATATTATAAAAATTCAAAATATTGCCTAAACTTAGCTTATAATATCAGGATTCTAATAATAAACATTTCTACTTTAGATAATATTATTTCTAATTCTGGGGTAGTTTTATTTATTAATAATTTATATTCTATATCTACTTTTTATCTATATAATACTTCTTATAATGACATCCCAGTGGTATTACTTATTGAAATATTATATAAGAATATGGTAAATAATAGGAATTCTATCTAATTATCTTGTTCATAGTTAATATAACTTTACAGATATTGCTCCAATATCTGGTTTAATTGTTCCATTTGGCCATTAGTTTGAAAATAAATTATTATAAAGAACTTCTATTTGATCCCTAATCTTTTCATTAGGTTAATCCAAAATTTTGAGGTAAAGAGTTTGTCCCTATCTGAAATAATCTTCTTTGATAGCCTATATCTATTAAAGATTTTTTTAATAAATTTAAAAGCTAAATCTTTAATTATATAAGTTTCTTTAAATAATATAAAATACCTATATTTTATAAGTTTATCAATAATAACCCATATGTTATCATATTCTTCCTTGATTATTAGATATTATAATTTGGGTAGTTTAATAATGAAATCCCATATAATAATATCCCATAATATGTCTGGAACCTTAATAGATTATAGAAACCTATATGGTTTATATTTGATTTTCTTAACTTTATTATAGATATTATAATTTAAAATGATCCTTCTAATCATCCCTTTAATTCCTGGAAAATCATATATCTCCTATAATTATACAATTGTCTTAAAGATTCCCAAATGTCCATATAAAAGATGTTTATATACCTTTTATATAAATTCTTTTTATAATATTAATAATATATAGGTTTTCCTATTATATGATATTATATCCTTAATAATGAAATTCTATATTAATAAAATATCCTTAATTTATAAGGTTTTTTTTTTGATTTTTTATTTCTATTTATGTTATAACTTAGTCAGATATACCATCAATAATATTAGGATATTATCGGATATTTTCTGGAATATTATCCTTTTTTCTCTAACCTCTTTGATATTAAGATTTTTTAATCTATTGAAAATATCTATTTAAATATTCTTTTTTCCTTTAATATGATGAATTTTAAAGTTGAAATATATAAGATTATTTATTCATTATGATTATTTATTATTAAGAATTTTAGTAATTATAAGAAATTTAAGATTATAATGATCTGAATAGATTTCTAAAGGTTTAATAATTTCTGATACCTATAATCTCCATTTCTTCAATATTTGATAAATGATTATAAATTCTTGGTTATATATTTTATATCTTATTTCTAATCCCTTAAAGATTTTAAAAAAATAGGTAATTAAATGTTATTTTCCATTATCTTTTAATTACTCTAATGTTACTCTTATTATTCCATTTAAGGCATTAATATATAGTTATTTCTTCTTATTTAGGTTAGGCAATTTCATTATTAGATCTCTTATTACAATCTTTTTTATTTCTTAGAATGCCTTTTTTGTTTTTTATATCTATTTAAAATCCTTTGGATTTTTGACATATATTATGGCTATTATTAGTTCCATGATTTTCCTGAAATCCTTAATTAAAACTTTATTATAGTTATAGAAATTATAGAAGGCTTATATTCCTATAATAGTTTCTAAGATTAGCTATTCCCTTATTATAAATATTTTAAATTTTTGGATTTTGATTTTTCCTAGAGAAATTATATATCCAAAATAATCAAATTTTTAAATAAAAAAATTACTTTTATCTAGGTCTATAAGAAATTTAATTTCTCCTAAGGCCTTAAATATTTTATATATATCCTTTTCATATTATTTTCTGGTTTTTAAATAGATCAAAATATTATCTAAATATATAAAAATATTTTTTCCAAAAAATTGTTATAAAATATCCTAAATTATTTATTAAAAGGTAACTGATATATTTATAAATCTAAATAATATTACCAAACATTTGAAATAACTATATAATATTCTAATAACTATTTTCCACTTATCTCTTTCAATAATTTATATAAAATTAAAAATAAATTTTAGATCTAATAATATGAACCATTTATCATCATCTATTTCTTCCTTTAGACTTTTAATATATAATAAAAGGTGCCCATCTTTGACCATGATCTTATTTAATTGTTGATAGTCATAAACATCCCTTTATATTACTTCTCCTTCTTTATTTAATTTAAATATCCCATCTTTATTTTTTTTGGATATTAAGAAAATTGGGTATCTTATTAATAATTTTGATTTTTATATAAACCCTCTTGCCTTCTTATCTTAAAATATAATATATAAAGTTTTAAATTCATTCTAATTTAATCTATAAACCTAATATAATTTTAGATATTCCCTTTTTTTTAATATTATTTTATAATTATATTGACTATATTCTAATATACTTATATTTATATTTGGATTATCCTAGAATAACTTTAGAAACATTTTTATATATTTTTTTTTAATTTTGATTTATTTTTGATTATTTAATTCTTTAATATTTATATATTATATCATAAAACATAAAGATATAAAATGTTCCTTTATAAGATTGCCTATTTGTATTTGCTGTAATTGTTATTTCGATTTACTTAAATCAGCCTCTTTCTGATGCTCAGAAGCTAAATCTTTTTCTAACTTATCCCAATAGAATCAATCCTATACCTAATTGATTCTTAGATTACTAACTTTAAATCATATCTTTCCTAAGATTAATTTATAATTTATGTTAATAAGATTGAAAGATACTAACTCTTAGTGTCTTTAGATCAAGACAAAAAGAGCTACAATTTCTCTTTTGACTTTTCTTCCATCATAGACAATGAGACTTCCATTAATATTATTAACTTAATAAGACATCTTCTTTTTCTAATATAATATTTTATATATGTTAATTAATCTTAAATGGATCAAATTAATTATATATCTTAAATTAATTAGGATATTAAATTTATATCCTTTTTATATTATCTTTATAATTAAATAAGGTCCCTTGGTTATTCCTATTGAACATGCTGGCTTAATTTTACTTAATATTATCTATAGGATTTTCAGTAGCTTTTCCATCATATCCTATTATTTATTAATTATATTAATCATTTCTTATAATAGGTCTATTAATTATTTAATTCTTCCTTAAAAAGTTATAATCTTACTTTCTAAATATTATATTTCTTTTTAAAATTAATTAATCATCTCCTTATATCATAATAATATCTATTCATAATATCCACTTAGGATAATATTTAAATACTAGATCATTTATTTTAGATATCTGTAAACAAGCTTAATTAAGGTGATTTTGCCTTATTTTTCTTTATAAAGTATTGTATAGGAGATCTTATATATATTTCTATAATATTATTGCATGAATTCCCGATCCTATTCATTTTTGATTACCCCTTTATAATCTAAATCTTTAAATATATTCAAGGTAAATAATTCCGGTATTCCTTATCTTTTGAATATTTTTCTAATAATATTTCTATGGGCTTTCCTATAATTCCATTTCCTATGTTTTTGGGTCTATATTTTATTACTTTTAGACATATATCTTAGGTTTATTAGGTCATTAAGATTATAATAATAATAATCCAATTACTTAATTAATCATATATAATATATCAATTCTGATTTGGGGATTTAATTCCATCTTCTCTTATTATTAAAATCCCATTTATTCTATATCACCTATTAATATAATTATATTCCATCAAAGTATATCAGAATAATACTTTTATTTAATAATAATATAATAGAGATGTTTTAATTATTAACTTATATTAAAAATATTATTTTTCTTTTTACTTTTCTTTCCATATTCCAATCCATGTCCCATAATGGCCTTTGTTCATCCAAAAAAGAACTAAATTCCTCCAAAAAGACATTCATTTCTTCCTCCTTGGAATCCCTTATATTTATCACACCAAGATTCCATAATTAATTCATTTAATCCATAAAACTTTCTATTTTTATTTATTAAATAACTTTGTTATAATCCAATAATAGGCTTTCTTATTCTTCTTCTTTTTGATAATGTTGAATACTTTTAAGGTTAAGGATCCCAATATTGTTGTTATTATATTAACTGATCTTCCTTCTGAGATTTGTGGCTATTTTTTAGGTTTTTTATATTAATTCTTATAATATTCCATTTCCTAATAATTATAATACTTAATTTTATTTAAATCTTTTTTAGGTTTCTTATTATTATTAACTATATTTAGGTTTTAAGTCTTAGTTAATTCCTTTTTTCTTTAATTTTTCATTACTTTAAAACCTTTCTTTTTTTTATTATATCTTTTATATAATCTATTATTATAAAGAATTACCTTGGTTATATATTTGTTAATAATGATAGGTCATTTTTCCTTAAAGAATTCATCTTTTATCTAAATAACCACTCCCTTATAGAAATAATCAAATTATACATCTTTAAATAATTGTTTTATAATTATAAATTATTTGAATTTTATTATATAGAATGTAGCTTGCCTTTTTTATCTGAGGTAATGGATAGCCTTTTATGCTTTTTTTTTCTTAAATAATTTGTTAAATATTATTTATATTTTATTCTTAAAGTGTTTATATAGTTTGAAGATATATTAAGATTCTTTTGATTCTTTTTTAATAATGTTAAAATGGTTTTCTAAGATGGATTGAAACCATGTAAAGGTAGTTTCATTTAAGAATTGAATAATAATAAATATTTATTATTCCTTTTATAATAGATTTTCTTTATAAAAAGATAAATAAAATTTTATATATATAAATTAATCTTTAATATCTAAAGTTCTATTATAGATTAATAGGTTTATTAGTTTATATCCCTTAATGAACAAAAAAGGGATTATTATTCTTTCCTTTTTTGATTAGAGATCTTTATCTCCCTTTTCTTTCTTATCTTTTCTATTATTATTATTATTATCATCTAAAGATCCAAGAAGTGCTGAAGATTAGGAAGGTATTGGTTAATAAAAGGTTCCTAATAGGGATCCTTCAAGGGCTTTCCCAAGTCTGGCCTTCCTTAAGGCCAATTCTTTTTTAAGTCTTTTAACCTCCTTTATAATAATTACTATTCTGACTTGCTAATCAAGGGCCTTTTCTTCTTCTTGGTTATCCTTTTTTATCCTAATATTGATTTCTTCTTATATTTCTATTTTTAGAATTTGCAAATAAATCTTAGAAGGTACCATCTTATCAATAAATTAAAATATCTTTTTTATTAATAATAGGTCTTAAATGATATGAATAGGTATGGATATTCTAAATAATAATAAACTAGGCTATTATAAATCACTTAAATCCTCATTCTGGAATTTCTTTTTATTTAATTCTTCTTTATTTTTTAGATTAAGGTTTATTAATTTATCCTATATTTAATTATAATATCTTTTGAAAAATAATTCTTAGAAGACATGAAGATTCTCTGCCTTATTTTCAAAAATTAATGAAATAAGAGAAGATTTAATTAATAATGGTAAAGGAATGTCTTATAGATGGCTTATATCATTTCTTAACCTAATATTAATATTGATCAAAAAGTTATCAAAATGTAATAAACTTATGCCTCAAAAGTATAGTCATTATTAGATTAGCTAATCCAGGGTATCTTAATTTGAAAATAATAATATTAATAATAGATTAAATAATTAAGTATATTTTATTTATTAAAAAGGCTTAAAATCCTTTTATTATATTTAAAAAAATAATCTTAAATTAATAATTAAAGAATTATAAAAAGAATAATTAAATATAAAGGAAATATTTATAATTATATAATCCAATATTTTTCCTTCCATCCTACTTTGTTCTATTCTGCTCTGGAGTAAGGCAGAGCAGCACCTCCTTTACTCTATTCTGCTCTAGAACAAAACAGAGCAGCATCCCTTTTATTCTGTTCTGCTCTAGAACAGGACAGAACACTATGCTCTATCAGCTAATAGAACAGACTAGTTTACCATAGTTTCTCCATGATTGGGTGCCTGATGCCCCACCTGATTAGAAGGATGCGACCATAAGTTGTTGGGTTGTGACAATAGCTTATCCTCAAATTGATAACCAAATGAAATAATTAAATTAGACATTAGAATAATATTTATAAAATTATATTAATTATAAATAAGATAACTAGATGGAACTCTTATTATTTACTATATCTTCATATAATATTTCGGTTAACAATACCACCGGGATATCACTACAGGAAACATTATATAGACGACAAGCAAATATAAAACAAAAACCATTAATAAACAAGGCTATCCCAGAATTGGAAATAATATTACCTAAAATAAAGACATTTATTATCAGAATCTTAACACTATAAACTAAACTTAAATAATTGTCATAAACCACATAGGCCTACAAGGGTAGAACCCCAGAGGAAACCTTTTTCCTTTCCAAAGTGGGATAGGAGTGTATAACATGTGACATGGATGAATATGGATGAAGGTATCCAGTCTCATCCAGTAAGTATGACATAGATAAGTATGGATAAATACATCCAGTCTCATCCAACAAATATAATAAGGGATAAGTATAGATAAGGGGATCCAACCTCATCCATAAAAAAGGTAGCAGTAGGGAACATCTATATAATTACCACAATTCTCCTATATATCTAATCACTTTTTCACATTCTTTAGTTATTAATCTAAGACTATTCTTTCGAGCATAGTAAGAGGATTCTAAGCCTCTCTGACAAACAGAACACACTTAACTACTTAACCTACTACTAATACTGTTACTTTTAAATCAAAAAAACCACAGATTAGCTAATTCAGCAACAACTATACCTCTCTAAGACATAGGTTCATCACATTTTAATAACTCCTTAATCAATACCAATACTAGGTCAAAAAATGACATGAGCCATCCACAGAATATCCCTTTATCACCATTAATCAAACCTTCTCTTATTTCATTAACCTTTAAAAATAAAACAGAAAACCTCCATGTCTTCCAAGAATTACCTTTCAAGAAATACCACGATTAAACATAGAACAAACTAATAGACCCTGACCTAAAAAATAAAAAAGAATCAGATAAAAAGGAACTCCAGAATGAGGATTTAGATAATTTACAACAGCCTAATCCATTACTGCCCAAAACATTTATACCTGTTCATATCACTCAGGACCTACCATCAATAAAGGAGATACTCCAACTTATTAACAAAATGATACCTCCTAAGACACGCTCGCAAGTCCCGGAGTCGGAAACGCAGGAGGAAATCAATGTCAGAACAGAAGGAAATAACCAGAAAGAAGAAGAGACCCCTGACTGGCAAGTTAGAGCAGTGGTTACCCTTAGGGAGATTAAAAGGCTTGAAAAGGAGTTAACCTTGAAGGAAACCAGACTAGGAAAGGCCCCTAAAGGATCCCTATCGGGAACCTCTCAATAATCAGTACCCCTTAGACCTCCAGACGATAATAACAATAACGATGAAAAGGATAGGAAGAAAAAGGGAGGCAGAAATCCCCAACCAAGAAAGAAAAGAATAATAACCTCTTTCCCGTTCATTAAGGAATACAAACCAGCAGACCCACTAACCTACGATGGAACTTTGGATGTTAAGGACTGGCTCACACACACAAAACTTTATTTATCTTTTTATAAGGAAAACCTACCATAAAAGGAACAATAGATATTTATTATTACTCAATTCTTAAATGGAACTGCCCTCACATGGTTTCAACCCATTCTGGAAAATCATTTCAACATCACCGAGGAAGAATCAGAAGAGTCTTAATATGTTTTTGAGCTATATGAACATTTTGAAAGCAAAATGTAAATGATGTTTGGCAAATTATTCAAGAAGGAGGAAGCATGGAAGGCCATCCATCACCTCAGACAGAAGGGGCAAGCTGCACTCTACATGGCAGAATTCAAACGACTTGCGGCTATAGGGCAATTGCCCGAAGATGCATAATTCGACTACCTCTATAAGGAAGTAGCTACCTGGGTAAAAGATAAACTCTCCAAAGAAGAACGACCTACCACCATCAACGAATATATGACCAAGGCAATTCTTCACAATAATAAGTCATATAAAAAATATAATAAGAAAAAAAGAGGCTCTAAAATAACGAAAAATCAGGGAAAAAGGGAACCTGCCAAGATTCAGAACCTAAATATAGTCAGTAATGATAAGAAACCCAAGAAGGACTTGAGTAAGGTCAAGTGCTACAATTGCCAGGAAATGGGACACTATAAGAGTTAATGTAAGAAACCCAAGAAATAGCCATGAGTCTTAGAAGGAAGATCAGTTAATGCAATAATGATAATATTGGGATCCTTAACCTTGGGAATATTCGACATTCTTGAAGAAGAAGAAGAATAGGAAAACCTACTACTGGATTATAACGAAATCACCTAACAAATAAAAATGAAAAGTTTCATGGATTAAATAAATCAATTATGGAATCTTGATATAATAAATATAAGGGATTCCAAGGAGGAAGAAACGAATGTTTCTTCAAAAGAATCCAACTCTTTTTCGAATGAATAAAGGCCATTATGGAACGTGGACTAGAACATGGAAGGAGAAATAAAAAGAGAAGTAATATTTTCAGTATAGGTTGATAACCAAAACATCTTTGCCATATTATTACCAAATAAAAATGTTGTTCTGACATATTTCGATGGAACGCAACTACACCAGCAGGTGGTATGGGACTGATGGGATTCTAATAATAAGGAAGGATGGAATCGAATCCCCGAACTGGAATTGGTATACCACGTATGGTTAATTGAGCGAATGGATTATTATTATTATAATCTTGGTGACCTAATGGACCCAAAATATATGTCTAAAAGTGATGAAGTATGGATCCGAAAATGTAGGAGATGGAATTGCAGGAGAGCCTGCAGAAATATCGTTAGAAGAATATTCAAAGGATAAGGAATACCGGAACTATTTACCCTGAAAACACTTGAAGATTTGGATTATAAAGGGGTAATCAGAAACGGATGGGACTGGGAATTCGTACAACGATATTACAGGAACATATATAGGGTCTCCCACGCAATACTTTACAAGGAAAAACAAGGCAAAATTACCTTAATTAAACCTGTTTGCGGATATCTGAAGTAAGTGGCTCAGTATTTAAATGCTGTCCTGGATGGACATTACGAACAGACATTACTACGATACAAGGAGATGATCGACTAGTCTTAAAGGGAAATATAACATTTAGAAAGCAAGATTGTGGTTCTCCAAGGAAGAACCGAACAATTAGTAAACCTGTCACGAGGAATGATCGATACGATTAACAAACAGTAGGATATGGTGGAAAAATTGCTGAAGATCCTACAGACGACATCAAATGAGGTCAAGCCAGTATGTTTAGTAGGAACAGCTAAGGGACCCCATTTAATCGTGAAGATGATATGGAAAGGATATGAATTTAATGTCCTGATTGACTCAGGATGTACAGTCAATTTGATCCATCCAAAATTGGTCAACACATATGGAATACCGTATCAAAAAAAGAAGACGCCTTACCAAGTCAGCAACATCGACGGAAGCCTCATTGCCTACGATGGAGGAAAAGTCAAAAGAGAAACTGCAGCTCTCTCTATCTTGATCCAAGGACACCAGGAGTTGGTATCTTTTAATCTTATTAACATAAACTACAAATTAGTTTTGGGAAAGATGTGGCTCAGAGCTAGTAATCCAAGAATCGACTGGGTATAAGATTGACTTTATTGGGATGAGCCAGAAAAAGATTCAGCCCCTGAGCATTGGAAAGAGGCCAATTTAAGCGAATCGAAATAGCAATTACAGCAAATAGGCAACCTCATGAAGGAACATTCCGTACCTCTATGCCTTATGATATGATACATGGATACCAAAGAATCAAATGACCAAAAACAAATTAAAATCAAAGAAAAATATATAAAGATATTTCTTAAATTATTCCAGGATAATCCAGATATGGATATAGGCATACCGGAATATGGCCAATATAACCATAAAATAATATTAAAGAAAAGAGAACATCCAAAACTACATCAAGTTTACAAATTAAACCAGAACAAATCCAAAGTCTTACATGTTATATTCCAAAATAAGGAGGCAAGAGGGTTTATATGAAAATCAAAATCATCAGTAGGATATCTAGTCTTCTTAGTACCTAAGAAGAATAAAGATGGAACATCTAAGCTAAATAAAGAAGGAGAAATAATATGGAGGGATATCTACAACTACCGATAACTAAATGAGATCACGGTCAAAGATGGGCATCCTTTACCATATATTAAAAGCCTAAAGGAAGAAATAGGTGATGATGAATGGTTTATTTCATTGGATCTAAAATTTACCTTTAACCTTATACAAATTGCTGAAGGAAACGAGTGGAAAACAGCTATCAGAATACCGCACGGTCATTTCAAGTGTTTGGTAATGCCATTTAGACTCACAAATGCACCAGCCACCTTTCAACAAATGATCTAGGATGTTCTACGATAATTCCTTGGAAAAAGTACTTTTATATATTTAGACAATATTCTAATCCATTCAAGAATCAAAAAACAATATAAAAAAGATGTATACAAGGTATTCAAGGCCCTAGGAGAAGCTAAGCTTCTCATGGATCTAGACAAGAGTGACTTCTTCGTCCAAAAACTTGATTACCTTAAATATACAATCTTTCTAAGAAAAATCAAGATCCAGAAATCCAAAATATCCATAATCAGGGAATAGCCAACCCCAGAAATCATCACGGGAGTACGAGCCTTCCACAGTTTCTACAACTACAGCAGAGCCTTAATTAAGGATTTTGGGAAAATTATGGAACCAATAATGATTATAATATATGTCAAAAATCCAAAGGATTTTAAATGGACATAAAAGGCAGAAAAAACATTTCAAGAAATGAAGAAAATTATAATAAGGGATTTAGTAATGAGGCTGTCTAGCCTAAACAAGAAAAAACGATTACATACCGATGCCTCGAATGGAGCAATGGGAGCAACATTAGAGTAACTGGAAGATGATGGAAATTGGCACCCAATCGCCTATTTTTCCAAAACCTTTAAGGGATCAGAAGTAAGATATAAAACATATAACCAAGAACTTATAACCATTCACCAAGCATTGAAGAAATGGAGACCATAGGTATCAAAAACTATTAAACCCTTAAAAATCTATTTAGATCATTGTAATCTTAAGTTTTTTATGATTACTAAAGTTCTTAATAATAGACAATCACGGTGGATAGATGATCTTACATATTTCAACTTTAAGATCTACCATATTAAGGGAAAAGAGAATATTCAGGTAGACATTCTCAGTAGACCAAAGGGTTTCAATACCAAAAAGGTCAGAGAAGAAAGGGTAATATTCCAGGAAACGTCCAACAACATCTTAGTATTATCGGTGGTATATCTAACCAAGCCACAACATAAATGGGAATAAAGGATCAAGAAAGAAGCCCTATAAATCAAAGATATTCTATCGATATAGGATTTCACCATTAAAGATATGGTATCATATAATGGGAAAATCTACATATCACCAATATTACAAAAAGAATTCATACAAAAAATACACAAACACCCTTTATATAAATATTTGGGAATCTTTAAAACAATTACACAACTATAGGAAATATATGACTTCCCAGGAATTAAGGGAATAATTAAAAAGGTCATCTTAAACTGTAACATCTACAACAAGGTTAAGGAAATCAGACATAAACCATATGGACTTCTACAACCCATTAAGGTTCCAGACAGACCATAAAATACTATTACATAAGACTTTATCACTAAATTACCCAAATCACAATATTTAATAATTAAAGAAGAATATAATAATATATAGGTTATTACCAATAAACTTATAAAATATAGGTACTTTATGCCATTTAAGGAAACCTATACAACCGAAGATTTGGCTTTTGAATTTATCAAAAAGATCTTTAGCAAATACAGGCTACCAAGGAGGATTATTTCAGATAGAAATAAGCTTTTTACCTCGAAATTTTAGGTTGGCCTAATGAAGAGGCTAGGGGTTAAATAGAAGTTTTTTATGATGGCTTATCCTTAAATTGATGGCCAAACGGAGCAACTAAATCAGACATTGGAATAGTATTTACGGAGCTATGTTGACTATGAACAAGATAATTGGGTGGAATTCTTACCATTTACTATATCCTTATATAATATTTCGGTCAGCGACACCACCAGGATGTCACTACAAGAAGTGCTGTATGGACAATAAGCAAATATAGAATAGAAACCATTAACAAACAAGGCTATCCCAGAATTGGAAACAATACCACCAAGAACAGAGATGTTTGCTATCAGAACCCTGACACTGTAAGCTAAGCTTAAGTAATGCCTTGAATTTCTACAACACAGAATAGCAATATATTACAATAAGAAAAGAATTGAAGGATTAATTTTATGTAAGGGAGATAAGATTTATTTCTTACAAGATAAGTAATACTTTATATTAAAAACATCTCAAATTCAAATCAAGAGACCAAGTGAAAAGTTGGATTTTAAAAAACTAAGATTCTTCTTAATTAAGGAAGCCCTTTCAAAAATAAATTATCGATTACAATTATCAATAAATATAAAATTAAAAATCAATATATTTCATATCATTATATTTAAACCAGCACCTAAAGACGTTAAACTTGAAAGAAATATCGAACTAAAAGAAAACCCAGAAAAATATAACATCGAAGCCATCTATAATTCTAGGATTACTAATGGTTAAATTGAATACTTTATTAAATAATTTGACTATTCAGAAGAAAATAGTACCTGAAAACCATAGGAACACCTTATAAATAAGAAGGTCCAGAAGTTAATTAAGGATTTCCACCGCCAGAACCTAGATTGACCGACGGTGGCAAATCAAAGTTTACATCCTTAAGAGAAAAGTCGGAAAAGGGGTTAACCACGGAAGCTACACTAACTTACGCCTTAATGTCGTACTACTGCTCCCCAGCCAGACATTACTCCTTTTCTAACTATTCCTATTCTTCCAGCTCCTCCAGGCTTTGGAAACCACACTGAAACATCTTTAGGCCTTTTTCTTTCAACAGTTCCTTTTGCCGCCTAAGCTATTTAATACGAGCTAAGGCCTCAGCTATTTCAATATGAAAACATTTAAGGGCCTTTTCGGCCTGACACTCTTAAATGGATAACCGTTCTTCCTCATTCTTAAGCCGGGAAAAGAAACCAATAAGGATGCCTATCCCATCATATTAACAACGATATAGAACATATTCATTACACTTCTTAGATACCCCAATTGCCATTACACATTTGAGATTATAGTTAAAATAATATAAACATGGCATAATATCTATATTAAAACCAATCCTGCCAATCCATTCTGAAAGCTCTACACGCTCCTATCCCTAATTAATGCATTTACACTTTGCGGATAGATTGGTAGACATAATAGGGACTGAATTGAAAGGGACCTACCAAGAAAAAGGATCTTCAAGGACAAAGGAACTGAGGAGGAGAGAAATAATGTCACAAACCACACAGGCCTACAGGGATAGGACCCCAGAGGAAACCTTTTTCCTTTCCAAAGTAGGGTAGGAATGCATAACACATAACATGGATGAATATGGATGAGGATATCCAGTCTCATCCAGTAAATATAACATGGATGAGTATGGATAAATACATCCAGTCTCATCCAACAAGTATAATAAGGGATGAATATAGATAAGGAGATCCAACCTCATCCATAAAAAAAGCAACAATAAGGAATATCTATATAATTACCACAATTCTCCTATATATCTAATCACTCTTTCACATTCTTTAATTATCAATCTAAAACTATTCTTTCAAACATAATGAAAAGACTCCAAGCCTCTCTAACAAACAGAACACACTTAACTACTTAACCTACTACTGATACTATTACCTTCAAATCAAGAAAACCACAGATTAGCCAATCCAGCAACGACTATACCTCTCTAAGACATAGGTTCATCACAATAACATCTCAAATTTTTATAATACAAAATAATAATATATTATAATAAGAAAAGAATTGAAAGATTAATTCTATATAAAAGAGATAAGGTTTATTTATTATAAGATAAGCAATATTCTATATTAAAAATATCTTAAATTTGAATTAAGAGGCTAAATAAGAAGTTAGATTTTAAAAAACTAAGACCCTTCTTAATTAAGAAGGCCTTTTCAAGAATAAATTATTGATTATAATTATTAACAAATATGAAATTAAAAATTAATATATTTTATATTATTATATTCGAATCAACATCTAGGGATGCTGAAATTGAAGGAAATGTCAAATTGGAAGAAGACCTAAAAGAATATAACGTTGAAACCATCTGTGATTCTAGGATTATTAATGGTTAGATTAAATATTTTATCAAATAATTTAATTATTCTAAAGAGAATAATATCTGGGAATTACAAGAATATTTTATAAGTAATGGGATTTAGAGGTTAATTAAGGATTTTTATTGTTAGAACCTTAATTAACCAAGGTTAGAAAGACTTTAATTGATGATAATATTGGATTAAGACCAAGGTTTATCTCAGATTAATTAAAGGTAGGGGAGATCTTAGAAGTTTCGATGGAAAAAGTAGTAATTGTTTATTAAACTATTTTCACATACTCGGCATTTTCTAATTTTTTAATATTAATAAGTTTTCTCTGGATCATCTTTATATCCTTCTCATTTAGTAAATAATGTATTTTTTGGAGATATTGTAGATGGGATAATAATTCCTGGAGATGAAGTTCTTTGGCTTTCTCCTTTAATTTTAAATAACACTTTTCTTTCCTAATCTAAGCTATGGAATTTATAAGGATTTCTTTCCTATCATATAAGACATTAATAATCTGGTATTTATAATATTTATAAACATCAGAAATATTCTCATAAACTAAATCCCTATTAAAATAACAAGAATATAGCATTATTTTAAAACCAATTTCCTTAATTTCAAGGATTAGATATTTACAGTAATTAATAGAAAAGAGTTTAAAAGAACTATTGTATTTTTTCTTATTGGTGGATAATATCTTAATGAAATAATAAAAGAAAGAATTTATTAAAGAACTTTTGGGATAAAAGATTTAGGGAGGAAAGGAATAATGTCATAACCTAATAACTTACAATTACATCCTTTTAGTTAGATAAGGTATCAGATATCTAATCATAGGGAAATTACAGTAAACCAATCTATTTTATTAGCTAATAAAATATAATGCTTTATCCTGCTCTAGAACAGAACAAAGCAAAGGAAATATTGCTTTATTGTTGGTAGGTACGTACGTAAGTGAAGCAAAGTAAAAGTAAGGAAAAGAACAAAAATAGTAGGGGTGAGACAATGTATATTAAGTTATCTAAAAAAGAAAGGTCTATCTACATAAGTAGGCAAGCAAAGTAACCTACTTAAATATAGAGATGCTGACTAAATAGGTCACATATTCTTCATTATGCAACCATTACTCATTCTATTTTCTTTTTGCAACTCAATTGATTGCAAATTTATTACTTATCTTTACATTTCATCCATCCCTTCAATCATATAATAATTTAATTGTCCTCCATTAGCCTCTTTATAGCTTCATTTAGAAATACCTTCATTATAACATCCACGGGGTTATAGCTGTCATAAATCCAATAAATGTCATCTACCTCTCAGTTCTCATACAACTATCTCAAAGCTATCAAATCAATCATCAGTCTCTTTTCGTTAGTACTGCCCATCTATACCAAACACTAATACAGGGAGAAAGAATCGATATACAGAACAAGAGAAATCTTGATGAACAAGAGGTGCCTTAAAATTATATTAATGGTATAATGAATGACATAACTAATATTAAAGCCCTAAATCATTCCATAAATCTTGTTAATAAAGACATTATAAGTGACATATTTACACTTAATGGACAATCAGTGGATGATATTTCTAATGATCCAAACTTCATTATCTTAACTAGTTAATCCCTTATTACCTAAAACAATAACGTAACCAATCTATAAACTTAAATCCTTATTATTTACAAATAATCCGTTAATAAAAACATATAGATGCAAATCTTATAGATCTAATTTGACATAGTTAAGTCTTTGCATTTAATTATCTATCTATTATTATATCTTAGCATTAAAAACCTTCACTTCTTTAGGGCCTAATTCAAGATATTAGGCTGCCATAAAATAATCAAAAACAGCTTCAGATTAACAAATAAAAACAATATATATACCTTTGACCCTCTATTCTATAAACTTTTTAATCATATTAAAACCTTTTACATCTAAGAATTTAAGCTTTTTAACTTGGCTTTTTTAAATAATAGAGATCTTAAAGTCCTTATTGTAGATAATGATGTATAAACTGTTGAAATCCTTGGATTCCAAGTCCATTACCTTTTAAGGGTATGCCCTAATTCTTACCTTGGTAAGTGCTACATTTTCAGCAACAAAAAAATCCATAATATCTATGTTAAGAATATCGTTTATCTAAAGTCCTATGATTCCAAAGAGGCCTAAATCTATTACCAGTAAGCAGGGATTAAAAGCTAATGGTTTTATATATAATTTTTATTAATAATAATGTAAATAAGTTTTAAATTAATAAATACCTGATTCTATAAGGCTATATAATAACTTAATGATTTATAATAGTATTCTTTTAGGATATTTATCTTTTAGTTTAGTTAATAATTATATAAAAATCGTCTTTTATATTAATATTTTAGACTAAGTATATACCATAATTATATCTTATATCATAATTTTCATTTCTTAATAGTATAGTATAGAGATAAGAATCAATATTAATTATTAGCTTATCTTTTAGATAATGGGTATATATGTTATGATAAATTCCTTATCGGGATTGTCATATCCTTAGACCATAAGCCGTAACTTTTTATAGGAAAAAAAGATATTCTTAGCCTTAATTTTATAAACTATTCTTAATTTAAAGACTATTATACCTCAATAAATTACCTTATTGTATATTTTAGGTTATAAAATGTCTTTTTTAAATAATATATTTATTTTTTTTATATTTGATATCTTATATGGTTTATTTAAAATGACTATCTTTTTATCCACTTATAATTTAAATATAAGAATAAGATTATTTTATTCCTTAATAATAAGATACAAAATGACAATATAAAAAAAATCATTGATATACATAAGATCTTCTTCGGGGATAATTTCAAAATCGTTAAGGTTAAATAAAGATAAAAATAACTAAACCTTAAATTTCTTTATTAATACTAGAATTTCCTTAGGTTAGGTATATGGTTTGACATAGGAATTCCTAAATGTTAACATATTATCAAAAATGTTAAAAACTATAATTATATCCTTATTAATAACCATAATAATTCTATAAAAGCTTTTTTATCTTTCCTTTTCTTAATAAACCAGGACTTTATTATTAATAAAGAATATCATAAAGAATATTCTTTAAATATTAAGGTTATTTTATATATTTATGATATCCCTGATAGAATATTATACTTTAATCCTCCTAATTTTTATTATTATCTTTTGGATTGCCTATACCCTTTGGGTCTATAAAGGAATGGATAATGAATCTATGTTGATCCTTGGGTAGGTGCTAAAAACCAAGAGAATAGGGATGAGGCTGTCCGGATTGACAATATCGTTAACTACCTTAACAGCCATCTAAAATTATAATACCTTTAAACCAAAACCTTAAAGTTCATCTATTATGATCTTATAGGTTTTATAGATAAGGTTATAATATTTCTTAACCTTATTAATAAATTAATATACCTTTATTAATATTTGGTTATAGGTAATTCTAATAATACAGGTTTTGTTTTTAAATTTGGCGTTATTAAAGTTGGTATTAGCATCATATGTGACGATATCTGGGGAGCCAAGGTAAATATTGATCCAATACTATTTCAACATTTCTTAAATTTCTTTAACCAAAATAATCTTCATAAAATATATTATCTAGAAACCTGTAGTTACATTGATTATATATAAGATTAATTATTCATTAAAATACATTATATTAATAATTATCTTATAATTAAAATCTATATTTAGGTCTTTTAGATTAAACCTAAACTTTTAAAGAATCTGATTTTTGATTTGATAATAGTAATAGAATTTGTTAATTTCTTTGATATTATTAATATTGATATTATAATTAACTTTATCTAATAAATTATATAATTTATTCATAAATGGATAACCAAAATGGATATAAATACATTATAATTTAGGTTTTATAAAATAAGTTATATTATTTAAATAGAATTATAGATATCCCCATTTATAAATAACTATAATTATTATTCCATTTTTTTCAATTAATTAATCTATAATATTATTTAAATATATATCTAAATAATCCATGTCCTTAAAATATATAAAGAAAAGAATATCTAATTTTATAATATAAAAATTAATTAATCTAAATGGGATATTAATTATGATTATTCCTAGTAATTTAATCGAAGATTTATTGCCAAATCTAATGTTTATTTTTCCAATTTAGTTAGTATTTATCTTAAGGTTGTGTTCAGAGAATTCCCTAATGAAGGCTTGACATTATCCCTTTCTAACCATGGATATTCTTGTTATGCTTATATTGGGAATAATCCCTTAAAAAATGTTTTTGATATAATAATCTAAGATAAAGGTAATATTTATCTTAGATTTGTTAAAATGGAAATTAAATATAATGTAGTGTTGGTACGTTTGGTTTGCCAGATACACCGCAGTTAGGTATTATTCAGCATCTATTTCTTTTAGTTCAATGATGGAGGCGCCATTATTGTCACCTTTAGAATTAGAACTTTTTTCTTTAATTTTTTCATAACTAGTTAAGAATGTAACATACTTATCTTTATTTTGTCTTTTTCTAGTTTTTCATCTTTCTTTAACCTCTTTTTAATCTTCTTCAGAATGTTTTGTAAACCAATATCTTTCTTTCTTACATATCTAATATCATTATTTCCAGCTTTATGACATTTTCTTTAATTAATATCTATCATCTTTGTTATTATAATGATATCTTTTTTTAATATAGAATTAGTTAACATTTTTATCATTATTATTATCAATTATATATTAATATATTTCTTTTAGATTCTTATAGGTACTAATTAATATATATAATTTACTAACCAACTTCTCAAATTAATATAATAAAATAAATAAGGTATATTATAATTATAAAATATTATAATAAATATATTATATTATTGTAATAAACTATTATTCTCTTTTAAAATCTTTCCCAAAAGTTTATTAATAAAATAACAACTTATCTAATATAATCTCAAATATCTCTATATTAAACCTTCCTTTATTTTTTTTATCAACCTTATTACTAAAGAAGATAATAATAATCCAATTATAATAATATTAAATCTTATTTTATTCCATATTAAAATGTTATTCCATAACAAAATATATATCTATAAAGCATTAATATTATAGCATATTATATAAGAAATAAATTGCTACCCTTCCTATAAAAATGGTAGAAAACATAATATGGAATTATATTTAGTATATTTTAGCTATATAATATATATTTAAAAAAAATTGGAATTTATCTTTAAAAATATTATATGTCTTATTTATATAATTATTCTTACTATTCTAGGTTTTTTTAAAATAATTGACAATCATTAATAAACATATTTCATTTGGAATTCATACCAGGAGAACATTATAATATATATTATCTTATTAATTACTAATAGATATAAATATTTATTTTTATTGATTACCTATTAATATAGGTAATAAAACTATCTAAAAGAAGGAACCAAAATTTCTAATAAGATAACTTCCTCTTTTTAATCCAATATTAAATAAAATTACCAATGTTATATATAGATCATCCAATAACAATCCAGAAGGTCTAGATACATTTCCTGGTACCAATAAGTTGGGCTATTCTTTTTATATATAGTCACTATTATAAAAATATTGAGAGTTATATCCCTATTAGGCCACAAATACTGGAATATTGGGATAATTATTACCTAAGATAGCCTAAAAGAATATAATTATTCCTTATTAAAATAAGGAAGGAAAAAAAGAGATTATTAATAATTAAGGATTACCTTAATTACCTTATAAAGATAAAAGAAAAAAGGTTAGATAAGAATTAAATATTTGTTAAAAAAAGGGCTAAGTAATAGGTCCCTATAATAACAGATTATTATAGATAAGAAGTGGCATTCCTTATAGATTATATGTCATATAAAATAAATGAATAGATGGTAATTTAATAGGAATTATTAATAAAATTGGATCTTGATCTATATATTCTGTTATATATATTAATATTTATGGATTAAAGATCATTAATTATTATTATAACATAATATATATGTACATAAATACATGGGCCTCAGGGTAAACCAATCCCTTTTTAATATTATATATTAATATCTTTCATACCAACATATCAGGCTATTTCTATTTCATTATTTCCAACTTGTTGAAATTCTACATTGGTAATTCACATGATGATATGAGATTAATAAGCACTTCTATATGATTGGCATTGTGCCACCCTATGTAAATATCCCGTTACATCAACATAGTTCTCAACACCAATTGCAATTATTTTGGTATATTAGTAAAATCTATTATTATAAAATCTTAAAACCATTTCTGATATTTGTCTATTATTTCCTTAATTATATGAATATGTGATATATTTTTGTTAATAATTTTGAAGTTTATTAGTGTAAGTAATGCCTAAGTTACCTTTTGTTTTAGGATAGTTTTTCAAGGGTTAATGATTTCCTATCTTACTGCTATATAATCAAAATGTTGCATAAAAGTTGTTATTTAGCTAAGGAAATAACTTATTAATTCTCATAGTTTATTTATATTTTCCAATTTAACTGGGTTGGTTTCTATGGTGTATGTTTGCACCTATACTGAACTTTCCTCTTATAACATTATAATATATATAGAAGTTAAAGATGATAAGGCTAAAGATATAAAGGATAAAGAATTTAAATTATAATATGTAAATAAAGGTTCAAAAAGGTTATGTAATAAGGTAAAATAATATTCTATCATAAATGGAATAATAGAAAAATGATTTAGATAGAAATAGATATGTTAATATTGTTTATATTACTACAATAAGATCTTCCAGATTGTCGTAACAATGACTTTTTTAACCTTGCTAATCTATGTTATTAACTATTTAATAATATTGATCAATGTTGGTAGGTATGTATGTAAATGAAGCAAAATAAAAGTAAAAAAAAGAATAAAAATAATAAAGATAAGACAATATATATTAAGTTATTTAAGGAAGAAAGGTCTATCCATATGAATAGACAAACAAAGTAACCTATTTAAATACAAAGATGCTGACTAAGTAGGTCACATGTTCTTCATTATGCAACCATCATTTATCTTACTCTAAAGTAAAATAAAATAAAGGAGATGTTATTCTATTTTATTCCAGAATAGAAAAAAGTAAAACAGGATAAAAAAAAGAATATTAAATTATATAAATATAAGTATTTCCTTTATATCTAATCACTTTTTCCATAGTTCTTTAATTATTAATTTAAGACTATTCTTTCAAGTATAGTGAGAGGATTCCAAGCCTTTCTGACGAATAGAATGTACTTAATTACTTAACCTATTATTAATACTGTTATCTTTAAATTAAGAAAACCTTGGATTAGCTAATCTAGCAACAACTATATCTCTTTGAGGCATAGGTTCGTCACAATAATCTATATATAATATTAATAATTCTATTTAACATTAAATTAAAAAAAGGAAACCATCTTATTAGAAACTTTAATTCTTCTTCCCAGATAATTCTATTACCTATATTAATAAATAATTAATAAAAATAAATATTCATATCCATTAATAATTAATAAGATAATATATATTATAATATTCCCCTAGTACAAATTCCAAATAAAATATACCTGCTAATGATTATCAACCATTTCAAAAAAGCCTAGAATAATAAGAATAATTATATAGATAAAATATATAATATTTTTAAAAATAAATTTTAATTCTTCTTAAATATATATTATATAATTAGAATACACTAAACATAATTCTATATTATATTTTCTACTATTTTTATAAGAAAGATAATAATTTATTTCTTATATAATATACCATAATATTAATACTTTATAAATATATATCTTACCATAGAATAACATTTTAATATGGAATAAAATAAAATCTAATATTATTATAATTAAATTACTATTATCTTTTTTAATAATAAAATTAATAAAAAGAATAAGGAAAGGTCTAATATAGAGATACTCAAGATAATGTTAAATAAGTTATTATTCTATTAATAAACTTTTAAGAAAGATTTTAAAAAAAGCAATAATTTATTATAATTATAATATGCCTTATTTATTTTATTATATTAATTTAAGAAATTAATTAATAAATTATATATATTAATTAATATCTATAAGAATTTAAAAAAAATATATTAATATATAATTAATAATAATAATAATAAAGATATTAATTAATTCTATATTAAAAAAAGGTACCATTATAACAATAAAGATAATAAATATTAATCAAAAAAGGTATTACAAAACTAGAAATAACAATACTAAATATATAAGAAAAAAGGATATTAATCTATAAAATATTCTAAAAAAGATCAAAAAGAAACCAAAAATAAATAAAAAACTAAAAAAGGATAAAATAAAGATAAATATACTATATTTTTAATTAATTATAAGGGAATTAAGGAAGAAAGTTCTAACTCTAAAGGTAATAACAATAACATCTTCACCACCAAATTAAAAGAAATAAACATTAAATAATACCTAATTATAATATATTTGATAAATTAAACATATTAATACCATATTATATCTAGCCTTCACTTTAATAAATCTAAGATAAGTATGTGACAAACCTATCCCTCGAAGAGGTATAGTCATTGTTGGATTGGCTAATCTGGGGTTTCTTAATTTAAAGGTAACAATATTAGTAGTAGGTTAAGTGGTTAAGTTAACTCTATTTGTCAGAAAGGCTTAAAGTTTTTTTACTATATTTAAAAAAATAGTCTTAAATTAATAACTAAAAAGTTATGAAAGAATGATTAGATATATAAGAGAATTGTAATGATTATATAGATATTCTTTATTATTATTTTTCTTATAAATAAGATTAGATCTCCTTATCTATACTTATCCCCTATTATATTCATTAGATAAGACTGGATATATTCATCTATATTCATCTATATTACATTTATTAGATAAGATTAGATACCCTTATCCACATTTATCTATATCATATATTATACATTCCTATTATTATTATTCCATTTTAATAAAGAAAAAGGTTTCTTCTAAGATTTTATATCCTTATAGGCCTATATGGTTTATAACATTATTTTTTCCTTCCTTAGTTCCTTTATCCTTGAAAATCCTTTTTCCTAGTAGATCCCTTCCAATTTAATCTCCATTATATCCATCAATCCATCTGTAAAATGTAAATACACTAATTAAGGATAGGAGTATACAAAGCTTTTAGAATGGATTAGCAGAATTGGTCTTAATATGGATATTATATTGTGTTTATATTGTTTTAACCATAATTTTAAATATATAATGGCAATTAAAATATCCAAAAAGTATAATGAATATGTTTTATATCATTATTAATATAATGGGATAGATATTTTTATTAATTCCTTTTCCCAGTTTAAGAATAAGGAAAAATAATTATCTATTTAAGAATGTCAGGCTAAAGAAGCCTTTAAATATCTTTATACCGAAATAACCAAGACCTTAACTTACATTAAACAACTTAGGCGGCAAAAAGAACTATTAAAAGAAAAAGGCCTAAAGATATTTTAACGTAATCTCTAAAGTCTAGAAGAACTAAAAGAATAAGAATAGTCAAAAAAGGAATACTATCCAGCAAGGGAATAATAATATAATATTAAGGCATAAACTAATATAGCTTCTGTAATCGACCTCTTTTCCAATTTTTCCTTTAAGGTGTCACAACCCAACAACTTACAGTCGCATCCTTCTAGTCAGGTAGGGCATCAGGCACCCAATCATGGAAAAACTATGGCAGACCAATCTGCTCTATTAGCTAATAGAACACAATAATCTATCTTGCTCCAGAATAAAATAAAACAAAAGAGGTTCTATTCTACCTTATTCCAAAGTAAAAAAAAGCAAAGCAAAATGGAAAAAAGGATATTAGACTATATAATTACAAGTATTTCCTCTATATCTAATTACTCTTTCCATAACTCTTTAATTATTAATCTAAGACTATTCTTTTAAACATAATAAAAGAATTCCAAACCTCTTTGACAAACAGAACATACTTAATTATTTAATCTATTATTAATATTATTACTTTTAAATTAAGAAAACCCTAGATTAATTAATTTAATAATAATTATATCTCTTTGAGGCATAGGTTCATCACATTTTGATAACTCCTTAATCAATATCAATATTAGATCAAGAAATGGCATAAACCATCCATAAGATATTCCTTTATTATCATTAATTAAACCTTCTCTTATTTTACTAATTTTCAAAGATAAAACAGAAAATCTCCATGCCTTCCAAGAATTACCTTTTGAGGGATACCATAATTGGATATGGGATAAACTAATAGACCCTAACCTAAAAAATAAAGAAGAATCAGATAAAGAAAAATTCCAAAGTAAAGATTTAAATGATTTACAATAACCTAGTCCATTACTGCCCGGAATACCCACACCTGTTCATACCATTCAAGACCTGTTACCAATAAAAAGGATATTCTAACTCATTAATAGAATAATACCTCTTAAGACACATTCATAAATCCCGGAATTGGAAATGCAAGAAGAAATCAATATTAGAATAGGAGGGGATAACCAGGAAAAAGAAGAGGCCCCTAATTAACAAACCAAAATAATGATTACCCTTAAGGAAATTAAAAGATTTAAAGAAGAATTGACTTTAAAAAAAGCTAGATTAAGAAAGGCCCCTGAGAGATTCCCATTGGGAACTTCTTAGTAACTAATATTTCCTAGACCTTTAGATAATAATAATAATAATAATAGAAATGATAGGAAGGAAAAAGAAGGTGGAGATTTCTAATTAAAAAGGGAAAGAATAATGATCCTTTTTCTATTTATTAAGGGATATAAATTAGTAGATCTATTAACCTATAATAAAACTTTGGATATTAAGGACTGGCTTATATATGCAAAACTCTATCTGTTTTTTTATAAAGAAAACCTATTATAAAAAGAATAATAAATGTTTATTATTATTTAGTTCTTAAATGGAATTATCCTTATATGATTTTAACCCATTTTGGAAAATCATTTCAATATCACCGAGGAAGAATCAAAGGAATCTCAATATATTTTTAAACTATATAAACATTTTGAAAGTAAAATGTGGATGATATTTGGCAAATCACTTAAAAAAAAGGAAGCATGGAAGGCCATCCACCATCTCAGATAGAAAGGATAAGCTGCATTTTATATAACAGAATTTAAATAATTTACAACTATAGGGTAATTACTTGAAGATATATAATTTAATTATTTTTATAAGGGAATAATTATCTGGATAAAGGATAAATTCTCTAGGGAGGAATGACCTACCACTATTGACAAATATATAACCAAGGTAATTCTTCATAACAATAAATCATATAAAAGATATAATAAAAAAAAGAAAGGCTTTAAAATAATAAAGAACCAGGGAAAAAAGGAACTAACCAAGATTCAAAACCTAAACATAATCAGTAATAATAAGAAACCCAAAAAGGATTTAAACAAGGTTAAATATTATAATTACCAGGAAATAGGATATTACAAAAATTAATATAAGAAACCCAAGAAACAGCCATAAATCTTAAAAAGAAAATCAGCCAATACAACAATAATAACATTAGGATCTTTAACCTTGAAAATACTTAACATTGTCGAAAAAGAAGAAGAATAAGAAAACCCATTACCAAATTATGATAAAGCCATCTAATAAACAAAAATAAAGAATTTTATAAATCAAATAAATCAGTTATGGAATCTTGATATAATAAGCATAAGAGATTCTAAAAAAAAAGAAATAAATGTCTTTTCAGAAGAATCTAGTTCTTCTTTAAATAAATAAAGACCATTATGGGATATGGATTGGAATATGGAAGGAGAAATGGAAAGAGAAATGATGTTTTCAGTATAAATTAATAATCAAAACATCTCTGTCATATTATTATTAGATGAAAATGTTATTCTAATATATTTTGATGGAATGTAATTTGTTACAACCCAACAACTTATAGTTACATCCTTTTAGTCGGATGGGGCATCAGGCACCTAATCATAGGGAAATTATGGCAAACCAGTTTGTTCTATTAGCTGATAGAGCATAGTACTCTATCCTGCTCCAGAGCAGAATAGAGTAAAGGAAATGTTATTCTATCTTATTCCAGAATAGAATAAAGTAAAGGAGGTGTTACTCTATCTTATTCCAGAATAAAAGAGAATAAAGCAAGATGGAAAGAGGAATATTAAATTATATAAATATAAATATTTCCTTTATATCTAATTATTTTTTTTATAGTTTTTTAATTATTAATTTAAGATTATTCTTTTAAATATAGTAAAAAGACTCTAAGCTTCTTTGATAAATAGAATATACTTAATTATTTAACCTATTATTAATATTATTATCTTTAAATCAAGATATTTTGGATTAGCTAATCCAATAATGACTATATTTCTGAGGCATAGGTTTGTCACATTTTGATAATTTTTTGATTAATATTAATATTAGGTTAAGAAGTGGTATGAGTCATCTATAGGATATTCCTTTATCATTATTAATTAAACCTTCTTTTATTTTATTAATCTTTGAAGATAAAATAGAAAATTTTCATGCCTTTTAAGAATTATTTTTTGAGGGATACCACAATTAAATATGGGATAAATTAGTAGATCCTAACCTGGAAAATGAAGAAGAATCAAATAAAGAAGAACTCTAAAATGAAGATTTAAATGATTTATAACAGTCTAATCTATTATTACCTAGAATACCCATATCTATTCATATTACTTAAGATCTATTACTAATAAAAGAGATATTCTAATTTATTAATAGAATGATATTTTTTAAGATATACTTGCAAGTCCTAGAGTTAGAAATATAGGAGGAAATTAATGTCAGAATAAGAGGGGATAACCAGAAAGAAGAAAAGACCCTTAACTAACAAACCAGAATGATAGTTGCCTTTAGGGAGATTAAAAGACTTAAAAAGGAATTGACCTTGAAGGAAGCCAGATTAAGAAAGGCCCCTGAAGGATCTTTATTAAGAACCTCTCAACAACCAGCACCCCCTAGACCTCCAGATGATAACAATAATAACGATAAAAAAGATAGGAAGAAAAAAGAAGGTAAAGATCTTTAACTAAAAAAGGAAAGAACAGTGACCCCTTTTCCATTCATTAAGGGATATAAACTAACAGACTTACTAATTTATGATGGAATTTTAGATATTAAAGATTAACTTATATGTGTAAAATTTTATCTATTTTTTTATAAAGAAAATTTATTATAGGAGGAATAATAAATATTTGTTGTTATTTAATTTTTGAATGGAACTACCTTTATATAATTTTAATCCATTTTGGAAAATCATTTTAACATTACCGAAAAAAAATCAAAAGAATCTTAATATATCTTCAAACTATATAAACATTTTGAAAGCAAAATGTAGATGATATTTGATAAATCATTTAAAAAAGAGGAAACATAGAAGGCCATCTACTATCTTAGATAGAAAGGATAAGTTACATTCTATATGATAGAATTTAAACAATTTATAGCTATAGGATAATTACCTAAAGATATATAATTTAATTATTTTTATAAAGAAGTGATTATCTAAATAAAGGATAAACTTTCTAAGGAAAAATAACTTATCATTATTAATAAATATATAATCAAGGTAATTCTTTACAATAATAGGTTATATAAAAGATATAATAAAAAGAAAAAAGATTTTAAAGTAATGAAAAACCAAGGAAAAAGGGAATTAACCAAAACTTAAAGTTTAAATATAATTAATAATAATAAGAAATCTAAAAGAGATTTAAATAAGGTTAAGTATTACAATTATTAGGAAATAGAACACTATAAAAATTAATATAAAAAACCTAAAAAATAGCTACAAGTCTTAAAAGGAAGATTAATTAATATAATAACAATAATATTAGGATCTTTAACCTTAATGTCACAAACTAATTTGGGGATAACTAGTTAAGCCATAAAGCAAAAGCTTCCCAGTGATCAATTAATTACTGTTCCCTAATTCTATATTATATATATTACCCTACAGTTTGGAACGTAACATCATACCTTCTTTCCGTAAGGCATGTCCCTATGTCATATCATATGAGGGGAACTAAGCCTCATATCTCCTGATATGCATATCGTGTTATAAGGTGGACAAAGCCTTATACCTGTACACTGAGAATATAATATAGGGAAACTCCAAGGTTCCGAGCTGGTGATACCCTTGCCAACTAGGACCCTTTGCTTGTCTATTGTTGATGTTGCCTAAAAGCTTGGAGAGTGACGAAGTTTTTATCTAGTAACTGTGGGAATTGAACCCACGTCTCCTACTTCAGCAGGTGAAATTGGTTACTATGTCATGAACTAGTTTAGGGACAACCAGTTGAGCCATAAAGCAGGGGTTAGGGTTAGGGTTAGGGTTAGGGTTAGGGTTAGGGTTAGGGTTAGGGTTAGGGTTAGGGTTAGGGTTAGGGTTAGGGTTAGGGTTAGGGTT